>NC_134483.1:526318249-526692416 GCF_040206685.1 Ascaphus truei
TATTTAGAACAGAGAGGTTTGCATTTCACTCTCTCTCCTTAGAGCCTGGAGGCTGGGGGTATCGCTGCTCCCCGGTATCCAGTTTCGGGGTGGATGGCCCCTCCAAGTATCACAGTACCAGAGGATTTGCCTGGATACTTGGGACCATGTTCCCACCACGAACAGATAAGACAAAACAAATGTTTATTGCTGTTGCTAAAAGACTGTGCTGTATCTAGTGACCCTAAATGAGAGGGCATTGTTTTAAGCTGGGGAACCAGGTTAGTTGGCCCAGTTAGTTCGCAGATAGAGGCTGATTCTGATGTGTAGTTAGTTCCCTGAAAGGGATAAGATTTCTTTATATGATTTGGTTTTTATTTCTTAAAAGTGACATTGTGTGAAATGCTATGACACTGATATAAGGGAAGCGCTGAATGAAAATGTCTGAGTGCCTCTAACCTACACATGTTAAAGCTGCAGTACCTCACTTGGATGAAAATAAAGCAGGCAGAAGCCTGAGTTAAGCAACGTAATACTTTGCATGTTCCTGTTTGTTGTATAATTAACCCTAGAAGACTGTGTCGGGAAGAACCCAGACAGACGTCAGCGCTACAAAAGAGGGGCGTTTGTCACACTTTGCTTTCCCCATGTTCTCCTTGCCCCCTGCTCTTCATCTTTCCCTGGCTACCATTGCTGTTGCATATAACTCTACTGACACCATTTTGTTTTGCCTGTTGTGTTACTACCTTGGTGTGAACATTTCACACTATCAATGTAACTTTTTCCTGTCTCTTGTTGTTTTGGGGATTCCTTGTTACATCAAAGGGTTTTCACACCCCTGATAAAACCCTTGAGTATTTCTCTTTCAGACCTGCCTCAGATGACTCCCCTCAAGCCAAAGCCTCGGGTGAGGGGAGGTTTGTCCAGCCCCATCACTCTTCTTTCTACTGATCCGGCAGCCAATCACTGCCAAGTGATCGTGTTTTCCTCCTCTATTCCAGTCAAATTTGGGAGAAAGAGCAAAGTGTCTGCTTCAACGAGTTTGTGCCAGCAGCTTGCTGTTGACAAACTCTCAGGCAAACTTACCCCCCTTTCCCTTCTATCTTTACCAAATAAAACTGGTCTAATTTTCGCATAATCAATTATTAATTTTTTTTTTTTAAATAGAAGAAAGTGTTTTCAGACAGACAAATTCGTGGAAAGTCAAACATGAAAACAAATGCCCTTTTCCCAGCAGATTCGAACTTTGGCGAAAAGTTGACCCATCTTTATGTGCTTACTATATGTCAGAAAGCCTCTTCACAATTTTGTTACATTACCCCTCTATTTGTCTAACACCTGTGTTACCAGCATAGCTGCGGACACTTTCTTGACCAAAGTATGTATGTATGTATTTCTTTATTTGTATAGCGCGATTAATGTACATAGCACTTCACAGCAGTAATAGCTACAGTCATATAAATAATAGGATATAAATAACATAATAAGATATAAATAACACAAAGGGAAGAAGTGCTTCAGACTTAAAAGTAACATTTAGTTAAAAGAGTCCCTGCTCCGAAGAGCTTACAATCTAATTGTATAGTACAAAGTATAATACAACTTTATAGTATATGTTCAACATGTTGGATTTATTTCCATTAAATAATAAGGATAAGTCTCAATATGTTTGAATAATATTTGTGGCTGAGCAAACCCGTCTTCATGCTGTGTAACAATTAAACTAAGTAGCAACATTTATTTTTATTTTTATGTATCTTCACAAAACACATCTGTGAGTTTAAGGAATAAGGCAGCGGATATTAGTAAGAAAAGTCCAACATTGCTCACTTTCACAATCCAAGTATTATTTTAACAGGGGTCACTAGGCAAATTACAGAGGTAGTCATTAAGATGTTTAGTAAAATGCTTAGTTAATTGCAAATAGGGTAGCAATTAAGCAACCAATGTACAGTAGCAAAATTTCAAGGGAGCACAAAAAAACAAGATCGTATCATAATAGGCCTTTCAGCTTAGGGCTACGAATGGAACAAGTGCTGTGCAGTTCCGGAAAACAACACTGGAACAAATTACCTGACAAACCATTATAACATAATACACTCACAATCATTTTGCTATGGAACTGTGGACTTGAACAGTAATGAGAAAGCTGTCACTTCCAACACAACTTTTTGTTTGTCCATGTCACCTTCAGTATGGCAGGTTTTGTAAGATCAAGTTTCTCATTTTTTTTTCACCCCGTCAGAGTTCTCACCTGACTTAAGGTTCCTCAAGTTGGTGCTGTCGGCCATGAATTCCAGTTACAGACATGCCAGATATTTCTGTGCTGAATGTCCCTTTTCCTACACCACGTGAGAATGTACAGCGAGCCACTGCTTTCACTGAATAAAAACATTCAAGTCCCTGCCGCGCATGCAGAGTTCTGTTTTTTGTTTTACTTGTGACAACTTTTTTTTTAACTTCCTTTGTAGTACACATTCCATGTCTGCAGCAGAAATGAAAAACAGTACCTGTTAAAAAGTCATGCAGGGTTAGATAAGTGGCTCATTTTTTGAGTCCGTGTATGATATTTTGCAGCTGTGTATTCTTTTTTCAAAACTAGAATCTCATAAAGGTAGCCTGCGTCTGCTAAATTAACGTGGATCTAGAAATAGAACGTGGGGAAATAGTGTGCAGTGTCCAACAGGTAATGTCCTCAATTATATCAATTCTACCAATATGGTAAACATGGTAAAACATCACTGTTAAATAAAGATAAGTACCAATGGCCCATATTTACCAAGCAGTGCTATTCCACAATAGACCATCCAGCTAAGACACCCTAAGGCCCATTCACAATAAGGTGCAGATTCATCAAGCTCCATTGTCGGGTATCACACCTCGGTCCGGCATTCAAGTCAACGAGTGACATTATCATGGTGTGTATTTTGGCATTTCCGTTATGAAGGATTTGTACTGCATGATTTCGGGTGGAAAAAACTATCTGGTCTAAGGTGGTTAAAACCTCTAAAATCCACTGATGTGCCACAAATTTTACACTGTGGCAGAAATGTAAACTGTGGAATTAGTTATGCACTCAGTGACACAAAATGACACACATTGATAAACAGAACAAGTTACTGATGGGAGGAACCAAGTGACCTCAACTCATGAGATCATTGTGTTTATTATTTAGTGAAAATGGATAACTTTCTCTGTCAATGAACAGCCTGAAATACACATGCCTCAATAGCTGATTTCCGGACAATTTTGCACGACAATTAAAAAATGGTCATACTAATTCAGTGCATCTATGTGCTTTCAATTTCCCATTATACTATGTACTACTGTACATGTGGATTTTATAAGAAGGAGAATTTTTGGGATCGTTATTAAGTGACTGCATACAAGATATATGTGTACCATTTCATAATGTTAGTTTATTAAGAAGGTCATATTTAGTCTACTTTGTTTGTGCTCTACTAGCAACATTGGTTTAATAGATTGGCTTGGTCAATAAGTGGATCCTTGTTTTTCACCTCCAAGTGACATCTTTGTAAAAAAGCACCATTACTTTTATAATTATCAATGTCATTATATCATTATTGTAAATATTAATTATAATTTCATCTAAAGTAGATGTGTCAATATAAACTTGGTTTACACCAAGCATCTTTTCTCTCACCTTTAAGACTAACCTTAAAACTCCCCTCTTAAATGTAAACAGTACAACACACATCGCTGCGAAATACTCAAAGAACTAGATTGGCCATCACTTGAGTCAAGGCACAAAGTTCAACTTTCCTGTCATGCCTTCAAATATTTTCTGGGGAAGCTACCCATCTATCGGAACAAGCTCCTCACCCCTACCACATGCAGCACTTACAATCTGAGATCTGACTCAAAGACTGTTCATGGTCCAAAGGTTCAACAAAGTATCTGGCCGCTCCTCCTTCTCTTACTGTGAACCCCACAACTGGAACAATCTACTGGAGACTCTCACTGCCACCACCAGTTTAAGTTCTTTCAAAACTAAAGCTGTCTCACATTTTAATCTTGTCTGTAACTGTTACGTACGCCTATAATAGATGTTATATCTAACTGTGCATGGCACAGTCTTGTATATAATGTATAACCCTGTTCAATTAATATAGCTATGTATTTGTAACCATGTATTTGTCAACATAACTCTGTGCCCAGGACATACTTGAAAACAAGAGGTAACTCTCAATGTATTACTTCCTGATAAAACATTTTATATGTAAATAAAAATAAATGAAATGAAGCATTTTATTAGCACTCATGGCTAATTTCCCACACCCACAGTCACTCCTACCAATGACTGCCATTTATGCACTTATTCCATCACCTGCTGTTTGTTAGTTTCCCATCATACCACTTAGATTGTAAGCTCTCCGGGGCAGGGTTTTCCTTTCCTATTGTCTGATATTGCAGGTATTGTATTATAATGCCCTGTACTGTATTGTCTCTCTCGTACAGCGCGAAGTACCTTGTGGGTGCCATATAAAGAAAGATATACATACTGTACACGTACACATTACTGTACATAGCACAAAACAGACACTGATATCTAAAGGTTATTTCTACTTCCACCATCTCTGAAGCATACTGTATGACCAGATATCCACATTGACTGTTAAGTATGATTACTGGTAAAAGTGTTAGGTTTTGAAAAGTAAATTACTGTTATCATGGTCTAAAGCTATGTAGGCTTCAAGAGTTGCCCCAGTACAAACAAGCCATGAGCAGTGAAGAGGATAATATTTGGGGTTGCAATCTCCGCAATTGTCTGCCTTGTGCCAGACTTGTGCCACTTCATTGCTGGACGGCTTGCTAGCCAGCTGCAACAGAGATAATGTATTTTGTATAATGCAAAGTATACATTTGGTTTAGTACTTTTCAATCTATCAAAGCTTGGTTATAGTAAATGTTTTGTATACAGGAAGAGCGTGGCTTAGTGATGTGAGTTATGTGAAAGACAAAGTTATATGCAGAGACAAACATAACGGAAATAGACACTACAAGCCAATAAAACACCCCCCTCACCTCCATCAAAAAGACATTCACACAATTCTCAGAAACCAAAAATATCTTCCATCTGTTTCTGCTGAATATGACCTTTTTGTGTTCAATCTGTGCATGTTATCAAATAGTTTGCCTTAAATCCCTTGTCATTTGTTCAATTACTATCTGTACTTCAATCTGCTACTACATGCACCTACTTTGACCAGTGCAAATTGAGATTCATAGAGAGGGAAGTCGATTTTTATTACAACCATTACACATTGGGAGTAACCAATGACAGACCCAATTATAATAAGAAAAAGTCTACTCACTTTGATTATAGCCGTAAATGCCATATGATGTAACCTACAATTGAAGAAATACGAGTCTCCGGAATGGAACCTTCATCACTGTGCTCCGCAAACTCGCATTCTAATATGACACAAGGTTTTTTTTTGCATTTGATTGGGAAATGTAACCCCTCCAATTAATACAACACTGATTACATACAGCAATTCATTATTTTTTAAGATCTTTTTCCCCATTCTGCTAAAAACCCTGCCTTTAATTCATAATTACCTTTGTTTTAGTTATCAAGTTTTGCCATATGTCTGCAGGTCACTGCAGAACAAAATAGATAGTTAGCTGTTAGGGATTCATTGTCACTTTACTTTACGTACGTCAGTGGATAATTTGTCAAAACTACGTCATTAATGATTATCTGTGTTATATTTCTTGGGAGTTCTCTTATCTACAATGCCTTGTTTTTTGAAGTTTATGTACCTTAGTTTCCCCTAGAGAAGGAGTGTCCAACTCCAGTCCTCAAGGGCTCCCTGCTTCAGCACAGCTGGCTCAATCAGTGGCTCAGTTGTAGAGCCACCTGTGCTGAAACAGGGATATCCTTAATACGTGAGCTGCTGGTGGCCCTTGAATATTGGAGCTGGCCACTCTGCTCTACAGGAAATTACTTTTCATTTATATGTCCATGTACTAAGATACATTATAACACTCATAAAATCCCGTGCACACTCATTGTGACTCATCTAGAGCCCATTTTTTGTTTCAATTCCACTCAAGCCGATAACCAGATCCATGTCACTAAAATGGAGTAAGCATCAAACATATTAGTAAAGGTGAAAATTTACAAGCCACAAAGAAGACTTTAAAGGTTTAATGGGCATTGTTAAAAACTAATACTGCGTTTGTATGACCATGGCTGCTGACAGGGGTGGGGGTGCAGGACTGCTGGCCGCGCCCATGCAGCCCACATATTAATTCAGTGCAGGGGCACTGATATGCAGCAGGAACAATGAGGGGAAAACCCTTTGTATGCAGAGCCACCAAGGGTGGGCGGGGCCTAGGTTAGGGGCAGGCCTCAAGGACAGCAGCCCATGTTTGAAGCTGCAGCCCGAGAGACAGGCTGGGCAATGTGAGAGGAAGGGAAGGGTTAAATCTGAGGGGGGGGGGACAGACGCGACAGGGAAGAAGACGGAAGGGAAGAGAAAAGTACAGGGAAAATAAAGTACAAAAAGAAATACATATGTGGGAAAAGAAAGACATGAGGTAGGGAAAAAAAGAGGGAGACATGAGGTGGGAAGAAAATGCAGGGAGAATGACAATGAAGGGGAAAAACATGAGGGAGGATAAGGAAAAGAGAGAAGAGAAAAAGATAGGCTGGTGAGGGAAGGAGAGAAAGAGATAGGCTTGGGGGAAAGGAGAGAGGTGAGTGAAAGACATGCTGAGGGGGGTGGGGAGAAATACCTAAGGAGGAAAAGGGGGGAAATACGAGAGGAGGGGAATAGATGGAATGACGAAGGGTATAAGAGAGAAAGGCACTAGGGGGAAGAGATACATGAGGGGGCAAAGCACACCGAATGTGATTATCTCGTAACATTTGCAAGGGCCCCATTCTTCAAGTATGTCCTGGGCTCCAAAAAATCTGTTGGCGGCCCTGTGTACGACTGTCTCTTTATCTTGTGTGATTGTTAAATCACAACCATTTGCAAAAAAAAAAAACACTTGATTCACGAGTAACCCCAAATTTTTCTTATCTAGATTCCGATGAATGCACCGATAAAGAAATAATACTAGTTAAAATATCAGAACAATCTCATAGGTAGTTATTCTAAGTATGTCACATAAAATGGTATACAGGCATACCCCGGTTTAAGGACACTCACTTTAAGTACACTTGCTAGTAAGTACATCTCGCTCAATAGGCACAAGGCAGCTCACGCATGCGCCTGTCAGCACGTCCTGAACAGGAATACCAGCTCCCTGCCTGTACCGAAGCTGTGCCCAAGCGGGGAGTCTATAGAGCCTGTTACAAATGTATTATTTACCTCAGTTATGCACGTATATGACGATTGCAGTACAGTACATGCATAGATAAGTGGAAAAAAGGTAGTGCTTCACTTTAAGTACATTTTCGCTTTACATTCATGCTCCGGTCCCATTGCGTACGTTAATGCGGGGTATGCCTGTACAATGAATGGTTTATAAAACAAGTACATCGTAGTAAAATGCTACTACGAGGGATGCATGTGTATTATTTTATAAGCATTAATATTGCCAGCAATGATTATTTGATGAGTTTAAAGCACGTTCACAGGGGTTTAGGCTCTGTTGTGTTAGGGATTTCTTGTCACACTTATAGTTACAAGTTCCCTGATCAAATTCCTTTAACTGAGATTTAAAATGTTCAGGATTTTAAATCTCATTTAAAAAAAAAAACGGTATGCATTGGGTTGTAGTTTTGAGTCAAATGTAATATATATTAATATTTATATATATATATATATATTGAAATATATTATTTTACATTCAATTAGAACGGCATAGCACACACTTTTTGGGGGAGAAAGAGTGGACTAAAAGTAGGTTTATCTGGTTCTGATATCAGTATCAGATTTTAGTGGCATTGGGCAAATGAGACGCCATCAAAAGCATTGTAGTTATTGAGGAAAATGATATTAAATTGATCTTGTTTAAATTGTTTACCACTTATCTAGGTACAGGTCTCCATTTGTGAAATCTGAGGTTCATTCTTCTTATAAAAATACTTTTTTTTAGAGTTGTCATCATCAATTATAGGACGTAAAACAGCAAAACCAACACATAGAATACACTTTTTGAACATTAAGTGATTATTGAATAGGTGTCAGGGCCTCCAAGACATCCTGCTTCTAGCCAAAGTTCCTACGGTATCTCTGTCCACCGGGTGTGCTGCTGGTTTCTGTCTGCTCTGGGTTTGCTCTGTTTGTCTCCTCTTGCTGCTCCTGTCCTCTGTCCTTATAGTTTCCTGTTCCTCCCTTGCCAATGTTTTGAGTCCAGACTCTCTCTGCCCTTATCTGTTTATGTTCCTGTTTTGAGTTCTGTTCATATTAAAGGCCCTTGCCATTGAACACGATTGCCCCAGTCTGTTTCCTGCTAGCAAGTCCCAAACCTGTCCCTGCTTCCTAGTCTCAGTTCCTGCTCCCCTGCCCTGCTCCTGCCTTCTTATTGCTGACCCTGCCGATTAACACAACGATCCTGCTTGCTGCCTGCCACCGAACCCTGCTTGTGACCCCAACAATCTTGCCACTTGCCGCTGTTCTGGCCACTGAGGTCCTACCCGCTCCAGGAGTCTCCCACTTGACAGAAAACAAAGGCCACTTTTGGACCACGCTGGAACAGATCCATCATCTGCCTGCTTCAGATGACCCCATCCCCTTGAATTTGTTGAAGATAAGTACTTTTTTTTGGTGTTTGGAAATCCCATTTGGGATCTGGAAGGTTTTTGTTGCAGCAAAGGGTTTTGCAGGGTGTTTTGTGCATTTTCTCCCTGAGAAGAATTCCCCTTGAAAAAAATTCCCTGCAGTACCTGTTATTACCACTTCAGACCCAGACTTTCTTTCCCTAGCCAAGCCTTGTCTCTTTCTCTGCTTACCCTGGTTGTACCACTGCTGTTTTACAGGGTTCCATTTCAAAAGACAAAAGTTCTCTCATTGTTTTGTTGCTTATGCCGTGATTTCTCTGCAATCTGTGTTTTTCCTATGCCTGATTCTAAAGTTCCAGATGTAACTGCAAGTTTTCTGTCTTTTGGTTCCCCCAATCTGTGAAATTCCTATTCCTGATTCTAAAAGTTTTAGATGTAACAGAAAGCTCTTCTGTTTATAGTTTCCCCTGCAATTTTTGATATTTCTATCACTTATGCTAAGGTCTCAAATCTACAAGTCAGCTCTCTTATCCTTTTGTCTCCTGTTTATGTTTTTTCAGTTGTTTATTTCAATGTTTCTGCTTTAAACATTTCCTCTTTACTGGTTTCATGAGAAGTTTGGTTTGCTCATGTCTGAAGCTATGGCTCCCACTTTGAAAACAGTCTTGAGCAATAAATATGAACACAGTACCACTGATTCTTCAGAGTTTCTCAAGTCAAAGAGAAAGAGAAAGAAGAAGAGCGCTGTTCAATTATAGTGGAAACTACAGAAGGATTTAAAGAATTAAAGATTTTTCCTTTAACCTCAGGAAAGCATGCGTTAGATGAAAACAGAGATATGCTGCAGCCTAAGGCGACTAGCAGAATCATTCCAGGAGTAGTGGAAAAGAAAGAGAGTGCCTTTAACCAAGGTAAATATGCCTTAACTCAGGCACTTCAATCCACAGGGAAAGAGATTGATTGTCTCTATGGACGACTAGATAAAAAGCAAGAAGCCAAGGCTGCACTACCAAAGTGTCTGTCCTCAGCAATTGCTACATGCGTATCTTAGGAGAAAGAAAAGCATCAGTTGGAGAGTGACATGGTGATCATGTCAAGTAAGCTGGAGAAGGCATACACTGATGCTGCCCAGAACGAGTCCCTGCTCCCTAGTCTCAGTTCCTGTCTCCCCTTCCTGTTGCCCACCCTCCCTGTGACCATGACGATCCTGCTTGCTGCCTGCTACCAATCCCTGCTTGTGACCCCAACAATCTTTGCCTGCTAACCGCTGTTCCGGCCACCGAGGTCCTACCCGCTCCAGGAGTCTCCCCCTTGACAATAGGAATAGCAACATAGCTATATACATTCTTCTTTTTCTAGTACATCTGTTTTAATAAGAGGATTTTATGTTGAAATCAGTAACTAATTGTCCATGTAGATATTGTACCTACAGTAGAGATTGGTACATTTTTGTCTGCCTATTTGAATCCAATTAGCTGGGTCCTTTGAGCGCGGATTTCTGCAGATCAGTCTGAAAAAGTGAAATCCGCCATTTTTTTCTATCACTGACAATCCACAGACGGATTGTTAAAAATCTGCCCTCAGATTAAATCCAAGGAGAGAGAGAGTCTGACCGCAAATTATTAATCCGCCATGTAGATTCGAGATGCAATATGGAACCTGATTGGGGATTAATAAAAATCCATCCGGATTGTATCCAATGGTGGATTAGGAGTACTGATCAAATTGTTTATTATTCAATCCGCAGACGGATTTTGGTGGGGGGATGTGGTCTAAAAAATCTGGGAAAGGGATTTGGGCCAGTTTGCCCATCTCTAATTGTACCCTTAAAAGAGACTTTCTAATATTGTGGGGTTGTTTTGCGCATACTCAAATATTGCTGGCAATTAAGATCTCTAATAATCATTTGGACACTTTTATTTTCAGAATACTCTAAAAAAAGTATTGCCCATTGAGATTTTATTTTTGTTTCTCCGATCTCTTGCATAAATACCAAATACACCAAAAAATATTTTGTATTTGAAATATTATTATTTGTGGGAAATGAACCTAAATACATTTCGAACAAGATGAATCAAAATGTAAACCAGAATGAGATAATGTTAATTGCTAAATGCATGTATTAAGCTGCAGTTGCAAAATTGCAGACAGAGGGCAATATGTCAGTCTTCTGAAAGATTGTGGCTATTTTTTGCTGTCCAAAATATTCTCTCTCTGAATCAAATAAATTAGTTTTTGCTGGCTCAAAGGGATTAGAATCCAAATGTTGAGTGAATATTTTCAGTGATGAATAATAATGTACATGAAAGTGGAACATCCGTTGTGCTTGTATTTTAGGTCAGGCTGAGCCTTGATGCCAACACTCTGCAATGAATCAGCAGCAGTAAGATGTAAGTGGGTTATTTGGAACACACTGATATTCCTTATTGCACATTCCCCTTTCTCTCCACAAGCAGAGCACATTCTTTAAATACTTAAGAGCCTACAAAAGGAATTAGTGTAGTCTGACTTACTTCAAAGTATATAAGCCAGGCGTCTCTCAAGAAACGGCCACAAACAAATGATGAAGCCTCTGAAACACTGGGCTCTTCTTTTAAATTACTTTGCAGACACATTACCAGTTCCAAGTACATTCAGTCTGTAGTACCTAGATTATGAACTCTTTGGGATAGCTAGTTTCCCTTCTATTGAAATCTGTCACTGGGGCTCTTTTACCGTAACATGAGAATTCAATGTGGCTTTCCATGCGATCGTGCCGGATTGACATTCACTAAAGTGCAAAAGCCTTCATGATTGTGAAGGACTATTTAATAAAACCTCCTCTGTCCATTGGGATCAGTATTATGCTAAATAAATAAGTCAATGTGGTGCAATTTTCTTTCTATTGAATGTTTCTTTATGTTTTGTTTACTTTACCATTACTGTAGCTTAAAGCCTGCCAGACAATATATTTAAAATCATAATACAAATAGAATAACACATTTGAATTACAATTTGATGATATTGCTTTGGCCATGCAACCTGCTCTTCTAGTGCACCTTACAAGATGGAAGATTGGTTGGTCTACTGTATGTATCAACACATTTTTCTGTTCATTGGTGCATCTAATGTAAGAAACTATTTCTTACAATTAGTGCACATTGTTAATAAATAGAAAGCTATAGCTGACTGAGTATTGGACCCAGATTGAAGGAAGGAAGGAAGTGGTGAATAGAGGTGCAACATGTAAATATAATTTGTGTCATGTAACTGCTCCTTAACTGCTCTTTTTGACATTCCCCAAATCAGAAACTGATGCACATCGGACAAATATTGGAGCAAAGACCTTCATACATTGATGCTAAAAGGTTCAAAGTGACAGTAATTATATTTGTATCAATTTGCTTCCAATGTTTCGTTTTTTTCGTTTCTAGAACACAATAAGATTAGGTCTTATTTGATTGGCTGGTGTAAGCAGAAAAGGTTCAAAACAAAACAATACCTATAATCAAAAAACAGTGTGGTAACAAAAAAAATAACAAGAGGTTTGGGAGTTGTGAGAGACATACTAATCACTGCCATAATGACAAGAAATATCTCTTGTCTGAGTTAGGTGGAGGAAAAGTTCGGTCTCTCCCCAGATATTTTCAGTCTTGGTCAGACTCTGCTTTTCAGCTTCCTAGAACAAAATACATTATTAAGTACTGCATGTTCTCTGAGCAGTTGATGGGGGTATCTATTTGAGCACAAATGGTCCCTAATTACATACTTGAGTTATTATCCTGGCCGCCAAGTGAATTCAGCAATGATGTCAAAGGTCCCAAGTTGAATCGAGGTTAATTGGTGAAGATCACCTTCAAGTATATAATAAGCTAGATCTACAGTGCTGTACGAGGACAGCGAATTCTTTAGTCTTTGCTGCTTGTCATATTATAAAGTAAAGAGCAAATCTAAACTACTGTATCACAATTAAGTGAATGTCATGATTCAGGGGGACTATTTACTAAAATCTCCTCGCTGTGAAACTTGGGCCGAAGCAGTGCGCACAACTGCACCACATTTATCAAACAACAGTTAAAAAGGAATAAGGTGATGTCCTTTGCCAAATCTGGGGAAATTCTTTACACTGGCTTTGCCTCAGTTTGGCAGTTGGGTACCCTTAGCAAATAACCCCCTTTATGTCTACATAACATGAGTTAAAGATAGATACTTCATGTACATACTGAACCTGAAAAATAGGTTTGTGGATAAAAGAAAAAAATGTATAAGTAAAATTAAATCACTCAGAGGCCTAGTAGATAAACCTAAATCTGTCAATCATCTAACTTTTATCTGAAAGTAAAACAGCTGTATTTGTAGCAATTAAAAATGTGTTATAAGCCTAAATGCTTCCTGAGGCCGCTCATAGGATACAGACATACTCATGTACTATATTGTGAAGTACTACACTAAAACCTCTGCTGCTTCACAACGCGCCTACTGACTGTCCAAATACATTCCCCATGTCAAAATTCTCCTAGGAGACAGCATGTTTTTCCAAGCACGCTGTCTGAGCATATAACTCATTCTTTTCAAAGAAATATATATACATTATTTATATACTGTAGGTATATATATGTACAAATATACATACATGCACATTGTATTTAACATCCAATTTAGGTTAGCACTCCTAACACCCCAAGCTTATTTCCTTGATTAAAAAATAATTGGATACACTAACAAATGCATACTGTACATGAAAAAGTATAATACTATAAATAGGATTCATCAATTCAAGTCCCCCGCCTGTTGGCGTTCATCACATAACATACAGTGCATGGAACTCTGTATCACTAAACTAGTTGGCTGTGAAAGGGTTAAGAAAATATAAGAACAAATGGTCCACATCCTATTGTCTGCTGGGAAACCAAACTCGTCAGTAGCGTGAACTAACAAATGTTTCTTACATGTGGTGTTTTGTATGCAGAGA
Source organism: Ascaphus truei (assembly GCF_040206685.1). Lineage (NCBI taxonomy): Eukaryota > Metazoa > Chordata > Amphibia > Anura > Ascaphidae > Ascaphus > Ascaphus truei. The sequence continues at coordinate 526,331,881 of NC_134483.1, forward strand.
AGCCAACATCTAACCTCACTCAGTGGGGTCTCACTGATTATAATCATTACTTTTCCATTACAAATGTTTTGTGGCCTTGATCTGCCTGACTGTGGTCCTTTAACATCACGCAATAAGGCCAGATCAGGACTGGGAGATCACTAGGTGCGTAAAAGTAGTTATGGGCGAATTTAGCACTGACATTCGCTGTGAATTTGGGAGGTCCTTTCAGCTGCGGCTGACCACTCACTCGCGCACACCCGCACAGGGTCTGGAAATTGTAGGCAAATCTAATCTTACAACATTTGTGCAAATGGGAAAGATGAATATCTGTCTGCAAACCAATGTTTTTTTTTTTACAAAAGCACGCACAAAAAGGGGGCTATTTAGTTAGAGGAAGTTTTAACATTCACACGTTTAGCCGAGGCTTGTTTTGTAATAAATAGGAAACGCGCCTCTATCAAATTTACAAATAGACGTGAATGCGCTCTTTATATATTCTGTGACATATAATAATAATTAAAGTAGATAGGTACTGTTTGAGTGCTCTTTTCTTTAAACAATTTACCATCATCAACATTTTAGATATTATTTACACTGTGTGTGAACACTTATATATTACTTACACGTTTAGTATTAATACCACAAATAGTTATGGACTAGTAATGGCAACATTAAGGAATGTATATTATAATATATTAAATATAATTATCGTATATCCATTTTCCATTGCTTTGACTTAATATTATTCCATTAAAGCTGCTATAATATTTAGTTCACATTAAGTTCTTTACATATAATGGAGCATTTCAGAAGTGGCGGACAAAAAAAAAAGTAAAAACAAACGTTTGAAACTGTATAAAGTACAACTCTGCATTTTTAATTGCTGCACCTGGGCAAGGTAGTGAATAACCCCCTAAAATACCCACTTTTCATATAGTAAATCACCTAATGGCTCAATGAACGCTAACACAGGCAAACAAGGAAGCAAATGAATCAAAATGAGCTTTATAAACTCTGATTGACATTTACACAAAGTAATCTAGGAACGTGCCCTGGTTTCCAAACATTTTGCTCAAATTTCACTTTCTTTAATAGACCCCCCACCCCCATTAGCAAATGTTTCTATGTAATCTCTTTCTGTACTTAATCCCTGATTTTGAGTTCACTGACTGAAATCAGTTACATGCCACATTAAATACGCAAACACAAACGCACAGGTTGTACAGTATTTTCATTCTGCTGCAGCATCTGTTACACTTCTGGGACCTTAAAATAAAAATGACCCCCACATAACCTTCTCAATCAGTTGTTGTTTTTAAGCTCTTCATACATTCCATTGTTGTTATTGTAGCAAGCATTCTCCTTACCTAGGGCTAATTTCCTTACTAATGTTTCCTGGGGAAAAAAAATGATATCGCAATTTGACATTTACAGTGGCATTTTGTTTCTCATCTTGTGTTATCTCTATTACTTGAAAATGCATTTTCAAGAAAATAATATGTTGCCACATTTTCAGAGTAAATGAATCATCCATCAGAGATGCAAAGGTGAGAGGGACGTCTCCGCTCCCAATCTCATCTCCAGTACGTTTTTGAAAGAATAAAAAATTGTTCACCGGGTGAAAAAAAATAATCAAATAATAATTTTTACTTTTGTGCTGGATTCTTGTTTCCAAAACCTAGTGGTTTCATTTAATCAATGCTTTAAGTGTGAAGAAGAGACTGAAAAGTTGCATCTCTTTGCTACATGAACCGCAACGAAACAAAGTGATGTATATCATAAGGTTGGTACACTATGACTATAGATAAGAAAGTGTACATTATATAGAAAGACACAGATAATGATATCAATCCAGATTTAGGACAAAGGTGTCAAAGATACAATCTAAAGAGTAGTCACAACGCCCCAATGCAGATTATTTCCCTGCAATCTGCGTTACGTTACATCAAAGATTAGTGAATATGGTTTTAAAGGATTATACGTAGTTTGGACTAAATTCACTAATTAGGAAAACAACTTCTATTTATTTATTTATAAAATGTTTTACCAGGAAGTAATACATTGAGAGTTACCTCTCGTTTCAAGTACTGTATGTCCTGGGCATAGAGCTAAATTACAAATAATACATGGTTACAAATACAGTTACATAAGTGAACAGGGTATACATTATATACAAGACATTGCATGCACAGTTAGAGATAATATATATTATAGGCGCATGTAACAGTTACAGACCAGATTAAAATGTGAAACAGCCTTGGTTTTGAAAGAATTTAAACTGGTGGTGGATTTGAGAGACTGCTCCATTATACCCAACCTGTGTTAGCGCACAGCATGTATGATTACCATATGCATAAACAGTGTTAGATGTCAAATATATTGCTTTAGATTTACCTACACACTTGCTACATTTTCTAAAGTGCAAAACCCTTGAGTTCATGTTATACAATTATGTTCTATTATATTTGCCAATTCTATGAAATGCTTTATTTTCATGTAGGTAATTTAATGCTATACTTATTTAACTCAAGTATGCCCCAAACAGGAAAACTGACCTTCACATACCTGTATATTGTCTTCTGTGTATGCTAACCACTGCTCTCTATGCCCTATTACTATTCAATGTGTACACTCTAAAAATAGAGATAAAGTAAAAATCCCCACTCTTACTAGAATGCACTTTTTTTTTTACATATTTCGAGGGGAGAGGGGAAAGGGGACCTGGCCTTTAGGCACCAACCTTGTATGACTGGAGTGATGTGACACCCCCTACCACTGATTTTCTAAGCTAAAACTATAGCAGTGTGAGCTATATCACCTAATGGCTAGCAGTGCATACTGTCTACGGTTACATATCTGCAAGGGACATCTATTTTGTTTATTGTAACCTTGAATGGACTTCAAGCACAAAGTAATGATATGTACTGAGGCTATGAGTTACTGCGGCCAGGTGAGATTAAATAAAACACAGGTTCTCTGACACATACTGTACAAGTAAAAAGAAGGCAAAGCAAATAAAGCAGATGCAGAGAGAAAGTAATATAACAAAGTGACCTGGTGATTTGAGTTAGTACTTCTAATCTTACAAAGGATAACGACAGTGGGCCAAATTTACTAAGCAGTGTTCTGCCAAAAGGAACCTTCGGTGCTGGAATACATCTATTCAAATAAATGGACTGTAAGTTGTATTCCCGCGCCAGAATATGTCTCATGGCAGAAAACTGCTTATTAGATATACTTCCCTATCTCTGAAGAGGGTAAAATGCGTTGTACAGGTATGAGCGCTCAATGTGAAGTAGAGCTCAAAACTAAGTATACTGTGACAGGGGTACTGGGCATCAGCTGGTTTAGCTCACACTACTAGAGCTTTTGCTCTAAATAACAGAGGTTGTGTGGGTTCAACGTCTGATCCTGCTCGGTCTGACACCATACCCCATAGCACATAAGGTGCCTTAGACATGTCAACTCAATAACACTTTGTGCACTGTGGGAAGTCAGCAGAATTTCTTCATGCAATTTGTAGAGTTTTAATTATTTTAAAATTAAGTATTTCAATTCAGCAAGCAGCCTAGAGTCCTCCCCCCCCCCCTTTGGCAATAAAGCACTTGACAATAAATCCCCCCCCCTCTCTCCTTACCTTTTTTTGTGCCAGTGCCATGTTTTGCCCTCCCCCTTTCCTCACCACAGTGGTAGGGGAGGGGTCAGGTGATACAAAGCTGGGACAGGGGCGGGAAATCAACCCGCTCCCTGCTGAAAAGTTTTTATAGCAATTGTGTCAGTACAGGAGCTTCTGGACCGGCAGCAGACGGAGGCTCAAGGGAGAGAGGGCGGAGGGCTCCAGCTACAATTTGCCGGTCTGCTCAGGGACACGGGTGATGCTGGCAGTGGTTGGATGACTCCAGAGCGGAGACAAGTGGCATGCCTGGGTGGAGCAGTCTGAGAACTACATGGCTACAACCGCCACTAGCGGAGGCCCATCCAGGGCAGTCGGGTACTCCCAAGGGAGCAGTGCAAGTCCTGGACCCGCCTGATCGGCAAATGTGGAGGCACGCTGGTTCCGTGGGAAATAGCATGGCAGAGAGGAATCAGACAGCTTCAGTAAGACAAAAGGGAGATCAGAGGGGCCAAAATCCCAGGTACCTCAGAGGTGGAGGGTACTCATTCCCTGAGGGGGACAGGCCAGATGGTGTCAGAGCTACTGACAGATGTGAGGTTGGTGGTGCTCCCCTCATAAGAAGGGGAAGTGCAGAAGCAGCAGCAGGGACTGCACGCCTGGGCACAAGCCAGCAAGGGAGAGTGCTGCCACAGTGGGCCTGCAGGTGCTGCTGTGGCAATGACTGTGGCAGGCATTGAGAGAGGGGTGCTGGAGGCCATAGGAGTGCAGGAGAGGCCCTTTACAGGAGGGTTCTGGGGATTGCCAGTGACCCCCATGACGGCAGTAAGGGCTACACACTGGGGGTAGCAGGCAAAGGTCAGAAACCCTTTTCCTTTGGGGTTGGTAAGTGGGGAGATGGTATTAGCCTCCTCAGTGGTGGCAGTGGCGGTTACTCCACTAGTAGGTGTGGTTGAAGCATTGAGGGTATCAGATATTTGTTTCAAAGAGGCTTATGCATGCCGAACTAGCCTGTTGGCAGAGATAAAAATAAAGAAGATATGGGTAGGGGAATAAGTGGAGATAATGTTGCTACTCCCAGCGTGTAGGGAAACACTGGCGAGGTCCATCAAAAAAGGTGAGGCCAAGGAGGAAGACACAGAGAACCGGCTATTCCTGTTAATATTCTCTAATTGGTTCATTGGTTCCATTTGGAAGCTTGCGGTCATCCAGCAATAGGGGAGGAATTTGGGCATGAATGGGAAGCAAGGAAACATGGAGAGGTTTGAGGTGGAATCAACTGTTACAGTACCAGAACTGCTGGTCTTGGTGAGGGATAGAAGTCCCCCAAAAATGGTGATTATTCATATGGGGGCAACAATGTGGGATTGGTAACATCATTGGATTTATTTAGATCAATAAAGAATGATTTATCTCGGATTCAAGTGCAGTGGGGGGCAGTCCAGCTGGTGTGGTCAGACATTGTTCACAGGAAGGCGCATAGAGGGGTGCGGCAAGCTATAGTAGGGTGATGGAGTGAACAAGGAAGAAAATGAACAAAGCAGTTGGGAATTTATGTTACAGGTAGGAGGCTGGGTGATTAGTCGATTTAGCGAATAGTGGACTATTTCACCCACAGGTGGTACGTTTATATGAAATAGGTTATGATCTGTTTCATATGAGAGTTCAGGAAAGGCTTGAAAGGGTCCTTGCAGGTCTTGGGGTATAGAGCTATTTTAAGGAGGTGAAATACAGTAGCCCCGTGGATGTCAGCTGTTGCCACGGAAGACCAGGTTATTTACACCTTTTTACCAGGATCATTCATTGAGCAAAACAAGGTCATGATATAAATTGAAGTTAATTCGCACAAATTCGCTTACATACGATAGACAAAATACAGACAAAAAGACACAGTTACTTTGGGACTGGGGGTGAAAACTAGACTTTCGTAGGTGCAGGGAAATCTGTAGAGTTTTACCCTGACCGGGACTTAGCCCAGAATCCCCTGGAACTCAATTGGCATGAAGTTTCACACGCCACCGGTACGTTCTCTGCTGAGAACTTGGTCCCTCCTGACCGCGAGTTACTCCTAATCCTCTGGAACTCAAATCGGCATAAAATCCCAGCTGTGTCCGCTACGTTCGATTTTGAGAACTTGGGCGCAAAAAAGCTGGACTTTGGCAGGCAGGCTTTTCAGGCTTGAAATCGAAGCTCTACTATTCGCGCAGATGCAACTTTGAAAAGCCCGCCCACCCTCTTACTACTACAGGACTCCAATCTGATTAGCTCACAGATCTTTATAGTATTCTGAGTTTCATTCACAAAACTCAGTAGCTAATCAACGTGTGGTAAAATTCTCAAGCAACCAATCAGAGCCAAGCCGGCTAGAAAAGCCGGGTCAGCAGGAAATCTCAAATAGCCAAGGGACATGTGCAAGTGTGCCACTTTCGTCCTTGGCTATTTCAATGCCACCTGCTGGGACAGGCTCCAACAGGTCTGGCAGAGCAAGTGGCAGCCCGGACGACTGCCATTGATCTCCGGACCTGGTACTCCGCCTTTCCGCACTGACCAAATGCTATTCTCACCTCTGGTATCCTCTGACTGCTTTGAACTCCGATGTCCAGCAGACTTACCGGCGCGTGTGGGTTAGCTCGGGCAGCCTGTTTGGACATCGATTCTGAATGTAAAAAACACATTGCATTTAATAAGGTATAATTTAATACATTAGGGTATAGATTAATATACTTCTGAGTCCTGGGGAACAGGGGACAGATGGAGAATAAGGTTGAAGTTTTATTTATATCTGCCTTGTTACCCCACACGATGGGATGCCCGGCTTGGTGGGTCATGCAGGCCATGGTTGGGGTACCATCGGCCCTTTTCCGGGAGTGAGCACGCTGGAAGGGTTGCCGGTAACCTGGGGTTTATTCTTTGTGTAAATAAATCCGCATGCTATTTTTGGCCTCTCTTTCGCCTCAGTTTTGAAGCCAGGAGACTATGATACATTCTTTCATTCTATCATGCAGGCCGGATTTTAGAGCAAAGTATAGTCATTTGCTATCTAACCAGGTCTCAGACTGATAGAAGATGTCCCTCCTTTGGAGCTGGACAGCCCTCGTCATTTCAATCATTGCTGAGTCACATGAATGAAAGACTTGCACACAATTATAGAACTAGATTTACTAAACAGCCCTCATTGATTTGGCGGACAGTTGTTGAAGAAATCTAGCAATGAATTTACTAAGGTTACAGAGGAAATTGCATTCAAGTGATATTTACTGTACTAAAGAGCTGTAAGCGAATGATGCAATATATGCTACAGAGTTACACAAACTACTTAAAGCAGTTTCCACTCCATAGTAGCCTTTGAAAAGTCACCGCAGAGCCTTAAAGGGGTTCTAGTTTAAATGCCCATATATGTGGTTTGCGATAGTAAAAGATCTTAACTTAGCACCAACTTGCATAGTTAAATGTAGCTAAATATAAGCAATGTAATTGACAAATTGTTATCCATGTTTCGTACAGTATTTTGGACTCCCAACTTCTACTGCAGGGGGGCACAAAGTTTCTGTGCTGCGCCCCCCTGCCTGCTCAGCCCCACTTCTCGTGCCAACCCCCCACCCCCTCCCCGCACACCTTACCTAAAAAACTGCATCAAATGATGACACAGGGTCATTTGACGCCCGTTAACATGGCGGCCCAGCGTCAAATGATTGGCGCTGGGTAATGCAGTCAATCAGGATAGGGGACCCTGCCTGCTCTGGGAGATCAGGGAAATCCTGCGGCCCCATTTTGATCCTCTCACGGAACCCCAGGGGGCCGCGGAACCCAGGTTGGGGAACAGTTTTAAGGCTTAGGGAAGGCTAGGAATGCCTGACATGGCTGCTGCTTAGACTCACAGATAATACTTTGTGCACACATCACTGCCACAGCCAATTCCAAACGTGCGGCATTGTATTAAATTAATGAGATTCTACATACTGAAAGGCAATTGTAAAAGTTGCAAAGAACCTGTTAATGAACCCGGAATCAAACAATAACGGCTCAGACATGAACCTCCTCCGTTATGCACAGGGAACACAATGTGCTGTTTCTTTGATCATGTCAATGTTCCTCTGCAGTTTGTTGGTACACATTTAATAATCATAACTTAGAACACAATAAGTTCCAAGACATTGCATTATGCTCTTTGAATGCCAGCTAGCTGAGATTCCAGTGTTCAAAACACAAAGCATGGCGTGTGCCGAAAAATAGACATTTTATCAAAGAGGAAATGGACACAGTTAAAAGGGCAATAAAGGTCAACATTTTCTACAAATACATTTACATTGTACATTAAACAAACAGCAGAATATGTTTTCTTCTTCTTAGCATAATGCTTCAGTACCACAGTTGTTATTGAAAACTGCATGAAAAGCTGAAGCAGAAACTATGACAAGCAGCAAAGTTACATTTTCATATCTCTCACAAGAAAACCCACAGTTATGGCAACACTATTAGCAACCTGATTTCTGAGAGATTTGCAAGTTCAACTGAGGCCAATGCAAGTGTTTTTCAACATTAAAGCATCAGCCCCCAAATTGTGACTTTTATTTAATAACCTCCAGTCCTTAATTGCGCTATTCTCAGCTTCTGGATAGAATTTGTATTTGAAGGTGGAATGAAAAATCGGAATCCCCCATCTCTTACCTGGCTAGGGTTGCCAGGTGTCCCGTATTGAATCAGACTTTCCTGTATTTGGACACTGTCCAGGAAAAACACATAGGTAATTCTGGACATGTGTATACCGGTATTACCTCTCCGGACATAGTGACCTGACCGGCTTAGAGGGACGTGGGATTTCCCTGACCAGGGAGAGAGCAGGGCTGTTGCTAGGGGGCTGGGCAGCTTCCTCCATCCTGGTTGGCTTCTGCTGGGTAAGGGCTGGGACCCGCTGCGCCCGGCGGCGCGAACGGCCGCGCGATCGTTCCCCACCAGTAGGGGAATCCTCCCGAGCCGGTCCCAGTCCCCCCTCGCTGACGGCTCACTACGCACTGTGACGCGTCAGCCGGCAGGGGATTCAAGAAAATTGTGATCCCGAGCGGTGACGCGTCACGTGGTGCGCTGATGAGCCAATCAGCGGCGGGGGCGGCAGCGGGAGCTGTCATCGGGCAGCTTCCTACTCAAGGTAGTTTGTGTGTGTGTGGTTTTTTTTGTGGCAGAAGGGGGAGGGAGCTGCTTACCTTACAGCGGCCCGCAGCAGCTCCCTCCTGCAGCCCGAGCCCGTGGAGCGAGGGGGGGGGGGGAGTAACTTTGCACCTCTGTTAAAACCACAGATCCAGTGACTCACCCACAAGATGTCAGTGTTTTGCAAGTTGGCTGTTCACTTCAGACACTTCTCATAAATATTGGCCTTGTATTTGTAATGTACTGTATCCATTCCTACACAGTGGTCCAGGCAGCAGACTATACGTGATTTCACCTTGCTAGGAATTGTGGGATAGATCTGTCCTCTAGAACTGTTAAAGGCTGACACATCCACTGCTTGTTTACACTGAGTGTGCGGCTTCCTAATGAAGCATTTACACCACAAAGGCGGCAAGGAAGTAAACTCTGTGAAGATCTACAAATTGAAAACATCTAACCATATACAAGTTCCGTCGCAACCACCCCCTGATATAGACTCAGAGTCCACGTCCGGTGGCACAAGGTGGAAGAAGTGGTTTAACAGATTTGAACATTTTCGTATTGCATGCCACATAACAGACAGTGCTAGAAACAGAGCCCTGCGCCGTCATTATGCAGGTGAACGCGTCTAGCAATGTTTGTGATACTCTGAGAGACATTGGGGATGTAGAGAAATGTGGAATATGAACTGTACACACTCAGGAAGTTTCAGGAGGAATCTCTGTACTCGTATCCTACCAGACTAAGGCTAAGCTTATAGTCCTGGCTACGACGCAACGGGAACACGTGACATCATCCGTCTCCGTTGTAATGTCGATTCCTGCTTATAGTGCAGGAGACAAGAGAGGGTGACCCGGGGGTCGTGGCAGAGGCATGGCCGTGAGCGGTTCACCCTCATTGGCTGCACCGCTCACGTGCCGCTGACGCCATGCGGCGATCAACGAAAAAATTTAATTCTATTGACTTCAGCGATTTTGGTCGCTGTGTTGCATCGTCGTGTTGTTGAGGTCATGCCCACTATAGGTGCACGTGATGGATTACATCAACTTGTTTTGACGTGGCACGCTCTCGCCATCGCCGTAGCCAGGACTATAAGTGCAGCCTAAGGCCGTGGACATAGTAGGAGCGCGTGGCGTCGCGCGTGCCTGCCCCAGAGGCGACCCATGGCCTTTGGGATGGGGAGGTGCAACGGTGAGGCATGTCACAGGCGTGATGTCACAAAGCTGGTTCACTCTCATTGGCTGAACCGCTCATGTGACCTGGCTGTCACACGACCAAAACAAAAAAAATTGTCTCCTGAAAAATCTGCCGCGCTGTTGTTCTGTATCGCTAGCGCGGTCGCTTGCTCTATGGCCTGCCTCATAGAGGTACGGCCTTTGTTGGCACCGCACTCGCAATGGCGCGCGCGATCACGTGGAGTATGGACGCAGCCTTGGACAATTAGTAGTTGTTACCTGTGACTTTTTATATCCTTCCCTGGATTGGTACTCGTAAATAATACTGAGCTTCTCATTACCTTGTCTGTGTTGGTGCGCATTAAGATTAGATGGGTTAGATTTACTAACCTTTGGGAGAACGTAAGTAGCTTCAAAACTACAGGGAGGGAGCAAGTTAAGTGCTAAGAAGGAAGAGCTGATAATCAAATGCCAATAAACTAAATAAAAGATGAAGCAACATTTCAACATGGACAAAAGGCTGCAAACAAGTTTCAATCATGGGATATGCAGAGGTATAGAGAGGAGGCAAAACTCTGATCCTGCCAGAGGGAATCAATGCACTCCTCCTGGGTTAAACAAAACCACTTTGCAAAGTTGTTGCAAATCTACACCACAAGAGGGCAGAAAAGAGCACAGTAATGTTTTACAGTGAAATACTGTACAAGCACATAAAGCACACACTTCACATGAAAGATAAAGGTTGATCAGGAATACTTGGACGCATCCAGCACAGATGAGTATGTGTTTACCTTACAGACTAATAATAACCATCACAAAATGCCAGCGACAACCATCATTATACAGAGCATAAGTTATGGCAGATTCTGCAACAGGTGTGATTTTGCTTGATGACAAAACATACAGTGAGTTATAACCACAATTTTGTTCCATATGAATCAGACCAACCTTTTTAACTTTGAGACAAATTCAACAACACAGTGGCAGCTAATTCAAAACTAAGCTATCACACAGCATCAGATCTCAGACTAATTCACTATATCAACTCTGTGTCAGCAGTCAACTCTATTCCACACAACCTTATTAACCGACAATCCTGGTCTCTCGTATGGCTTTGTCAAACTGGAATATTTCAAGATTACCATACATATTAATATAACAGCTATCACCTGTTCAGCCCCACAGAAAGGTACCTTTACACATACTGTACAAAAATAAGCAGAAAAAGAGTTGGAGAGGTTAGAAAGTTTAGGAATATTTCAAACGGATCTGGTGCTACTCATAATTGTCTCATTTTTGACTCCTTTCAAATCTCCGACTCCAGGGACGGCCAACTCTAGTCCCCGAGAGCTACCAACAGGTCAGGTTTGCAGGCTATCCCTGCTTCAGCACAGGTGGTGCAATTGAAGACAGGGCCACTGATTGGGCCACCTGCGCTGAAGAAAGGCTATCCAGAAAACCTGACCTGTTCGTAGCTCGTAAGGACTGGAGTTGGACGCCCCTGTCCTACTCTCACGTCTTTTTTCACTCACCCGCTCTTCTGTATTTAAATGACTTAAACTGGCATATTTCTCAAGGTGTGCCCCTTCTTGTGCACAGGTGTCCATTCATGTTAAAGAAGTGTCTGCGGAGGTATTCTGTATACTGTATAAGTTACTTGGTACTCTGATAAAATAGAATCATTCTGATTGCGAACAAACCGCAAGAGAGAGAAAGAGGTGTTCTGCCTCACACTGCAGAGGGGCAGAAAGTTAGAGAGACGGGAGCTATTCAGTCTCTAATATTTTCTCTACAATTTATTAATATAATAATTCTATCATTGACGTATAAGAAATAGAACAAATATAATATTTTTTTAAATTAATGATATTTCTTTTGTCAAAAAAAGAAAACATGTTCCAGCACTTCAAATACATATGTGATGCTTATTTCACACGTCTAACAGAATGAAAACCAGTGCTAGTACCGTGGTGCTTCCTGGGATGATGTTAGTACATTAGAGCGTATTGTGACCGTATAAGAAAGTTAACATAGCGATCCCATTAACAGAGCATTCCAGGAATAGTATGTAGCCCCTGTAAGTAAGAGCGGGCTACTTATCCTTCTCCTACTGGAGTAAGCCCTGATAAGGGCAGGCGCCAGTAGTGATCATGGGTTTTCCCCCTTCAAGCCCTGCCTGGAGTGATAGTGGAGGGGCCCCCTGACTCTGTACAGGCCTAGACAGAGGGGAGGTCCTGCTGACATCATGAGGGGCAGGGCTGAACTCTATTTAGTGGGCTGTCCTGGTTGTGTGTGAGTCAGTTTGGTTCTGTGAGTTCTGAAAGCTGCCTGCTTGGAGTGGAGTGTCTGGCTGAAGAGTCAGAGTCTGGAGAGCAGTGTGTCTGTTCTCTGCAGTGCACGAACCATCAGCCTGAGAGTGCTGAGGAAGAGAGAGAGATGACCCTGTGAAGGTTGAGCGTTCAACCTGTCAGTCTGTGGAGTTATATCCTGCGAGCTAGGAGTGACATGCTGGTCTGAAGTGGAGTAGGACACAGCCAAGCTAATGAATGAGCTGAGAGACCACATGTAGAGTGAGAACGTGCTTGGAGGAGATACTCAGAGCCCCTCTGAGTAGAGCGGACCGAACTATAGAGGTGGACCAATGCCCCTCACCCTGTTCAGGGGGTGAGGGGAAATTCATCTAGCCTCACCCAGAGGGCCTGCCCTGGGGAGAGTGGAGGCAGGGGTATTGAGGCCCCATCCAGACCATCCTGCAGGGATACAGTCTGGAGGAGGAGAGGAGAGAAGGAGGGTTTACAATTGGAAGCACTGCTTTAGTGGAACTGCTGAAGTGTATGAACTGCTGTGTACTACCTCAAAGTGTTACCACGGAATAAAGACATTGCTGCTGTTTTACCTAAGACTGTGTGTGAGTTCTGGAGCATTCACCCTGGGACCAGGGTTCTTTCTCTGTAAGGGTCCTACCCCACATCCTTGGGGATTATAGAGAATGGAGGCGCTGCACTGATGCTAAAGAATGAAGGCCAATACCCCAGAAGCCTGGTCCTTTTGTCCCCAACACCAACGCAGGAGACTCAGGCCCTCCTGTTCCAAGCAGGTACGCACCACCCAAGTACATGTAGCCAGCCCTCACTACACCCTAGATAGCCATCTTGTCTGGGGGGGGGGGGAACATGGGTTACAAGTATAAATATAAATTGTTATATACAGACCGTGAAATGCTCAGAGAAATTACAAAAAAAAACAAACGTTACATCCCAGATTCTACAGGCCTCAGTTAGCATGTTAAATGTTAAAGTTCATGACAGTACAATTAGAAAAAGACTGAACAAGTATGGTATGTTTGGAAAGGTTGCCAGGAGAAAGCCTCTCTCTAAAAAGAACATGGCAGCACGGCTTAGGTTTGCAAAGTTGCATCTGAACAAACCACAAGACTTCTGGAACAATGTCCTTTGGACAGACGAGACCAAAGTGGAGATGTTTGGCCATAATGCACAGTGCCATGTTTGGTGAAAACAAAACACAGCATATCAGCAAAAACACCTCATACCAACTATGAAGCACGGTGGTGGAGGGGTGATGATTTGGGCTTGTTTTGTAGCCACAGGACCTGGGAACCTTGCAGTCATTGAGTCGAGCATGAACTCCTCTGTATACCAAAGTATTCTAGAGTCAAATGTGAGGCCATCTGTCCGACAGCTAAAGCTTGACCGAAATTGGGTTATGCAACAGGACAATGATCCCAAGCACACCAGCAAATCTACAACAAATGTCTAGAAAAGAATCAAGGTGTTGCAATGGCCCAGACAAAGTCCAGACCTCAACCTGATTGAAATGCTGTGGCTGGACCTTAAGATAGCTGTGCATAAACAAATGCCCACAAACCTCAATGAACTGAAGCAACGTTGTAAAGAAGAGTGGGCCAAAATTCCTCCACAACAATGTTACTGTAGTTACTGATAAAGTCATACAGAAAACGATTACTTCAAGTTATTCTGCTAAAGGTGGTTCTACAAGCTATTGAATCATAAGGTATACTTAGTTTTTCACACATGGCTTCTCCATTTTGGCTTTATTTTTGTTAAATAAATCATTACATGTTGTAATATGTCATGTTGTTGATCTGAGGTTGTATTTACCTAATTTTTAGACCTGCTAAGGAACAGATGATTGTTATTATGTCATGATATGTAAAACCATGGAATTCAAAGAGGGTGTACTTTCTTTTTCACACCACTATATATTTCTGACTGGTAACAGTTGTATGGAGGTAGGTGGCACCTCCCCCCAGGAGCTCACTGCTCCTCCTTTTTAACTTGAGAGGACTTTTCACTTTGCAAAGAACAGGATCTACTATGGTTCTTGCCCCTCATTCAGAGGTAAAGGGGAGGGTTCACAGTGTAGTGTAGGACCTGCATTAATTTTTGTTATACCTTGACGTGGTATGCAAGCTTATGATGCTTTGGCCAAAGGGTTTAACTAAATAACCAAGTAAATATTATTATTATTATTGAAGTATTAAACTGTATACTTATTATTTTATATGTTTTGTCAATTGGATGTGGCAAATGGAATACAGCAGATGCAGATGGATGTCAGAGGGTCCAAGACCTCTGGATGGTGCTGGGCTCTCTGGCAGTCTTGAGCCCTCTGATCTCTCTTTTACCAGCCAGCCCAGGACGGACTGACTCATGTCTCACTCCCAGCCGGAAAGAGCAACACACACATTCTCTCCCTAAGAGGGGTGGAAGAGAACTCCCTATCATTTGGCACTTCCTCTCTGAGACTCCAGGAGGGGAGGGCACAAGGTCTGTACCATGATTGGCTGTACACAGACCCTGAGTCACCATCACTTTTGTCACTCAGAGATTTAGCATGAGGGAGGGGGAGGGGGGTCAATGCCCTAGGATAGCCTGCCTTAGTCTGTAGCTATCAGGGCTTACATGACAGGAGGCAGACAGGCAGTCTGGACCAGCCTTGCTACACATATAATAAAACCACAGTAATGCAGAAGATAAACAGCCATGAGGCCTTACCTCCAATAGACCAAGTGAGGGGCGGCGGTGGTAAGATAAAATGAGTGAACCCTCCTGATGGGTATTTGGAAAGGATGACAGCTATGTGGATGGAAGTGCCTAATGAGAGCAGCTGGGAAGAGCATCAGGGCCAACGATCAGAGTATGATGGCCAACATGTAGAGAGAGACAATCTCTAAATGGGGGAGAAGACCAGAGAGCCCAGGATTAGAAAAATGGAGGGCCGTATTTATGTTATAGATGTGGAGAAGAAGGACACTACAATGCCCATTGCCGAAAGAGGGAGAATCTACCACAGGTTATTAAGCAGTTTATCCGCTCTTGCTCTAATGTGACAAATGATCTCAGGACCCACTAAAGGACCATACAGGGCCCTGCATGCAGAAAGATTCAGTTCGGTCTGCATCAACAAGAGATCATCAGTCCCAATTTCCCAGAGGACTCCTTGGGCTGTTAGCGTGAATGGAGGCAAAAGTAGACGGAATTAAATGCGAAGTCCTCTTTGGTAGAGGGTCCCAGGTATCCAATATTTTTATACCATGGCCTGATAGACACCTAAAACATCTGCCATTGCAACCAATGGAGGTGCTTGTTGTGTGAGGTCTCAGTAATGCCAGATAGCCATAATAGGGGTAATGAGTAGTGAAGCTGGAATTTTCAAAGAAGATAACGGTTTGTCGAAGAGCTTAACAGTGGTTGCCCTAATCTGCCTGGAAGTCCAAAGTAAGGATGAAACTGGAATCATAGTTGGGAGCAATGCCAATAATTTTGGGCAGCTAGAAAAATGGTGAGAGACAATAGCGACCATGGACGGACGCGGAACATTCATCCCTTTTGTTTGAAGGCCTACATACCAACGAAAAGAGAAGAGAGATATGGCTCAGAGCAAGGAGCCTTTCTGGGAGATCACGTGGATGGACCCGTCCCCTGTCCGAGTACCACCCAATATTATAATGAAGATAAATCGAAAGCTGAACATTCTGAGCAAAATAGACAATCCTCTTCATGGAGGATACCCAGGACCCTGTCCTTCCATCAGGAGAATGTCTTATTGTGGCAGTGGACATGTTCTAGATATCCAATAGTGACAATTATAACATCCACCTCAGCCTACACTGTCATTCCCCATTTGGATAACATTGTTTCACTTTTACCTTTTCCTCAGGAAGTTAAAAAAGACAGCGGACCACGGTTTAATAGTCTAAAAATGTTGCCTGCAGCCGAAAACTTTAATATTGAAAGATTACCTACAAAGAAAATTTGGCTACAGTGGCAGAGGGAAAACCTAGGTAACAGGAATATTATGCATTTTTAGGAAACTTTTTGTATCAGGTAACTCACCAGCACCACTTGTTTATGGCAAACAATGTTGTACAAGATAATCAAAACTTGCTGTATCTTCTAGCAACACAGATATCGTGGCTACTTACAAAGTGGTTAATGGAAAAATTTAACTCAGGTATCCAGCATTAAGGTGTGTGTTTGTGATACTGTACTTCTTTGACAGCAGCAAAGAGGAAAATATATTTGATGGGAACACAGTACCCACTATTTCTTTGTTACTCACAATGGTTATTTGTTTCATATCATGTCTCAGCCTTCAATCACTACACCTCAAACTTCATGCAAGTCCCCAGAGGGGGAAGACGATGATGATCAGTTTAATATCCTGTGCATCAGGCCTTCCTACCACCCCAATGTGTCTTGCTGCTCAAATTGTGATTGCCAACAGGAGATTCTATGCTCAGCCTTTCCAACTGAGGTGTCTATTTTGTATTTTCTTTGATCCATTTTCCTGGCATTGCCTTCATTCCTGTCATGCTAAGGCCCTTATTCTATAAAGTATAAGACCACCGGTCTGGCGCTATCTCACGGAAAGCCCCTTTGGCTTCAATGGGGCTTTCTGTGTGACAGGGTCAGATCAGAACTCTTGTACGTTATGGAATAAGAGCTTAAGAGTCTATACAAAATCTTAAATTGATGTATATATTGTTCCTCATTTATACATATAACAGACGTACTATGTGGTTGCCAACCAGTGTTTCCAGTCTTTCCAACGTCCTCTAGTGCCAGATTTAGCATATGTCAGATAAACAGCTCATGAGCCAACTACTGTTCCAGAATTCTCATAATCCTATAGAATGTGTAAATATAATGTTCACTAGTGTTCATTTTCCTGGCAAATATTATGTGCCTGTGCAACTTCCAAACATTTCGTTGTTGCCAATTGCTTCTTATGTCTCATAATTCCACACAATAGAGTGTAGTTTCATGTGGTAATGCAGCTTATTTGATCAATCAGAAAACTTTACCAAATTGATTGAAGGCCCATTTAATAATATTTATTAGGCATATCTATTCTACAAAACCCCTCCTGGTGCCACAAGACACCACACAGCCAGTTCAAGTGAAAGGGTCAGAAAATGTCTTATGAAGTAGCGCAGCTTAACATGGCCCAGAATATTTTTATTGATTTTTCTCGCTGACAAATTAGATATTATTGGCCCTTTATTTTCCATCACTACATGAACAAACTAAAAAGGGTTATAGTAACCAAATCACAAAACTGAAAACATTAAAAGAAAGGGTGTTTTGTGCGAACGCTAAGGAAGTCCCCTCTGTGGGCATCTGAAACATCTCTTTCACCGGGCTACTTACAAGCACAATTTACTTATTTTTCCAATTACTTGTCAACATTTAATAGAGCATGAAAGGAAAGCATGAAAGTAGAAGTATAAATAATAACAGTGAGTGTACATACTGTCCATAGGGATTACATGTTCTTTTGACAGGATGAACTATATTTAATAAGAAAGGTATTTTGATATGACAAGTTCTGAAGATTAGGTGTCTTTAATTAGTTTTTCAACAGAAATATCAAGAAATTCCAAGTCAGGGAGTAATGCATTTAGTGCGTTTGTCGGAAAAATGCACTTAATGAGTTTTAAAACAGACACACATGGGAAGCGGTGAAGATATGTTCTTACACCCTTACATGAATATTTATACCCTTCCATCAATATAGCATTATATATCTCTCTCTATCTCTCTATCTCTATATATATATCTCTATATATATCTATATATATATCTCTAGCAAATGGAAATGTAACTGTATGCTCATTTGCATGTCTTAGGCAGGTCTGCAACCCTGCCTTTCACCATTATCACCCAGAACACAGCACTTCCACTGCAGCAAGGGATTCTGGGAAATGACATGCAAATGAGTACACAGTGCCACTTTTTGCTTCAAAACCATTTTAAACATGGTTCCGTATAGGCTTAAGCTTGCTGCCTGGTCACAGCTTTAAGCATAGTCAGGGTTAAGATGCATAGCCAGTAAACCCACCCACAGACAGCTTTTTCGATCTTAATGGGTCTCATCAGTGTGGGGTTGGTTACACTGGCTATGCAAAGCTGAAGCAATGAGGATGGGTTTTCTACCATGTTTAAAATGGTTTTGAAGCAAAAAGTGGCACTGTGTGCTCATTTGCATGTCATTTTCCAGAATCCCTTGCTGCAGTGGAAGAGCTGTGTGCTGGGTGATAATGGGGAAAGGCAAGGTTGCAGACCTGCCTAAGACATGCAAATGAGCATACAGTTATATTTCCATTTGCTATATGCTTTGCTGCGGAGGGTTTTTGTCACTTTTTTTACTCACCATAACTTAACTAAGTATATATATATATATATATATATATATATATATATATATATATATATATCGATATCGATATCTCTATACAAAACAAGGATATAAAGGAGCGCCTAATACCACAACCTGCCTAACTGTGAGTAGGTTAGCTACTGTGTTTAAACAACCTATGATATATCTATATCGATATCTATAGTGAAGTCTCCATGCTGGAGAAGATTTAGGACCCATTTATTTGATTTAAGCTGAACTCTTCTCCAGCACTGGGAAGTGGCTTTGTAGTATACTTAACAGGGACCGTAGTATGATTCCAGTTAACTGACAGAGTTGCTGCGCTCACACACGTCCCATTTCCCCCCAGCAGAAAAGTGAACAGTGCATTAGAATGATGGTTCCTGATTCAAGCACTGAACGTGAACTTCTATTTAACATTCAGTCATACCCAAGTCATTCCATGTACAGACCCCTGGTATGGATAGGATAATTAACCCAGTAGCTATTTGAAGCAGAGAGCCATCTCCTGTGTATTAGGGCTGTGATTAACATGATCAGAGGTGTTCAAGAGAAGTAGGGATTATTTCTTTATTGATTTGTAAACGATGACTATTTTTTCCTGGGCTTACTTGCAGAGATATGTACAGTACGTCCTATTGATACTCTGCATAGAAAATGTTCATAGAATACAGTTATTAAACTTCTGGTATAGCCTGCGGTTCCATATAAACCACAGGCTTCTGTGTTTAATAATACATATGAAAAAACGGTCTCATGTGTCTCCCGCTCGTACGAATGAAAGACAATGTGGAAACAGAATATATCTTTCTGTTCCCAACGGATTCAGAGACATAGCACCTGCTAAATGGTTGTCACAGTGCATTTGTGGCAATGTGTTGTGTCAGGTTTTATGTTGCAAATAGAAGGTTTTTTTTTTGGTTTTTTTTTTTCTTCCTTGCAAAACATTGCGGGTTTTCTTTTCTTCTTTGTTGTTTCTAGACAAAGTGGAAGATAGAAACGCTTCTTCCTCCGCACGTAAACACTCAGCAATTTGGACTTGCATTTCAAAAGGAAGACAGTTAGAAATCAAAACGGCTTGGCCAAGAATATCTCGTTAAGTGTAAGGACAGCGCACAGCCCACTGCTGCTCCATGTCACGATATGAAAGGGAAACATTCAGCGTTAACTTGGGTGAAGCCTTCATAAAGCTGGTAAGATTTCAGATGATGTTCTCGTACTAAACTCTGCTAAATCAGTGACCATTTTTATTGCAGACCCCCAATACTATAATAATAATCATTGTTTTTCCTTGTATAGCACTGACACTGTAGACAGTACAGTACATAGGATTTATGCTGACACTGGGAATTGAACCAGGCTCCCCTGCTTCAAACTCTGTGTAATTGTTGTCATTGTGAGTGTCTTCTGTATATTCATTAAGAATTATCTACTGTGTGCATAATAATCGCCCTGTTTGACATCTCAGTTGCATGAGATTTTAAACCGATTTCCTGCAATACAAACCAAAACTGCCTCACTCAGGTAGGCGAAATAAGGCTTTTGTTGGAGAGAACCCCCATTTTCCAAGCCCAAGGCATAACCAAAATGAGGTTTTGCTCGTTTTCACCTCAGATTCAGGTAACAAGGGAGACCCCCCCATTTTGAGTGATAATTCCTGCCAGAGCTTGCCCTGCTGTTATTAAACAATATTTTCTTGGTTAGCCAATGAAAAAGTGGTTGGAAAATCAGAATGTTGCAGAGAATATTTTACAAAGAAAGATTAAAAGGGTAATTCAATATGTAGAGAAGCAGCTGATAACACTGTGACCAGACATGTGTAGTGGTCCCTGAAAGCAGCACACACTGGTAAATACAGCATATTAACATAAGATACAGACTAACCTACAGGTGTAGTAAGACTTACAGAACTCTGCGCCCGGGACAGCGTCTGCCGCGATGGAGCTGCAGGTAGGGTCTATGCTTAATCCTTTGGTGTCGCGACCACCGCAGTTGTGTGACCGAGCATAGCAGTGCTATACTCCACCCTTTATGACTTTGGTCATGCTCTGATTTTGGATTTCCCTCAAACAAGGAAACATATAAACATATCCTACCCTGGGGATTTCTAATCTTATTTACAAATAATATCAACGGCTCTAACATTTTGTGATGTTTCAGGTAGTCCAGCGCTGCGCAATCTTACCAGCATGCGCCCCCCTTCCTGCTTCCCTCCCCCCTCCTTTATCTCCTCTCCGGCTCTCCGGCGTCAATGACGTCGCAGGGTCATGTGATGTCATGTTGCCATGCCAACGTGACGACACATGACCCCGCAGCGCCATTTGACACCTCCTTGCCATGTCGACGCATCGCCAAAGAGAAGGTAAGTGAAGTTGCAGAGGCCTCACACGATCCCCCGGCATTCATTTAAATGCCTTGGGGGAAGAGCCCCCCCAGTTTGCGCACCACTGAGGTGGGCCCATAGCAATATCTCAACAAATATTATTTTATGACGAGTTTCCATCATTATTATTTTTTTTATCATATGGGGCAGAAGAAGCACAAAGTGTTTTAGGTATCAGAGAATCAAGATTGACTCTGCAGAACAAAGCATTTAGGGATAACATCTCAAAGGCTCCTGATTGCAAAACAGGGGGGGGGGAAATGCACCAGATTCATCAAAAAGATCAAATCCCATTGATGGTTTATGTTGACATCTATTTTCTTTAATCTTACTCCAGTGTTGCCCTGATTTGACATCTAGAAAACTGTGTGGGTTATTAATTGAACGGTAAGTGCCGACTGGGGCATTATTGCACAGCAACTTCAATTGCTTTAAATGGGAGTTTCCATAGTGCCCCAATTGGCACCATCACAATTTAATGCATGATCCCCTTTTCTAAATAAAAAACAAAAAAAAAGAAATTATGAAAAGTTGATTTAAACCATACAGTAATTAACTACACTTACAGGTCTATGTATCAACATAGAGAAAAGTGTGTATTGACGCAGTGCTTGTTTTTTGAAGCAGAGCTGTGGTATTTGTACTATAAGATTTCTATAAGTTTCTTACATCTAATGCAGAATGTCAGACTTATGCCACCAAAAATATGGCAGGTTTGGGGGAGAGTAAAAGGGAAAAAGAATGATGCAGAATGTAATACATCTCATTATAATCTGTGCACATTATAACTCCTCCCAAACTTCCCCTACTGACTCTCCCCAAGGTGCAAGCTTGGGCAGAGAGACGCGGAATGTAATACATCTTGTTAAAATCTGTGCCCCCATGCAAATCCTCCCTATCTTTCCTACTGACAATCCCCAAGTCACAGGTGGGGCACAATGCTTGGATACATATGGGCAGGATGCAAATACTCCTGTTTTGTGTCATAATTGATACTTTAGCTTGTAACCCATCATTCATTTTCATATATTTGCTTGATTATATTATGCACGTATTGTATTATACGTTTCTTTACTCTAAAGTCTGTAAAGAGATGTGTCCTCTTTTGCAACTATATATACACATACAAATATGCATATATAGATGTGCTAGAAATACCAGCTCTATGTGATGCAAGACCCTCAATCTGTAAACATGTTTATGTAATAGAGAATATCAGAAATATATCACTTAAAGTACATGCAGTGTCACGGGGAGACTCCAGGAGCGGGTAGGACCCCGGTGGCCGGAACAGCGGGGGAGGCAAGAATGGTCTGGGTCATGGTCTGAGGTAGGTGGTAGGTGGCAGGCAAGGATCGTCGGGGTCACTGGCAAGGTTTGGTGGCAGGTGGCAAGTAGGATCGTTGGGTTCCAGGCAGGTGTCGGCAACAGGAAGGCAGGAGCAGGAACTGGGCAGGGGAGCAGGAACTGGGGCCAGTGACTCACAAGCAGGAAACAGACGGGGACAAGCTAGTGCATAGGCAAGGACCTTGAATAAGTAATCAGGACTCCACATAGAACAGAAGCAGAAGCATGGGCATAAGCATAAGGAGTCAGGACACAAAACAAAGGCAAGGGAGGAATAGGAAACTATAAGGACAGAGGACAGGAGCACCAAGAGGAGACAAACAGACAGAGGAACCCCAGAGCAGACAGAAACAGCAGCACACCCGGTGGACAGACAAGGAGCAGAAAGGGAGAGGGAGAACTAGGAAAATATGTCGGGCTTATTCCTGACATGCAGCAGACATGCACATCCTAAAAAGTTAAATATATATATACACACTCTAAGGGGACAAATAGACACAAGAATTCAGAGAACCTGATCAATATCTGGTCTGGTAATCTTCTAGAGCAGGAGTGGCCAACTCCAGTCCACAAGGGCCACCAAAGGTCAGATTTAACAGATATCCCTGCTTCAACAGAAGTGGCTCAATCAATAACTGAGCCACTGATTGAACAACCTGTGCTGAAGCAGGGATATCATTAAAACCTGCCCAATTGGTGGCCCTTGAGAACTGAAGTTGGCCACCTCTGTTCTAGATGAACATGGCCTACAGGCAAGATGATGTATGTATGTGGAATTTATTGCACATATAGCACAACTATTAATAATCAGTGCCAACTACAAATACTGTATTTTAAAAAATACAAACAAAATCCTACAGTAAAACCCCTACAGTGTGTCTCGTGTTCTCTAATCTGGCATTAGAGTGCACTCATTACCATACCAGTGTAGACTGTAAGCATTGGGCGTCACAGCAAAAACTGGGGGCCTTCATTTCTCTCCTGGTACCATGAATATTATGGACATTAGTATTTGGCTGATTTCTCCATTTATAATCTGATTTTTTTCAATAGAAATTGCAAGGGACTGTTTACATTTTATTAAAACACAATATTGGATTTTGTTTGCAGATACAATCTCACCAACAGAAGAATGATGAATGTGTGCTTCAGATGAGTTTAAGGTGGGCATTTCAGCAATAAAACAATGTAAATGCAAAAATGCAGCTTCATCTAAGTAATTCTGATATTTCATACAGCAGTATCTGTACTGCAGTCAGCCCCAATCCAAATTAACAATTGTACAATCAATGCCTAGAAAATCTGCAATTAAGTCCAGGAGAAGGCTGACACATGTTCCGCTGTCTGAATATGCATGACATGTATATTAATGTCCCCTGATCCTTTATAAATATGCCTAAAAGTTACCATCTTGTCCAAATGCCAATTAGTTTAAAGTTCTTTTGTTCACAGGTAGAGCTTTGATTTGAACAAAAGAGAACTTGTAATTGTTACAAACAAAAAACCCGTCTCTGCCTGAGAATTGCACTGACTCGAAAGAGCAAACAATCTCATTTTAGGAAAGGATTATTTCAATTCATACTGGGGGGTTATTTACTAAGGGTTTTCTGGCTGCAAAACTGGGAGAAAACGGGCGCACAAGTATTAACAAGGGAATAACTAGAAATGATTTAAATGGGACACGTTTTGTTTGATAAACATTGCACTTTTCTTGCATTTGTTTCACTCCAATTGTGCAAAGTTTGGCCCATGTCCACAAAGCTCTATTAACTCTCTCCAGGTGTCGCATGTATGTTCCCAGGTAGCTTTTGCCTCACCATGGGGACGATAGGCAATCTACTTCGAGGGACATTACAGTAAATGGGCCCTGCCCTGCTCTGGCTCCCTCCTCATCTCCCCAGAAATAGCCCCCTTTCCCGTGTCTCAGGTGAGATTTCCGACTGTTATTTTCCGAACAATGTGGCATCAAATTGGGCACAAAGTGCATACCAACGAGATGTCTAATCATAGGATTTTTTATGCATCGATAATTCCAAAAACGCCACATTTTTTACGAAGTCAAATCACATGCTGTTTTGGAGCAATACTAACTAAATATTAATTTGGAGATGCAATATGTTAGATGCCCAGATCCCCAGCTGCGATTTTTCATTGCTGCTATGGAAAATGCTGCCTTTATATCCTTAAAGAAAAAAGAAACTGGTCTCATTGCTGGAAAATAGAATAAATCGATCTCTCAGTTAGCCAATCACATGGTCTACGGTCTCCAATTGCACACAAGAATGTGGCCCTCTCACGTCCTGCTAATCATTCAAATGTATTGGGGTGGCGGGGGTCTTTTTAAAATGTATTGGCGGGGTCTTTTTTAATATGTATTGGCGGGGGCTTTTTTAATATGTATTGGTGGGGGCGGGGTATTTTTATTATTGCGGGGTAGGGTAGGGTATATAGGGTATTGCGGGGTAGGGTTATATATTTTTAGGTGGTGGGGTTTTCTGGAATGTTTTTTGTGGGGGGGATTGAGTGAGAGTGGTGTAATTGACGTAAGGTAGGGGCGAGTGAGAGGAGAGGGGGAAGGGAGTGAGTGAGGAAAAGAGAGAGTAAGAGTGAGAATCAGGGGAGAAATACATACAAGGCAGGAGGGGGGAGAGTGAGTGAGACAGAGGGGAGAGAAATACATGGGTCGAGGGTGGGTAATAGAGGGGGCTCGTTAGGTATGAAATGAACCTAATATGTGTCAGCCAGATAGGGGTTCCCTGAGATTTCTCGAAATACATCAAGGGTTCCTCCAAACAAAAAAGGTTGGGAATCACTGTGCTAATGATTCTCTTTCGAGGTGAAATACAATGTGCTCTATGCTTCGCTTCCCCCTGTGACACCAGTCAGGAGAAACCGGAAAATGAGCGATAAAAGGAATATGACGAGTAAGTAAAGGGAGGAAATGACCAGCAGCTGGATGCAGTATTTGATAATAAACACCTCTTTGTATGAGCCGCCCACAGCCCATATCATTCTATATTTAGATGATTCCTGAAGCTACTAAGAGCTCAGTTGCACTTGTCCGTGTTTCCTGAAATTCAAAGCACAGGTGGCTCTCATCACATTAATGCCCATGTATGTGCTGTAATACAGAATACTGTCATATGAAAAACACAACGTTCTAAAGGAATCACATGATGAGATGTTTTAACCTCCGCATTATATCTAATAATTTACTCTTATTCTTTCTAACACCTGTAAAAAGTGAAATGGCAGGGGGAACGTTACAAAATCCGCTGTGTCCTTTATCATCTTTGATCTGTAATCATCAAGGCAGATGGAGTAACGTTCGTCGTTACTGAAAATGTACCAGCGGGGACACAGAAAGCAAATCCCACTAGCTGATTATTGCAGAAAACTAAAAGTCTATACAGCTATAAACATCTGAGGACATTTTAAGGTAGATTATTACTATCCCCACTAAGCCTCACTAACAGGCTTTGCATTAACAAACACCTTTTTGCTCCCTCTGTATATGTTATGCATATTGCAGCGATCTACAACTACCTATACATATACTGAGACATTTTGCTGTCTGCTATAATCCACTTGCTGAGCATTGCTCATATCCCATTTTTGGAAGATCCCACGCGCATGACTATGTTATTACAACCAGTGCATCAGCTCCGTTCTCATTACCCCCTGGGGTGAACAACTACTTTAACGTCACTGTAATTTAGGAGCACCTTAATGTACGGTATGTGTTTATCAAGGTTTTTTGCTGTGCCTATTTGATAGTACAGGAGGGCCCCACTAATACGGCGGGTTCCGTTCTGAGGACCCGCCGTAAAGCGAAAATTGCCGGAAAGCGGAACCGGCGATTTTCGTTAGGTGCGCATGCGCAGACTGTATGTCCAAATTTGCAACCTGAGTAATAAAAGTTACGTGTTATCTACCAATAATCCTCTACAATACTTTGCTTGGAGTGCACAACAAATGTGATTTCTTCTATGTGTAACCGCTAGAGATTGGCGAATCCGTCCCAATCCGTTTCACGGATTTTCGCTGCTGTTACCCCCAAATCTGTTTTGCGGTGTAAAATCCTCAAACAGATTTGGGCTGCTTCAATCTGCGTGGATTCATCAAAGTCCGCCTTTGGGTACCACCCGTGGATGGATTTGTAGAATCTAATCTGCGGATTCAGCCATCCGTTGGCGGGTTCTACAAATCCATTCACAGGTTGCAGAATCTGCAGAGTGCATTGGTAATAATAATAAAAAACCCTCAACACACGAATCACCCTTTTTGACATTGATCTGCTGAAATCTGTGGACCAAAGGAACCAGCTGATCCGGATTCAAATTCGCAAAAACATTCGCCCATCTCTAGTAACCACTGTTACATATTCAGCATCTTTCTTATCTCCCAGGTAGCACATACCTATTAATACATTATTATGCAAGGTGTCTCCTTATTTGTTTCGAGCATTAGTAGTTAGTCAAGTAATGATATCACTCCCTTCAGCCAAGTGAAGCTGGTTTGATTCCAGGTGTGACCAGACATATTAATAAAGTTATGGTGGGTGAAAAAAAGTGACAACAACACTCCACCATAAAGTGTACAGTAAATAAAAATACCACTTGTGGTGCATTAGCATGTCTCAGACAGGTCTGCAACCCTGTCTTTCCCCATTATCGCTGAACATACAGTGCTTCCACTGCAGCCAGGGAATCTGGGTAATGACATGCAAATGAGCACCATCTGTCACTCTATTCAGGGTGTGCAAATACAAGAGAGAGGAGATCTCATTCTGGTTATTTCATATATTGAGGTAATATCATTACGTACTGTATTTCACAAACATTAATTTGCTGGTAAAATAGCAAGTATATATGATTGGCCAGGAAATGGTGGTAAACACCTTCTCTGCCATGGAGCATCGCAAAAGAACTGTTCCTGTCCCATATGGCTACATAGAGTTTGCCTGTTAAGTCACACTAATAAATAGAACAGAGCTAATGCATGTGAGATACACAGGTTCACTGGAGGACAGGGATGGGGAGAGCTATTCCATATACAGCGAACTGCATTGTCTCAAATGGAGTGTAGACCCTCCAATAAAATTCAGTCATTCCAATTTGTAATACAGGAGATTATAATCAAGTGAGGACCTCCTCGCATGGCTCCGTAACAGATTATATTTTTTCTTACACGTGTAGCCAGGTACCCCCCATCGGGCTCCCCGTGTTCCGGTTCCCCCTCCCCCCTACCTTCAGAGTGCAGGCAGGGCGATAGAGTTGCCAGTGTCTTCCGCAGCAGGGCGCCGCCATGTTGGGCGGGTGCGCGCACAAATGCTGAGTCGCGCATGCGCGGAAGCAGAGAGGAGTGGCAGAGTGCCTGAGAGGTTGCGCCTGCGCAGAGCAGATCCACAGCGGCCATTACAGGAGTTGCAATAGTGCGAAGTGCGGAGCGGCGGCCATTAGAGGGAGAGCACGAGGCTCCCTATGTTAAAGGCTGCAGGCGGGACTACAAACCCCATGATGCTCAGGGGCAGTGACACCACCTGATACCAGGGAGCCAGTAAGGCTTCAGGATTCTGCCAAAGGAGCAGGAAGGACTATTGCCTGCTGGGAGAAGAAGCAGTCAGTGCAGATCAGGAGCCTGAAGCTGCAGGTTAGATCCACGGAGCAGTGCTCAAGGGACTAGGGCAGATGTTCAATCCCCAGGGCCCAGTTAGTTCCCTGAGTCACTGTAGAGGTGCTGAGAGTGCTGTATAGGGAAGGCCTTAATGCAGGGACCTTTTCATATAGCTTGAGAGAGGAAATGCTGCAGGACATTGCCTGATTACTAGCGCAGCCTGAGAGTGCTGGTGTGGCATCTGCTCCATAGCAGAGACAGTGCGCAGTGGATCATCCGGCTGGGGATCCCTCCCCTGTGGAGTCAGTGTGTGCATCCATTTCTGCAGAGAGCAGCGCAGCATGGCGTGGGATCACATGGCGGTGTTGCAGAGTTACCAAGGATTCTTCTGGTTAGGACCATAACCAGGAAGGTAGTATCTTAAAGTGCACCAACGGGCCCCAACACAGGGAAGCGCTTTCCCTCACACACACTGATTTCCTAGCTGGTGGACACTAAGAGGTTAAGTACCCTGGCACAGTGGTACATCAGGGACTAAAGTGATACAAGACTAATTCCAAGCACACACTCAGTTCTATATATATGTTGATATAAATGCTGTGTTTGCAGAGTAATGCTATGTTGGTTATGTGCTAAGGATTATTATGCTGATCAGTAAATACTGTTTATCCAATCACGTGTGGTATTGTATATGTGGGTTCTGATAAGGGAGCACTCCCACTACGTTGGGATCCCTCATCAGTGGAGGCGCTGCACCGAGTGTAAGTACACCCCAGGCTCCCAGTGGCGGAGGCTCAGGACTCAGGTTAGCCTCACAGGTGAATGCAATACCCGTAGTGCCGTACCCCAGGGGTACACCCGCTACACACGTATATGCAATTTATTGTATACAAAGTTTATTCTTCACAAATAAAACACTTTTATATTTGTGGATACACACACACACACACACACACACACACACACACACACACACACACACACACACACACACACACACACACACACACACACACACACACACACACACACACACACACACCAGCTGAAGGTTCCAAACTTCAACCAATAGGAGGCAGTGGAGAAATCCATGCCTCTCACACATTGGCACAAATAAGTACAATAGGTACAGCTGGTTTTAATAGACACAATAAGTACTGTACCTGCTAAATAGATACGTTTGGAAGATATCGTGGTGTATTCGGTTTCTGTTATAAAATGTGGTCATTCACATTTTATTTGACATGTGAGAATTTAATAGAGCTAACAGCCATTGCTTGACTAGGTCATTTTAGATGTAAGATTTTGCCCCCACCCAAAAAAAAAAATGAAAGCGGGAGAGCCAGGACAATTTTGCACATTTACAAAAGATGATATTTTTTGCTCTTTGGTTGACACCTTTGTTTTTATATATGTAATGTTTGTAAGTTTGTAAGTTTGAACCATGTGTGTACAGTTTTAGCCCTTTTGCTTCCGGGCGGGCTTTCAACATATTGCGCTGCAAAAGGGTTAATTTGGATGCGTCACTCTGCAGTACCCTGCAGACTCCAAAAAACTGCCAGCAGAGGAACACGAGCATAAATTTGCCAGCTTCACCTGCATATTCTCATCTTTCTGCTGGAGTGCAAAATCTTCACATTTAATGCAATAAAAACCAGGAGGGCCTTTAAACGCCACAAATGTAATGTACAAAATACTCTCTCAAGGAGAAAATGACCGAATATATATGTACATTGACTCAAGTACAAAACAAAAATGAGAACGAAAAGCGAAATCTATCCCCAGCTGACACCTTCACAGTCAGACTGGTGTTAATAAAGTCTTGTTTTCAGGTAATAGATAAAGGTTGTAAAACAGAAATAGAAATGCTATTGTTTGATTCCATCTGCTACGAATCACTATTCAAGCCGGTGATTATATTGATCTGCCTGCAGTAGATCAAATTGTAATCACCATAAACCATACATTAATAGCAATATGCCTAAACAAGTGCACCTACGGCAGGAGATCGGCCAATTCAAACTCCACGGCAAATCAGGCAAATGTAGGGGAATGGGGAGACTGGCTAACTTTTTTTTTCATCTTATCTGTATTTTGTCATCACTTGACTTTATCTCCTTATTACAAATAACACAGTATAAAATAACAAAACGTTAGTCCTGTGGAATTGTGATTCACCATGACTGCCGTTAGGGGATCTTTTTTTTTTCCATCGCTGTACTGGGGAATAAACAGCAACTAATATACCAATAAAAATCCCCAATCAATGGGTTCTTTGTTTATTCTCAATATGTTACTGTTTCTTTTTACTCTTGGTACAAAAAGTTAAAAGTCAAAGAACTATACATATGTAACCCTCCTTGCACGGCTCTAAAGGCGTTTACATTGAGTTTAACTATATACATGGCAAGGCTCAGTCTCGTACCTCTTCAGGGTGCTGGGTCGGTGCAGGCTGGGCGTGGATATGCAGATAGAATAAGGATGGGCGCCAGGAACTTTTGTAGTACAAAAAGAGCTTTATTCACATCCGTTTGTACTGTAAGGCTCTGCATACATGGACAGACTTCACGTTAGGCATATTATCTGGTGGCAAATAATAAAGTTACTCTGTGCTTTCCCTGGTAGCTCTCTCTCCTACTCTTCTGCTTGTTTCCTTTAGTATTGGTTAGATTGGCAATCTCCTGTATAGCGTCAACAGTGCTGCATCTCAAGTGGGCCTCTGTTGGGCATACACTCTGCTTCCTTGGATCAGTGTTCCCTTAGGCCCGGGACCCGCTGCGCTCGTTGGCGCGGGCGGCAATGTAGCGAGTTCCCCACCAGCAGGGGAATCCTCGCGAGTCGGTCCCGGTCCCCACTGGCTGCACAGCTGATCACACGCTGTGGCGCGTCAGCCGCTAGGAGACACCACAGAATGGTGTTTCCTAGCTTCGACGCGTCACGTGGTGTGGCTGTGAGCCAATGGGGAGGGGAGGCTGCGGGAGGAGGAGAGGCTTCGGGGAGCGGGGAGGAGTGTGGAGTGAAAGCAGGTGAGTGCCTGTCTGTATATGTGTGTGCCTGAGTGCCTGTGTGTGTGTGTATGTGTGTGCCTGAGTGCCTGTCTGTGTGTGTGTGTGTGTGTGTATGAGTGTGTGTATGTGTGTGCCTGTCTGTGTGCGTGCCTGTCTCTGTCTGTGTGTGTGTGTATGAGTGCGTGAGTGCCTGCCTGTGTGTGTGTGTGTGTGTATGTATGTATGTATGAGTGCCTGCGTGTGTGTGTGTGTGTGTGTGTGTGTGTGTGTGTGTGTGTGTGTGTGTGTGTATGTATGTATGAGTGCCTGCGTGTGTGTTTTTTTTACTTACCTGCAGCCCGTGGAGGGAGGGGGGGGTAGAGTAGCGGGTCCCTCCGCTCAAGCCACGCCCCCCCTCCCTGTCAATCCTCCCAGTCAATCCTCCCACCTCCCGCTCCGGCCCCTCACATCATGGCCGCGCCCCCTCACGTCATGGCCGCGCCCCCCCCGACCCGTTTGTCCACGCCCCCCCCCGCTCCGAGAAAAGCATCCTGTAGACCGCAGATCGCGGTACAGCGAGTTGCACGCGCCGCCGGCAAGCAAGCCAGCCGTGCGGACGCGTGCAACGGGACCTTAGCCTTACTGTGTACTGCATACTTTGTCTATGCATATTGGATCGGGAGTTTGCTTAGGCCATTCTGGTGTGGACGACCCGATTAGCTCCAGAGCATACTGTCTGAGAACTCCTACTATCCATGTACATAGCACTGCACAGCAGTAATACACGTGACAATAGGAATAAGCACTTCAAAATAAAAGTAGACATTAGGAAAATGATCCCTGCCCCAAAGAGCTTACACTCTAAGTGTACACCTTAGAAGAATGCTCTGCCGGTAATTTCTTATACCGAAAATAGATGATGCATTTGTCTCATAATAGCAGGTGTGTCCATGATTCATTCAGCAGTGTCGACAGGTCTCTACTACTGGGAGGTTGTGGGCTGCTTCACCTAAAAGTTTGCGAATTTTAGATTTCTGCTTGCACATTCTGGCGTCTTCTTCCAGGTAGAAATAATACTAATTTATATACATGTAATATATTCCAGCAACATTTCCCCATTTCAATGAGAGATGTTATTTACCGTTCCTGATGACAGCAGGAAAATATATTAGCCCACTAACTTCCAATTAATTCGTAAATATGCCGTCGTCCATATAGAACGCCAGGCATTGCTATGTAAATTTCTGGCAATGGGTCTTTTATTTTTGCATAAGATATAATACTTACCAGAAAAATCTTAGCAGTCTCTAACTTGCATTTTTATCTATACTCTTTACAATTCTCTTCCAACGTATGATTTTCAAAGCACGTGTTGGGTTTTTTTCCCCAGTAGTTTTGCACCTCAATTATTCTGCAAACTTTCCTTACGCCCTTCCAGAACGGTTGACGTTTTGAATAATGCTGAAAATAAACCTAATCGTCATGGCAACTTGTATATCTCTCCCCCAAAAATGCTACAGGTGATATTACTGAAGGACATTCGAAAGAAGAAGGTGGTGGTTACCCTTGGTAAACCCTTGGTAGTTTGGTAAATAAAACAGATAGGGATCCTAGTCTAAGTCTTAGCTTTGGAGGGCCACTTGTGGTTAAGTTTGCTAATGCTCTTCTGGACCGAGGTAAACATCCCTATCATTTATGTTTTGACGACTTCCTCACCGGGGTAAAACTGATTCGATGAGCGAGGGGTTGAAGGCCACAGGAACAGTTTGTGACAATATGACTGAAAACTGCCCACTCATGCATGTAAGGGAGCTGAAGCAAATGAAGAGAGGGTCATTTCATTTCAGATTGGAAGACAATTATGAGATAATTGTGTACCGTTGGCATGATAATAACATTGTTGCCCACCGGTACTCCAATGCTCTTGGCATAGATCCAGTAAATTAAGCAACTCACTATTCTTCTGAAGCCCAAATAAACGTTACAATAAATCAGCCATTCATACTGAAGTTGTATAATGAGCGTATGGGAGGCGTGGACAGGATGGATGGAAATATATCCCTGTACAGCATAAGAATGAGAAGCAAGAAATGGTATTGGAGTTTGCAAAGTTAGATTATCAATGTGGGTATGAACAATGCATGGCTACTACACAACCCCATACATTTATTGGGCCATTAAATAATGTCCTATAAATGTATGCATTTGAAGCAAATCCGTAGTACCTTGATTCACTTTTCATCGTATCAGAATTGGATCACTGATGGCAGGTTTTCCCTGGGATCAGGAGCATCGGTAATTGTTTCATTTTTCTATTTTTTGATAGTCGTGTGCAGTATATTCTCTATTTTACTACACAAACCCGGCAGCAAAAAGGCCTCTTTGTTTTCCGAAGATGTGTTTCTCCCTCCTATTTGGAACGCCATGCTAAACCACTACAAAAAAAATGAATGTTCCAAGCACATAAAAGACGATAGGGGGATTGGTGAGCACAAAATCTTTAATGAAAAACACAAAGTGAGTGTGAAACCACAACGTACAATACAGGGAAAGGGAGAGGGAAGGGATGGGGTGAGGCAAACATAAAAGTACAGAGGAAAGGGGGCAGCAACGTTTCGGGGTCTGGAACCCCTTCTTCAGGCCCGTTCCCAATAGATACTAGGTATCTAATGGTACTTCCCAATTCCCTGTACAAATCTCCCAAGAAAGCACAAACAATTGTGCAATGATATATGCACGTATTCACATCACAAACAGAACCAGAGAGCAGATACGACATGCCAGCCCATTGTGTAATAACCCAAGAAAAGCCAACCTGATGTACACACTGCCATAAAAAACAACAAGATGTGAAAAATGTTCAGAAAAGCCTTCATGTGAAGTGTTTCAAAGCATATCAAATCACAAGCGTCAGGAAGAACAGGTGAAGAAGAGGAATGTATTATGTTTTGTATACCTAACACCTGGCATCCTAAATGTACCTGCAGGACCTCGTTTGTTTCATTATTCAGTGTACTGTCCAAAAATAAAATCCAATTGTTGTTCTATCGGTGTCTTACTGTGCCTAAATAATGTTCAGCACACAAATATTTCCAGTCCATGTTACTTTAGGCATAAATGCCTGTTATTCTATAGGTGAAAATAGTGTTCTTTTTGCTGAATTAAAACTACTTAGTAATTCTGGGCCTAAAACTGAAATTATTAATGCAAACCAAGAGCTTCCACTCCACCGTCCTCCCCATCTCCCACTGTTTCCCTCTTTCATTCTCAGTTATGCTTTCGAATCTCCTCTCTTTCCTGATGTGTGTTTATTCGCAGATGTAGCAGATGTTATCGCACTCGCCAGCAGGTGAAATAACGCAGCAGGTGAAATAACGTGTTGGCCCTAACCCAATGGTGTCTGCTCCCATTGGCGCCTTGTGTGTGTCGTGCTACAACGCGCCAGCAGGATCAATAACAGCTGCTGCATCTGTACTTTAATTCTTTCTTCTTTACAGTCCAGCTCTCAATGTTTCACTTATTTCCAGAGCAACTGCTTTGCCTCCACAAAATGTCTGAACCCTGAAATCATTCAATGCACTTTGCACTGGTTACAAAAATGGATAAAGTGCATGCAGGTATATCCCCATATCTAGATTAAAATACAATGAACGGTGTGATTTATGTTGTATCTAAACTGATGCTCACTATATTATATACTGTATGTACAAATGCTGTTCCCCTCCCCTCTTTCCTAATCCCTCCCCAAATGTGATACTTTCAGATTATCTGTACCAATGTCATCCCCTCCCCCCTATTTCTTTTATGTACGCCCTCCCCTTATTCTTGAAAAATGACCAATAAAAGCTTAAGTAATTAAAACAAAATGGATAAAGTGAACACAACTGTCCCATTACAAATACAGAAAGTATTAACCTTAGATGAATGGGACTTCAGAAAACCAAAGTATGGCTTTTCTTCATCATCTTAATTTACTATGTTGCCCCCCCTCTGGGGACTACGAAGAAATGTAAAGGGTTAACCAGGTGGGTCACTCTGGTATTTTCCCTCCACATCATATAATGTAGGATGACTGGGCAAAGGGATTGCCACTCCCTTGCAGGTCTTGTGACCAGTGGCAACACTATAGGGAGATAGAAGGTTATATATAGCTCTACCCAATGTTCTAGAAACAGGTTCTTCAGAGTTCAGACTGAGGCCTCACCGTGAGTCCTGTAAATATGTGTGTATAAATGAATGTGTTAAGAGAGTCATGTCCCTGTTTATTTTTTTTCAGTTAAGGAACGTGCCCTATTTAGTTACTTGGGAAAAGTGAGCAAGTGCTTAGCAGGAAGTTCTCAGAGTAGTAGCACTGGAGCATATTTGGATCAACCACACCTGCCGGTCCTTTGTAAACTCCCAATCCAATATGCATAGATGAAGTATGCAGTACACAGTGAGGTGATACTGATCCATAGAGCAGAGTGTATTCCCCCGGAGGCCCACTTGACATGTGCCCACTTATTGATGCTATGCAGGCAGCGGAGGATTTGAGGATGCACCGCCCCAAGGCACTTGCATATGGGAAACAAAAAAATGATCGAGTGGACTACCGCTTGCTATGAAAAGAAGGTGGGGAACTCACCAGATACTGTATGAAGGTTAAAAAAGTCTTTAATAAAAACTACATAAAATGACAAAACTCCTCCTCCCACATGTTTCACGGCCACTATGGCGCTTTTCAAGGAGTCAGTTTCTGGCACTTGCATATGGGGACTACCTCCTTGCTGCCACCCTCCATTTCATCCAAATCGCAATGTCAAATTATGCTGCGGGCATCAGCAACGTGACATCACGTTGTCTCATTGCCATGGCAACGCGACGTCATTTGACGTCGTGAAGAGACGCATTGTGACGTCACGTTGGTGATGTCCGCGGCGTCATTTGACACTGCAATTCAGAAAAAGAAGGAGGTCGGCAGCAAGGAGGCAGACCCCACAGGCAAATGCCTGCACATCAGACCCGATAGGCCTGAGTGCGTGGCATCTGAATATGGGGCGGACATTTTTGTCGCCCCCAAATTTTGCTGCCCTAGGCCTGGGCTTACCAGGCCTAATGGGAAATCCGCCACTGTATGCAGGGCATACAGTATGCAATCTAAACAATAATAATAATACAAAAGGAAAAAAGGATAAGTACCTCCCCAGTGTAGGAGTGAGAGCTACCAAGGGGAAAAAAGAGAACAACTTTATAATCTGCCACCAGTTAATATGTCAAATGTGAAGTCTGTCCTTGTATGCGGAGCCTTCTAAATGGATGTGAACAAAGCTCTTTCGGTGCTATAAAAGTTCCTGGCGCCCATCCTTATTCCATCTGCATATCCCCGCCCAGCCTGCACCGACCCAGCATACCCAGGTATGAGAGACATTGCCATGTATATAGTTAAACACGATGTAAACTCCTTTAGAACCGCGCAAGGAGGGTTACAACTATATTCCAGTGTGTGAGACACTTCTTTTTTTACCAATTATTTATGTCATAGAATATATATATAAATATTATATATATATACGTAGCCATGCTGTAAAATGGCCTACAGTTTTCTCTCATGCTGGCAGTAAGCCTGGTAAGTTACAGGGTTGCCAGCATCAATCATGGAGGCTAGTGAGGTGTCATATGTATTCAAGGGGAGTGGTAACATGCTCTGAGTCCACCGTTAGTGACATCAGAGATGTGCCTGTTCCTGAGGTATATAAAGCACAGCACTGCCCAAAGTTAGTGTGTTCTACAAGGTTGAGCAGAGCAGAAGGCCAGAGTGTACTAGTGAAGTAACTAGTGACACTGCTCTAATTCAAAGGCCAGCAGCAGCAAGGCTGGCTGGGCCTACACTGTGTCCAGGGACCTGGCACAGGAAGTGATCTCCCTGAGGGGAGAGGTGATTCCACTTCATTAAGAGAGCAGACCTTTCAAAGGGAAGTACCAGCCAAGATGAGCGGCTGAGTTGCTGGCTGTGAAGGGCAGCTGGCCCATACCACCAATAAAGATGTCCAGTTCTAAATCAACTCCACTGTGTGAGACTGAAGTTATTCTCCAGCGGAAGGCACCACCGAGAAGGAGTTCCTCATCAGGACCATCTCCATGCGGACGCAGAGATCCTGATGAGGTGGAGGCGCTGCACTGGATATAGGTAGGACTCTAACACACTACCTCAGCTGCCTGTCTGGGTTGACATCCCCATAACACCATCATACGGGAGACTCAGGAGTCCTGTTGCCAACAGGTGAACCACCATACACGACCATGTAATGGGGACTGGTTAGACCACAGGGGCCAATGTGAGATTGGGTGAGTCAGCCAGGCCAGAAAATCTGTTACATATACATATATATATATATATATATATATATATATATATATATATATATATATATATATATATATATATATATATATATATATATATATATATATATAATCATATCATACACATTATCCTTTACTGACATTCGCCACGATCTGAAAAATGAATTACTCTCCATGCTTATCATCATTCTTTATTCAAAAGCAATAACTTGCTCACCCCCCTAGTACACAAATAATTAATGCTGATGATCAAGAATGCATTCTGCAGAATTATTACTGTCCATATAAATCACCCCATTTTACATGTACAAACTGTCACTTGCAGAAAATACATTTTAAATCAGTAAAATTCTAAAATGTAAATAATTTAGTTCTGTCCTCTTACAACATCTTTGGAAAGTGAGACCAGTATGAAGGAATACATTCTCTATTCCCAGAAAAGACCAACAGATGCGTAATTGTGCCAGAAGATTGTTATAATGCCATCGTACAGTTATTACAGTATCGCATGGTGACACTGTTTCAGGGTCAGTTTCTACTTCCATTATAAAGCTGGCTTCGCTTCAGATCTCAGATGTGGTTTGTATTCATTTTTATCATAAAATGTATGCGCTAAAGAAAAAAATTGGGTGATTTAAAATATTATTTAATGTTATCTTATGCACAAACAAGCATTTACATTTCAGCTTTTGCAGCTAAAATACACACACACACACACACACACACACACACACACACACACACACACACACACACACACACACACACACACACACACACACACACACACACACACACACACACACACACACACTATCTATCTTTAACTGTGCATGCAATTTCTTGTATATAATGTATAACACTTAATGTAGCTATATATTTGTAATCGTATATTTGTCATCACAACTCTATGCCCAGGACATACTTGAAAACGAGAAGTAACTATCCATGCAATACACACACACACACACACACACACACACACACACACCAGTGTGAAGGGATTGGGGCACACACTTAACTGGTATAAACCAGACTGCTGAAGAGGGCGCTACTATCAGCGTATATTGAACAGGGGTGGGTGACTCTTGTCCTCAAGGGCCACCAACAGGTCAGGATTCAGAATATCCCTGCTTCAGCATAGGTGGCTCAATCAGACCGGTGCTAAATAAATCCATTGATTGAGGACTGGAGTTGCCCTCCTCTGACTTAGAAGATAATGTAAAAAAAGACCAAGGTATAGGCACACCAATATATTTGCAATTTTTGTTTATTTTATTGGCCCAATGTTTAGGCTACACACTGTAACCTTTATCTAAATTTATAAATCATAAAACCAAATGATTTTGTGATGTGTTCAAATAAAAAAAGAAACAAGGATCCAGTTGGTTTTATTAACTGATTTTTTTTTGTGTTTTGTTTCAAGCATTTTTTATTTGTTTTTGATCATAAGGACGGGGGAGACGGTACAGAACATATGAGGACTTAAATGTGTATTCTGTTTATCCTTTTTAGAATGTTATATGTATATGTGTGGTTCGTTTGTATTTGGTTGTGAAAGCACAATATCTATCTATTCCCCAATATTTATCTAATATGGTGTGGTGACATCTATATGTGATTATATATGTATATATCTTTTCATCTATATGACATACACTCTTTTATTATTACTTGTACCATATGTTCTCCATGTATACAGTCACATCATGTTTTTTCTTGCATCAGTTAACAGTATTTGATTATGCTATTTGTCTGGTATAATGCTTGTTTATGTTTTACTAGCTGCCGATTGGCTGGAGGGTTGGATAGACGTCGGCTGTAGCTCCGATCCACACCCACACTGATTATGTCAGAGATGGTCGGGGAGGATACTACATGCCTGTGATCCATAATCACAGCAGAGAGGCAGCTCTACGACTAGATTGGGCAGAGCACCGTAGGGGTTCCTGTCTGGCGACACTGCCCACATCGGTGACGTGGCGGTCGACGGCAGATGTGGGCGTGACTAAAGCGGAACGCACGTGCATTCAATATGCAATTAGAACTTGCCCTATATAAGCAGGAACCGTGGGAGGATAGAGATACTCTTTGACAAAGTGCCACCAGCACGAAACGCGTCAGAGGATTGTGTTACTTAGTGCTATCTTTAGGCATCATGCCTGAATAAATTTCTTTGCAGTTTTTTACCTGCCTCCAGTCCGGATTATTCTTGCAGTGCTTACCCCCTTTTTTTCTTCATAACTCCTGGCAAACCTGCCCTTACACAGGAATTACTGCCAGGAGGAGGGTAGAAATATAGCCCAAAACCACACAGGGCTACATTTGTATATCCTGTAACGCTGTAATATCTTCTGGAAAGCCTCTTATCCAGGGACTACAAATTATTTCAAATTTCTCTGTGGAATTGTTTAGAAGTGCAGTGAGTTTTTCCATTTCAAGAACATGTCTAACTTTTTCTTGAAAGATCTGGTAAGATGGAACATTTATCTGTTTCAATTGAAGTGCTATTGTACACATTGATGCTGTTAGAAGATGCACAATTAATTTGCTTGTGGCATATGACACATTTGGTATAGGTTTTCCCAAAAACTTTACTACAGGGTCTAGTGGAACATCAACCTCAAGTGCTCTGGTGAACTGATTATTTTTTTTTAAGTAATTGGCTGTTGCTTCTTGAGAAATGTGGTTAAGTGTTGTTGTTTTCATTTTTTATGTTTTTTTTATACAGTAGATAAAAAAACATTTTTTTTTTGCACAAAATGTAAAGTTGGAAAAAAAAGAATAAACAACATTTAATATATTTTTCCATTTCCATCATTTCACTAAATTGCAAAACCAAAACACCAAATATTTTTAGAAGCAAAAGCACCTGTGAACGTACCAACAACATCTTCAAAATGCCTTTTGTTGTGTGTACAGAAAAGCAACTGGCTTGTATTGAAGGCTGACTCAAAGAGGAAGCCAAGCTGAGTTCCACAATGGATTTTTATGGAGATACTATTTAGGAAGGGTTATACAGTAGGATATGTTGGGTGAAGAATTGCAGTAGTTTGTGCAGCATTTTAAGCACATTGAAACGTGCACCTCTAATCAATACAGACTTTATCTTTCTTGGTGAATCTTTGTATATGTTACTTACATCATTTATAATACATGGCGCCTGTTTTTCTATAATCACTACTTAATGCATTAATGTTTCCACGAATGTAATACTGTACATGTGATGTTGTATTCCCATGAGTGAGACATCATAGAAGTCTACTGGATGCTGTCCTTCGTGCTAAGAATGACTCCAAGGGAAATATATGCAAATACAGTATTCCGGCTTTAGTAATATTTTAAAAAGAGGAACCCTGGTGTTACTGAGTTTAGAGTAACAGTGAATTAGCATAATTAAAGAGTGCCACATACAGAGTAATGAAAATAAAAGCTGCATAGTAAGAGGAAATATAACTTTCAATGCATAAAGACATAGCAATTTAATATTTTTTTCATAGCTGAAGCCCTGCATGTTTCCACTACGGATCTCATTTCAGAACTGAAATTATAGTACATCTTGTTTTTGCCACTTCGGAAAATACAAAAGAAAGTATTTTCAGTGCATAATTGTCCAAATCTGTTTTTCTTCTTTCCATTTTCAGAAAGCATTGTAATTGTGTGCTATGAGAAAAGAAATAAATAGCCTTGGTGAATGACAATAATATACAGTATATGTGCAATAGAAAGAAATGCCCCTAAAAGATTAAGGACTATATTTACTAAGCAATATTCTGCGAGAAGGCACCTTGCAGACCATTAAATTCAGCATGTAGATATGAATCCAAGAGGTCCAGCATGTTTAAAACAGCAATTCTTTTCATGGACATCTCTTTTTATAAGGGGATTTAAACTGGAGGTCTTTTAGTGTAGGATATTAGCAGCTGTTGTCCCCTGACACTTCAATGTGCCAGAGGAAGTTGATGAAGACATTTGCCTTCAAAATGATTGCAGCGGAAGATTCTTGCCTGTGGGTCAATTAGAATACTGACTTTATAGGTCACGGTTACTGATTGTCACCCAGGCAGCTACTTGTCTGAGGTCATATTAAGCTACCGTAAGTGGTCGTCCTGTTCTGGAGACCCCTTGGCTCAACCAATGTAACTGTAAAATAAACAAATGAACTGTGCAATGCTGCTTTAAATCTGATGCAGTAAATGTGCAGATATAAACTATAGTACTTTCAAGTTTCACTGGCTGTCGAGTCTCACTCAATACTACCGAGTCTCATC
Source organism: Ascaphus truei (assembly GCF_040206685.1). Lineage (NCBI taxonomy): Eukaryota > Metazoa > Chordata > Amphibia > Anura > Ascaphidae > Ascaphus > Ascaphus truei. Next base: position 526,373,445 of record NC_134483.1, read on the forward strand.
CATTTCCAGCAGTGGTGGCCTCATAAACTTTAATGGAGCCCCAGTCAGAATAATTCTATTAAAACTGTTTGATTGAGAATCCACAAATCTCACTTTTTCAAATTCTTTGACCTTGACAGCTATGAAATGAAAGGAATTGCCTATCCATTATTTAAATGTCAGAAATATGAATGATAGTAAGGGACAGGAATGGAAAACAAAGACGTCCATATTTGTCAAAGAGTGTCGGAACGGTGTGCTTTTAAACACTTGTTTACTTTCTCCAAACAAGTTCATCATTTGATTCCCTTTCTATACATATCAATGTTGTCTTGGACCTGGGTAGAGCAAAATGGGGCCACCCAAGCCTAGCCTACAGTACTTCTGAGATAATGACCTTCTTTATATTTGGAGATAGACATGTTCACCAGAAATGGTCTAAGAGAGACCACATTAATAGCAATATGTTTACAATTTCATTTTGTATTGAACAAGTTACATCCTCAAGAGAGAGGTTTAATGACTGTGTCATATATTGAAAAATATATCATATTGGAGCATGACTGTGGTTCTAGTTAAGGTCAGTTTCCAGCCATTGGGGTTATTTGAGGGCTGCATGTTTAGAGCTGAGACAGATTTAGGCTGCAGACCACAAGTCTAGACACTTAATCTGCAGTAACCTTTTCTCACTTTCTTCTTGATTGATGATTTTTGCTGTATTATCTTATGTGCTTTTCAGCACATTACATAGAATACTGAATGGACACTGAAGATCAACCAGCACTTTTTTAAATGCCTAATACAGTGGGGAATACGCTAGACACATTGCCTGTGTTCATATTGAGGTATGTTCCATCACATACTTTAGAACGAGAGGTAACTCTCAACGTATTTTTTTATGGTAAAATGTTTCATAAATACAAATAAGTATGTTTTCCTTATGTAACACCTCTCCCCCCGGCCAACAGAAGAGGAGCCTCACCAAAGTGTCCCAATGTCTCTATAGTGGTGTTGGTGATGCGGTTCTTATACCTTGTTCTCAGGGGGCTGATGGTCCATGCAGAGCTGGTATGGTGAGCAATAAGAAAAGGTCGCCAGGAACTTTTCTTTTACTTTATTTAAAGGAACACGTATAACATCTTCTTCAGAGGTGCTCAGGCAGCGTTCCATCAAAGAGGCACATTTGTCCACTTGTTCTGTTGTACAGAAGCACTCGTTCTCTTGAATAATAGCAGTTCCCACCTCACTGGAATCCCTAGGCAGGGTGCCTTCTGGCATGAGCGCTTGCACCCTATCAACTCAGATAGAACCAAAGAGATTCTTTCCCTCTAGTAATTCTAAGGTGAAAGTCCAAGGCCCTTATCTAAGGAACCTCCTTTGGAGAACCTGCCCATTCCCTCTTGTGGGTGGAACATGCTCAGAGCCATATAGAGGGGCCCTATGTTTAGGAGGGGCACTTTCGTAGCTGTAAAACAACAAAGTGAGTCTAACACTAACACATGTAGTAACAGACTAACAGGACTTACATTATTAACATTGATGAGATCCCCCTCACTCTGGGTCCACTAAAATCTGATCTGGAATTATCCATCCCCAGCTTATATACCCTATAGTGACATCACTAGTCACTATGAGTAGTAGGGGAAGGGTTAAGTTTGTACAATGAATCAGTGCTCAGTGACCTCACTGGCACTTTCTGGAAGGTGGGTGTGGCTATATACTTACTCAGCAACTCCACCTTAGAGAATAAGAGACTGTTACATAGGAACCATTAACCAAGTAAAATAACATAGTATAGCCCCAGAGCCATTCACTGCCGTTCACTGATGTCAAAGTGATGTTAAAGCTGCTCTATTTCAATCTGAAACTCACAAGCCCTTTATCCCCTGTACCCAATTCTCCAACTCTATCTGTGCATGAAATGTCTGTGAAGTCACTGTATAACCCTGTTCTTTTAATGTAACCATGTATTGTTATACCTCTGTGCCCAGGACATACTTGAAAACGAGAGGTAAATCTCTATGTATTAATGTGCTTCCTGGTAAAACATTTTTATAAGTAAATAATTAAAAAAGGTGCTACACTTATATCAGTGAGAGAACAAGACGCTTTTATACTAATGCTATAGACAGAAATGCAGTTTTAAGAATGTATAGGTAGTCTCCAATAGAGATTACTTGGTTGTTTAAAAACTCTGCTTTAAAATAATATTTCCTCACAAACCAGTCTCCCAGTGCTGGGTCATTCTGGTCAAGGCCATGGGAAACTATTTCAGTTTATATCTACCTCTATTCTCTCAGCATTTTGGGAAGTAATAAAATCACTTCATGTGAAAAAGGAGATGTCCAGGATGCTCAGCTTTAGCCTCAACTTACATTCAAGGGAGTAGATGTGCTATGGCTGAGCACCCTATGGTGGATATGACCCTCTGATTTTTTGTTGTTGCAAGCATTGGAAGTCCATCTGGAAATGGTTAGTAGACATACAGTAGTACACAAACTGTGTAAACCAGCCATGAAATAAATACAGATGTAGCCAGATATGTTTCTGGTGCCTTGGCCGAAGAAGCAAATGTCTGTGGTGCTGGAGACAGTGTCTGGCACAGGAGGACACTGCTGCACTGCCGGAGGGTCCATGCTTCTGATCTGAACCACGGCAGGATTAATCCTCTGGCGCTGCGCAGTTGTGGTCACGTGAGCGCAGTTTACCATGGTGCCAGGAACCTTAACGTTTGCTACATCTGTATGCCTTCAATGGAATTTTTTATTAATCACTATACTATGGTGAGAACAACATTCTTGCAACCAATAAACCTAAAAGGCACACGGGAAGCTACGTTTGCAACAGAGAGAATAATGTGTTACTAAAGCACATGGGTAATTTGGGGCTTGATAAAGAAAATCATAAATATTTTTTTTTCTAGAAGTAATTCTACAGCAAGCAGATAATCAATTAAACATATATGTATCTGTACACGTTGGATCCTATTAGTAAGCTATTACTAGTAAAACCTTAAAAATTCTACATGTAAAAAGACAAGAAAACACAAATTTACTTCTAGCAGAAATAGAATACAGAATATTGGAAATGCCAACGATGATTCCTATTTCAGAACAATAATAGATGCTTTATTAGAAAAAAAAATAACAATCCTCTATATTGAAAAAAAAAACATTAGGAAAGGATTTTTACTTGTTGCTTTGCCAAAGCCTAAAGACACATTCATATCTTAAGTAATAATAGACAATTATCAGTGGCACAAGAAGTATACACAAACCCGTGTAATTAAATAGCAGAAACAAATCCTAACGTATAAAGAGGAAACAGAGGTCCCAATGCCAATATTGAACTCTTGAGAACCTTTAGTGAATAAACAGTGATTCTGGCCAAATAGAAATAACCAGCCCTTGATGAACTCACCACGGATAAAACTGCAACAAGCCTGGCATGGCCCACCTTATCAAGCACATAACATAAATGTAATTCAATCAAAAGGCGGGAAGCCCTTTATGATGTACAGAACAAAACATATCAGCAACCCACAATAATGCGGTCTCTGTTTATTGAAATACATGAAACCCAGTCTGGATGGAATTCAGAATAGTGAAAATTTGTATACTCTTTCAGTTGCCCAATGCTCATTCTTTGTAGAGAAAAAATACATAAGCCAAGATCTGTAGATGCCAGGAAATGTAATTTTGGAACACTTGTGTGCTGGAGACGGTCGGACCGGGTCAAATCCGTTTCCTGTATTTTTCCGAATTTACCATTCGAATTCCGTTGCGCTGCGTAAAATGCATCGACGGATTGTTACAATTTCATTCCGCACAGATTAATCCAAAACCGCCAGTGAATACAATTAGCTGGTAGATTTTAAGAATCCAATCCGAGGATTCGGAAATTCGTGTGCGCAGTGCTGGATCCGCAGATTGAGCTCCTAAAATCTGCAGATTCCGCGGCTGGACTGTCGGTGTTAAAAAAATAAAAAATAAAACGCAAAAGGCAAATCAGCATTTTTGAGACTGATCCACGGAAATCCACGGACCAAGGGAACCAGCAGATCCGAGGTGGATCCAAATCCGCAAAAAACAATTCGTCGCTCTCTATTGTTTTGCTAAATCCTGTGATAATAAACAACAGCACATATCATATTTCTCTATTGATGTCTAGAGGGGTTAATGCCATTGGGCTGAAGCATTGCGGGTGCAGTCATGTCAAATAATCTACACCACATTTATTTAAAAAATTAACATTATCCCATTGCTCTTCATGTGATTATTTTCTATGATAAATCTGATTTATTTACCCCAATTTTGCAGCCGGGATGATTGATAGATCTGCGCCAAAATGAGTGTCAGAATAATGATGACACAAGTACTGTACATGGATATTTTGGGATGTGTGTGTGTATATATATATATATATATATGTGTATATGTATATATATATATATATATATATATATATATATATATATATATATATATATATATATATATACAGTGTTCGACAAACCTATACATTTGCTCGCCCCGTAGGAGACACTTACTGCGTCACGCAGGACGCTTCCCCAACACCAGGTGATCCCACCCAGTGTCCAGAGAATCCCCCACCCAATGTCCCGCACTCTTGCAGAGAGAGGCAATGGGTGACTGCGCAGTCACTATTTATACTAAGGGCCCGTTGGTGCACTTGTGGATTAGATAGTACCTGCCGAGCACTCCCGTGCTCGGATCTCCAACTGGCTTCACAAAGGATCCGTCGTGTGATGGTTCCGTCTGATCCTACACCGGACTCCTTGCACGCGGACCGCCAGGGACGATCCCAACATGGAAACAGTCTCTGAGGACCCCAATTTGGATCCGAACCTCTTAGCAGGAACCGCAGCGTCCGCTGTGTCCCTAACTAAGCTACCCTATTGTGACAGGATCCCTAACATAGGACCTGTCCCTACAGCACTAAAATGACACGCGCTATACTATAGGCCATCCCTACAGCACAGCAACCTGTAATGGCTTTGGGGGAAACTCCTAGGGGCCTACAGGGGTAGTAACCGGCCCCAATCCCCTAACTCGTCCCAGTCCTGACTCTCACTAACAACTAACACTAGCAGCTACGCACTGCAACCTTCGGGGGTGCGTACAGCAAACTTGCTGCACGCTAACACTATGCCTTCTTGTCAGGCCTCACAGCACTGCCAGCCGTGACCCTGACAAGACAGCACTCACACGCACTAAGGGCAGCGTCCCTATCTTGGGCCATCCCTCAGCACTTACCCACTAACCTGGTGGGGAGTTGGGGCCTTACTTGGGATGTGGGGGACCTTACTCGATGCAGGAGCTGCACTTGCTCTCTGCACCCTTCCTTCCCTCACAGCTCCCCAGCTCCAACTGACGTTCTCAGCGCGCGAAATGTATCTTATTGCTCCCTCTAGAAATCCTCGGCCCTCATTGGCCACACGGAGGCACCTGATGTGCTTGCCCCTAAGCCTCATGGGAGTTGTAGTCCTGTGGAGGCTGCAAATACATTGGGGCCACGTGCGCGCCTTCCCTGCACCTGCGCGAACGCCTAATGGCGCCGCAACCTCTCCTGCACTTTCCCTACACTCGCGCGACTCTCTAAAGGCTCTGCAGTACTTTCTGCGCATGCGCGATCACTGCGCATGCGCGAGTAGCGGCAATGGCGGCCCCCGCTAACCGGGTGCCCCGCCGGGACTCTCAGTGCACCCTGCACTGGCCCCCACCCTCGCATTGTGCCACCGGAGCTCCAGGGATGCCGAGCGCTCCCTGCACTGGCCCCCACCTTTGTGAACAGCCTGCGGGTCCGTCGCTGCCTCCGACGGCACCCGCGACTGCGCTGACACAAAGGAGGGGGGGTCTCTGGTGGTCTAGGGGCACCAATGCTACATATATATATATATATATATATATATATATATATATATATATATATGTATATGTGTAGCATACTGTACATTACCAGCAAAGAGAAGGAGACAACAGCACTCAGAAGGTATAAGCAGCTATAAACTGTATTAAAGAAACTTGCACATATATCCAACGTTTCGGTCCACTGAACGGGACCTTCCTCAGGGGGGTGCAGGGCTGCAGTTATTTGGATACATTTATTTCCATTTATTTCAGTTGTGAAGCTCAGCCTCCCAACTGAAATAAATGTATCCAAATAACTGCACTATTACATGGAAAAATACCATTATTTTTAACAGGATTTTAACAGGATTGCCCTTGATAAATGAAATACTGAGACCCAGATCATCACCAGTATGCTCAAACTCAGCGCGCCTCAACTTACATTCAGGGGAGTAGACGTGTGCTGAAGCTGAGCACCCTTCTGTGGATCTGCACTTCTGTTTTATGAGCCAGGAAACTTTCTACCACAACACAAATACAAAATTGTGAAATTAAACAAGAAGCAGTGAAGCTGGAAGAAAGAGCACAATAAAAATATAACCTGCAAGGTAAATGCCAACGTTGGCCACTGAGGCGGAGGAATGTAGAAGTTATCACCAGCACATCGTACACCTCTTTAATTATATACATTACGTTCAAAATGTTAAAAGTAAGGCTCCCGGGGATATACACAACTGTGCAAAAGCATTAAACAAAATAATCATTATTGTAAAGCACTAACTGTTAATGTTACTCAGATTTATAGCTGTGTTTGCTAAAATGTGTACATGCAAAAAATCTCAAATCTCAAATTGACCTATTCACAATCCAGCTATGCAATGTCTGTTTGTTTCATGGGTGTTTGATCTTTTGACTTCTCTGACACATTGCCTCGTACGCAGACTGGTCTAGGACAATGAGACACATGAAAACGGTACTGTGCAAAAGAGATGTGCAAATGTATTGCATTCCCAAAAAGTTTGCAGGGAATTTGCATAAGTTCACACATTCTTACATAAATATGAGCATATACATTCTAAACCAGGGGTGGGCAACTCCAGGCCTTAAAGGCCACCAACAAGTCAAAACCTGAGAGGAGAGGATATCCCTGCTTCAGCACAGGTGGCTCAATCAGTGGCTCAGTTGAAGACTGCGCCACCTGTTCTGAAGCAGGAATATCCTGAAAACCTGACCTGTTGGTGGCCATTGAGGACTGGAGTTGGTTACCCCTGTTTTAGAGTCAGTTCAGTATCCATTTCTGTTAGCAATGCTGAGGAGCATTCGGATTGATGTCACAGGCACTGTAACGAGTGCTAATAACGAATGCCTTGACAGACTGCTATAGTGCCATGGCATGCTCCGAGGGGTTGATGGTGTTTCAAATGCTGCTCTAATAGTAGATTGACGCTCTAAATATATGTCCACTTGTGAATAACATGGACATCGAACTGTAAATGATATATGAGCTTACCCTTTTGGGAAAGACGCTCTTCTCCTGTTTCTATGTTTACATCTAGTTCTTGTATCCTTGTGTTGTATTACTGCACTAATCTCTCTGATTTCCTATAAGGCTGCGGCCAGGCTGGGAGCGCGTGCTGGCGCTCGAGCGCCGTGATGTCATGCGCTCTGCTTGGCCATGCGATTCCTGGCCAGCTACTTGCGCGCGTGTGGGGGCGTGTTGGGGGGCGCGGCCATGACGTCACAGAGCTGGTTCGCCCCCATTGGGTGAACAGCTCACATGGCGTGCCAGCAAGCGGCAGAAACAAATGTACTTGTCTCTGCAAGCAGCTGAGCGCCGTGCGCACACGGGCACATGCTCGATCATGCTGGCCACACACATTGTAGCAATGTGTTTCATCGCGGCAAGCGCACGCGCCCGCTCAGCATCACCCTGGCCACAGCCTAAGACTCCAATTGCCTATAACTTAAAAAGAGCGTGAGCTATAATACTGAAGGGAAATAGGATCAAATGTTTCTTTGCTGCTCAATAAGGGGGATATTACTAAGTCATTAAGCATTTCTCAAGTTTTGACTGTTCTTCCCAGGAAGCCTAATAATGATGTAGTAGGCTCGTTAATCGATCAAAGCTGGATACTGCATGCTGATGCTTATCCTTGGCTCCTTGCCCATCTCACACAGCACACTGTTGTACTGCACTGCTGCTGAAGTTTAATTGAAATCCACTGCTGCTGCTGCAGTCCTGACTGACGTCTAGGGCTTAACATATTTGTAAGCCAAGATAATTTAAAGCACCAGTTCAGCTCATTTGTCCTTAATGTTCCATTCAATCCTGAGCACACACTTAAATTTGTGAAATCTTCCACTACTTTCCATTTCAGTGAAAAGATTAATCTAATATCAAATCATGTTTTCAGTGCCTGGTAAAATGTCTGTCATTGTGTATTTCCACAGCACTGTTCAATGCAACATTGTAACTGCCTCCTCTTGGTGCTACTATTCAGTGTTTCAAGAGAACATGAAAAAGCTATTACACATGTAGCACTATTCCCCCTCCCCCCTGGGAGATACACAGACTATGCTAGCTAGTGTGTGGTGCAATACCTGTTAGGGTCAGGAGAGCTGAGTCTGATCTGCGATGTAGTGGAAGATCAGGACAGGTGTCCTGCACCAAGGAACTTACAATCTAACCTAAGGAAGGGTAAGAGGAAACATAAGGTAAGTTTAAGGAGATAGTGTTGGGAAGAAGTAAGTGGGACTGTGCGGAGGAAGAGCTGTGAGAGCAGGTTATGTGCAAAGATGGAATAGCTTCAATATCCATCTAAAATATTTTACCCAAGACCAATAACAGAACCGCTGTAACATCAGCAAACAGCTGACAATGGCTGCCACCAAAGCCTACCGTCAAATCAGTATTGTTCGTATTAGTGTGTGTGGTGATTCAAGATTTAAACTATCCTGGAAATGACATCAATGTGATGCCCTTTAAAGCAGATTATCAAACTGTTTGGATTTTATTTAACTTTTCATTTAAAAAGCCTCAAAAGCTGCTGTAGAATGTTTATGCGGCAAAATCTGATGGTTATTCCACCACACCAGATAGGAGAGATCTGTTTTCCATGCCGACATCAAAGAGATTATCTGAGAAACTGTCTTATCCTGAGTGTTTCTGACAAGGCTTTTTGTGGTACAGTAGGTAATGTCCCAAAGCTGGGTGGAGGAGGGGGAGCCGTCTTAGCAGCAAGGTTCCATATATTAGGAATACAAAACACAATGTAAAATGAAGGGGTCAAAACATACAAAGGGGGAACGGCACTTTTAAACATTTCACCTGGCTAACACTTCAACTCTTAATTTAAAAAAAAAAAATACATATTTACCCTTAGCACCTACAAGGTTAATATTATAAGATCTGGTTCTTGGTTATTTCATGAAGGTAACACAGATTGTTTTCAATACCGACAGTACCTGAGTTTTGAGGGTATAGAAAAATGCAGAATCAGTATCTATGCTCAGACCGCAAAGGCGAGCAGCCCGCTTTTGAGTTTGTCCACCAATTCTCTTGCTCAGAATGAGACTCAGTTTAAGCTGGGCAAACTGTGTAATACCGGAGCCAACGTCTCAAGGATCTCTATGTCAAATAGATTGGAAGCTTATACTGACATGACCACTGTGCTTATGTGTATGTCACTCCCCAGAAAGCTTGTCTGCAGCCTAACCACTGTATGACATTTCAGCACCGGGTGAATGGAGCACGTGGTAGCATCTTTGCCGAAACACAAACAGTAACATTTTGTGGAGGGCCCAGAGGTACAAACCTACTTAAAATCCACAATTATGTTATCTCACCATGCCAGCACTAACCTGTATAAATACCCCCAGAAAGTAAAAAAATCTACATCCTTATACACAGCTTCAGTTGTCCGGATTGACACCGTGCTTCACCTTCCTTCCCTTGTCTCATTCTTATTATTATTTACTGGCTGTCATTTCCAAAGGAGAGCAGGGATACCACCATAAGACTGCAATTAAAGGCTGCTTTCTGGGATTCTATCTTCTATTTTGGTAAGGAAGCTCAATGTAAGGTGGCGTTGGCATCAATGGGAATATTTTTTCAAAGTTCAGGTAAAACCTTTTTTTTTTAAATTGTATTGATCTTTTCAAAAATTCACTTCAAATCAGTGTGTTTACATTTGATGTTGTATTCCCACACTATTTACACTGATTCTGCCAGTCTAAACTTCTTTAGCGAATCGCAGTATGTGCGGGGCACATTTATACAGTAATTCTATTTAACGGTTATTTATTGTATTATTATACAATTATGCATTGTGTTATTTATTATAAAAACATTTAATCCATTCAGTGTATTGCATATTACAACACTTCTTAGGAGACAATTATTTTTTAAATTGAAACCTCAGAACTATAAAATATATCTGGCAAAATCTTAAATGAAATTTGGACTTACAGTAGGTATGTTCTATAGCAAAGGTGGGCAACTTCAGTCCTCAAGAGCCACCACCAGGTCAGGTTTTTAGGATATCCTGCTTCAGCACAGGTGGCTCAATGAGTGGCTCAGTCGAGGACTGGAATTGCCCCCTCCTGTTCTATAGAGAAAGTCACCTTCAGAAGGGAAGGAGAGCTATATGCTCCTATGTGCACGTGTGGATACCCTATAAAAGGACATGGGCAGATATTCATTATTAATATTGTATTGGTATTTCATCAAAAAGCAATGCTCTGGAAGAACGGATGGAAAGAATATATGATCCAGATGAAAATGCATAACGTATATATATACAATATTTTACATGGAAAGATACATTGAGATAAGAATCTAGTTTTCATGTCCTCCTGGGAATATACGGAGGTGAGACAATATTATTGCAAATGTTATCAGACAATAACACGTGTCCGCTGGTGTGAGTTGTAACACATTGCCGTGCAATTTTGAAATGAATGGAGATGGTAGTTGCAAATTGGGCGATATGCTCCCCAAGTCGTACAATTCTGTGTCTTGCCGCAGAATAGCCAGTGCAATAACCGATGCTGCATCTCAGCAACAAAGAATTTAGAATAAAGACACATACAGTCAATTAAAAGGAAACTGCTTCACTGAATGGATGTTAGATAAACAGCCTACCAGGAGTAAAAGGTGAGTAAAAAATACTTAACGTAATAAAGTTATTATTATCATTTTTTTTCCTTATATGGATCATTAGCCAGGGAGGTTACTTTACCTTAGACCAGGAGTGGCCAACTCCAGTACCGCCAACAGGTCAGGTTTTCATGATATCCCTGCTTCAGCACAGGTGGCTTAATCAGGGGCTCAGTCAACGACTGATATCCTTAAAACCTGACCTGCTGGTGGCTTTCCGGGACAGGAGTTGGCCACTCCTGCCTTAGACCTTTTTTCTATTCAAATTGCCCAAACCGCAAGCAATTGCATGGAGGGCAACAAATAGAAGCAATGTATTTTGCTACACTTCTTTCCCCTTCTGCAGCCTGCAGCTGTCCTCTGTACCGGCCCTGCTCTCTTGCACAGGTCAGCACCCATCCCTTCTTATCTAGCAAGTAGCACCTACTTTTTAGCTTATAAATGATACAGTGCTATGTGTATAAATGGGGGACAGTACAAGTGAGAGGGCCAGGGTTTGTAGGGGTGAGTGAATAAGTGACCTGTGTGTTTTTTATGGGTTTCCATAGTCACATGATAGGGTCTTATTAAGAAAACTGTGATGGTTGTTACCATAACATAACCAATACTGTTTATTTATTAATGAGGCCCCTAATGTCCTCTGTTTTGGGAGCTATTAAATGGTAAAAATATCTGTATAAATTATAATGGACATTTTTTTCTACAGGGGATAAACTTAGACTTTTGAACTCAACATTTTGTTTGCTGACAGTATCCTCTTTGCAGAGATATGATAGAAAAATGAAGGATTTTTGTGAATTTTTGTGAATTTTTGTACACACAATAACTTATTTGTGCATCATTTATTGATGAAAGTGATCACTGAAAACCAGTGTGACCAATGTGAATGTGACTGCATCTCTGTATTTTATTATTATTATTATTATTAGTGATACTCAACACTTACTACACTATAAAAAATATATATATTATTTATTTTTTTGCTTTTTGTTTGTTTTCCTATATTTCCTACTCTCCTTATTGAGAACCCGAGTCAATTATTGGGCTGACAGGACAGTCATCTCAGTCAAACAGTGCCCGGGACAGTTTAGGGATGCTACACGTTTTGGGGTAGATTAAAGTGTAAAAGCCACAATTTTTTATTTACTGCCATTCATTGAAACAGTGTTTGCACTTCAAAGAATCTCTTGCTAACTGTTGCATTATCTTAATAGCCTTTTGACAGTAATCAGTGAAACCAAGCATCAGTAGTTCCATGGACGGCTGCTTGCTTGTCATTAGCTATTAACTCTAATAGTTCAATGGTCAGATACTAATACAGACCTGCTAGATACTACTGTATCTTGTTTGGAGTCTTGCTTTCTATCTCTGATCCAATTACAATTCATGTGCTGGTCCTTTTGCTATTTCTAATTCAGTCATGGTGCAGCTCAACTTTTGCTCATGTTCGGACCTATACCTTGTTTCTATACCAGACCTACTGCTGATACAGCTGCAGTATAATAAGCAAGCATTTCTTGCATTAGTCTGCTATGGCATGACCAGCATAACCAAGGCACACAATCCCTGCAAATATAGTACCCACAAATGTTTGTGGACAATGCCCAGCTGTATTTCTCACACCTGTCTCCGTGAATACTCATAATTAAGATTTTTTTGTAAACCTGGTCATTTCTATATATAATGGCCCAGATACATCAAGCTGTGGTAACCTAAAAATTGGGTTATTAGCACCAAAAAAAAGTGTTATTGCTTAGAAAAGAAAGAAGAAAAGCAGAAAGAAGAAATACTCACTGGAGACTACTCTTCTATCAGTAGAGAATGCCTCGCTTCAGGTCAAATTGAGGATCCAACTTGAAGGGTGCTTCATCAGAATATATCAGGATTAGAAGGCCATTGGGCCTGGATTTATTTTATCTGATTGTTCTGGGGGGTTTGGGGGTGGGGAGGCAGGGGGGGGCAGGGGTTGTGCCATCAGGTCAGGACTATTTTTTATTTGCCTTTGGGCATGGATTTGTTTTGTGGTATTTTTTACGTGGCTGGGCATAAGTCCTTTTTTGGATGTTGTGGTGGGTGCCCCTCACAATAGGGAGGATAGCCTGCATCCCAGTAGGGTAAGAAGGACTTTTACTAATTTAGGGTGTTCATTGATTAAAACAAGCATATCTAGGTCCCCATTGAGAGATTAGGTAGGCACAGTGCCAATCAATGGGTTTAATGGCTTAGTATTTATGATGTTATTATTTATTGTAATGTATATAATGTTTAATGTTTTTTAATGCTTTTCAATGGGAAAAGTACAAGGCTTATTTGCCTATTAGGACTATCTTGGACTTGGGGGGGACTCTTCTTGGGGTAGGGGTGGTTGGTGATGGAAGTAGTTGTCTCGTGGGGGGTGGCGGGAGGGGTTAACCCTTTCATTACCATAGCAGTTAGCCACTAAGGTAATGAAGGGGGTTATTAATATATTTTAAAATTGTTAATGTATTTTGTAATATTACTGGGTTACCATTTATTGCCAATGTGGATATTTAGGCTCCCCATTGAGAGAGCCTAATTGTTCACGTGATAATCAATGGTTTTATGTGTAAAATATATTATTATTGTTATAATTTGTATTATTTTTATATATATATGCATTTATTTATGCTTAATCTCCAAAACTACTATTAGCCATATTTGGCTAATAGGAATATTTGGCATTAGTCTAGAGGGGGACAGGAGTATGTTCATTGGGGGGTGGGGGTGAGTGATGGGTTTTTTTGCCCCAAAGAGAGTGGTTAGGCCACCCGGTAAGGTGTGGGGGAGGGTGGTGGGAGGGGTTAAGCCTTTTATTACCTTAGCGGTTAGCCACTAAGATAATGAAGGGGATTATAATGCTAATCCTATCTTTTCCCTTTAGCAATATATAAAAGATAGTTAGATATAATTCTGCTCTTTTAAATCGTGATTAATAAATAGCTCTTGCTTTACATCTTCTTTTTGTTAGGACAAAAATACAAAACACAAATCATGCTACTGTAGCACTTAATTGCCAGCCTGATCTAATTCTTTCCATTTCCAAACTGAATTTTACTGTCCTATATTCTGTAATAATGCAAATAATTACAGCTAATATTGTTAAACAAATATATTAAAAATTGTGATTGCTTCTTGAAAATAAATACATAATGTACCAACACCACTTTAAAGTTATAACTGTGGCAATAAATGGCTAGTTACAAATTACAATAATAGTAAGTTTCACCTCTGTGAGTAAATTCATTCAGTGTAAGTGAGTCTCACCTAAGATAAGTGACTTCCTTAAAATGTCAAAACTATCCACATACATAAAAACGAGGTAAAGTGAGAACCTGAAATTCCATTTCCCTGACAAATTCCCAAAACCTCACTTCAGGTTCTGGAACCACACAGCAGTTAAAGATTTGTCCGTACGTCAGAGCTTTGCATAAAGATGAGGAAAAGGAGTTCAGTAGTTCATCTAATTGGTAAATTGTACCTATTCTATAACTACAGTATGTGTCTGGCTACTCTCCTAATGTTCATATTCTCTATACCAGGGGTGCAACATTTGCTGTGGGGTGTGTGACGCTTACAGAGGCCCCACGCTCTGCCCCACAACATTTAAATTAAATGTCGGGAGAGCGCACAAGGACTCTGTCTATCCCTTACCCTGTCTCCGGCAGCTTCTGGCTGGCTGAGTCAAGTGACGCCGCGAGGTTAAATGGCAACGTGACATCACATGACATCGTGATGTCAGATGACGCTGAAGAAAAGGTTAGGGGGGGAGAGCAGGCAGGGGGGCGCAGGCAAAAAGGTTTGTGCATCCCAGTTCCTTGCTACCTTCAGACACATTGTGATCTTACCTTATAATTTTAGCAACAATGCCTTATCAACTATTTATGTTTGCTCTTACAGAATAACACAACACTCCAACTGATTGCATTATTACAAAGGCACCCACTATATAAAGAGAAAAATCTGAGACAAAATGAGGTGTGTGCCTACTGGAAAAGTATACAATGTATATTCCTTGATGATTATGAATTAGGTTCTGGCATGTTATTTTTGTTAATTAATTTTTAACATCTAACTGCAGTATAGTACTAGCAGTTGCAATGGCAGAATTACCATATGTGCCACTACATTTGGGGGCACGTCCTTCACATACTAGGACAGTGTTCTGCTGTTTCTAAAAATGCCCTCTTTCCACCACCCTCCCAAGGCCCTACCTGTGGTGTGGGACCTTGGCTTACCTGGTGTCGGGGGGGCAGGGGGGGGGGCATTCAGGAAGTTGGGTACTGAATTTGGAACAAACCGGAAGTCAAAGCCAACTTCCGCACTCACCGCCTGGGTGGCTCACTCCATCGCCTCCGTCGTGTGTATGGACCCACTACAAAGGTTTAATTTGCAGTGGGGCCCACGAGTGACTAGTTCCGCCCCAAAGCAGTTGTATTGGTCTTGTAGAAGGCTGGAGGTTGTTTTACTTCTTAATTGATCATCACAGTGGTTATTCACGTACACATGAAGTTATAGAGTGCAGAGCTCCTGAAATCTCACAGGTTTCCCCCACCACCGGCTGCTTCTAAGGTGAATTTAATTACTGTTTAGTGTAGGGGGTTAGTTTAAGGGGTTTTATTAATTAGGGTAGGGGGACAATTTATGGGGTTTTAGTGCTTAGGGAAGGAGGTTAGTTCAAGGATTTTAGCGGTTAGGGTAGGGGCTAAATTTAATATGTTAAAGGATAAGGGTTAGGGAAGGGGGTTTTAGGTTAAGGGCTTAAGCTCCGGCGGCCATTTGATCGCTGTGAAACCGCAGCGAAAAAATGTCCTAGACCATCATTATCACTAGTATCATAACCTGCAACAAACTACAATTCAACCATGGCTATTTTAAAGTCGTTTGGCTGCATTCAAATCTACCAGAATACTATACAATAAAAGCAGTACATACACGTGAAAGTCAGTCTCTACGCAAATGGCATCTTACAATAAAATGATTAATAAACCTACCAGATTAACAATAAATGTGTAAATTAGTCCCAAAATAAACAGATCCTCAAACTACTTTTACAGCGATAAATTGCTGGTGGAACCACCGAGCAATGGATTCTACCATGTGACCTTAAAGCACGATCACGCCATACAGGGTAAGCTAAAAAATATGATAAGACCCTAGGAAAACTCTGTTTCCTACTGGGAAAATATGGATTTACGAGATCACTTAGGTGATCTGTGTCTTGATGATGCAAAGCTCTGAATACAAAAGTCAACATTTAAAATGTAATCCCATATTGAACAGGTAATCAATGCAATTCAAACAATTACAGAAATGTATTTGTTAAGTTTGGAGACGAGTGAATTGAACGTGTTGCTGCTTTCGTCGCAAGAGAAGTGGTTTTAATGCCACTTTTAGAAGAACCAATCAATAAAGAATTACAGTAGTTGAGCCGGGAGATTATTAAAACATAGATTAATAGCTCTGCTACCTCAAGAGACAAATAACGGAGTAAAAAAAAAAGAAAGTATAGCATGTTCAAACACAAAGTGAGATAACAGAAAATTACACAGGTTACTCCACCTGTTGCACTGCTGTCTGGAATACTATATATTTTGCGGACAGAAAACAGTCAGACTGTACAGCCGCTATGTTTGATTTGGGCAACACTGGGCAGGAAATATCCTATGCCCGGCAACCTGATTGGAACATGTACAATGTTTCACTATTCCGTTTATCAGGGAATAGTGTATGTCACTACCCAGAATCCTTTTCTCACTGCAGCTTAACCTCTGTATAACATGGGACAATGGTGCAATTGAAGCGGGTGTGGGCGCATGTGGAAACGCACTCATGGATATTTTAGGTGAGCAGAGTCCCAACAATAATTCTGATGCAGTTTGATGTTTAGCAGATTGGTTCTTGTAATGGAGCACAGTGTTTTAACATTTTCTCATTTTCTACTAATACCTCAATTTAAGCTAGAACACGTAATGCTTTCTAAGTACAATTACAAGTTTACATCTGCACAGGAAAGGAAATGTCACCGCTTTGAAACATAAACCAAGGTTCATGGATGAATTAGAGGAAGAAATAGTGCTAGATTGGACAGCTAATTCCTATTTAGGAGAAATAAAATATGTTTTATGAGGGAAAATAATGATACTGTTTTATCAAAGTTTAGTCTTAGGAAATGATTTGCCATTCTCACAAAGCCTCAAGACACATTCATACCTCATATAACAGAGAATTATCACTGGCAGGAGATGTCACTATGCTCTGAACTGCCTGCATAAAACAGTATACAACCACAGAAATAAATAATAGGAACAACCCCTAAAGTATTGGAAAAGCATTAATAGTGAACCACAAAAGAAACCAACTTTGAACCTTCAGGGACCCAGATTTAAAAGAGATAAAAGCAGAATCTTTCCTACAAGGAATATATTGACCTTGATATATCCACCAAGAATACAAGGGAAATAGAAGTTACATTCAGAACAGAATAAAAGTACTCTCATTATGTGTAGAAGAAAATGAATCAGTAACTGACAATACGCTACGTGGAAATAATTCATACAAATTACTTTTAAACTAGGAAGGATAGGGGCGGGGAGGACAAAAAGAGATAATGAACTAAACAGATGTAGCCATGTCCCCCTCTGAACTCCCCCTTGGGCTACCCCTTACCTCCGCTGCATCAGGAGAACTGCGGTACGTGCGGGCCAGCAGCGGACCCGCCGGTTAAGTAGAGAGGTGCGGGCAGTGTACAAGGAGAGCTCCAGTGCTCCGGGGTGGTACCTATTAGGGGGCGCCGCCATCTTGTGTGTGACCACGCATGCACGAGACTGGCGCATGCGCAGAGTGTAGAGCGGCGGCCATTAGGGGAATAGGCTCCGCTGGGACTACAAGTCCCAGCAGCCCCAGGGGCTACACACCACATGCAGCCAGACAGCCAATAGGGCTGCAGAGATAACGGAGCAGCCAAGAGATACATTTGGCACGCTTGAGAGACCATGCCAGTCGGAGCTGGGACACGAAAGGGTGAGGATGTAAGTGCAGGGCGTTAGTAGGCCCCTGCACTAGGCCAGAGACTCCCAACTAGGCCCCAACTAGGCCCCGATACCCCTGTATGTTTGTGGCTACTACAGGGACAGGCCCTTAGACTAGGTCCCCAGTGCAGCCGGCGGCGCGTGCGGCTGTGTGCGCGCCTCTCAACAGCCCCTTACCTGCACCCTGGCTGTCCCCATCCCTCCGCGCTCCCAGGCCCACTGCGCACTGTGACGCGTCAGCCAGCAGGGTCTACAGCAAGTTTGTGATCCCGAGCTGTGACACGTCACGTGGTGTGGCAGGGAGCCAATCAAAGAGGCGCTGGAGCAGGAGCGAGGGGGGGGGGAGAAGTCTGCTGAGCTGTTAGTGTGTTTGTTTGTATGTGGTTATTTTTTTAGTTTGGCCGGCGCCATGCTCTCACCCCTCTCCCCACTTTTGTCTCGTTAAATGACGCTCAGGGTCATGTGATGTCACATGGCATTGCGTCAGTTGCCATGGTGACTTGTCATAGCAGCCTTCAGAATCAAGGTAAGTGGGTTGCAGAGGCCTCACACGATTTAATTTAAATGCCGTGGGGAAGAGCACGGGACCTCTGCAGTCACCCGCGACCCCCCAGAAAAATCTCCCGCCCCCCAATTTGCGCAACGCTGTTCTAAGTTTTTGAGGAAACAACCTTGAGATGGGCAATACTAGATTTAGTAATATCAAACAATGTAGAAGTGATAACAAATATTCAAGTCTGGGAACATTTGAGAAACAGTGATCATAACATGGTCTCATTTGAAATAATTTATCAAAAACCATATTATATGTGTTCAACAAAGACCTGGCAGCCTGCCACGCTTGCACAGGTGAAAGCCGACCTACAGTATGACTGCATTTCCAAACTTTTTGCATGATTGAGCGGGCACATATTGATGTAGCAAACATTATTGCTAGTGCTGATGAGTTGCAGTGGGATCCACACTATACGCCAATGGGCGCAGTGCCATTGTAATGGTATTAATCACGCGCCAAAAAAGGGGCCAAGCCTACCATGCTATTACACCAACTGGCGCAATGATATCTGCTACATCTAACATAAACATATACTTTTTGTGTATTCCAAAGTTATACCACTTTTGTAAGTATATTAACTGAGTGACGATGAAAAAAAAAAGCCATTTAAACATCAAGTTTAATATATTCTGTTAAATATGTATTTCTCTTCCACAATGTTCTTAGATAGCACAAATGATATATGTACATGAAGAAAACCGCTTACTGAGGTACGTGAGCCTGGCAGCAGCATTTATAATAGACTGGAGAGGAGACAGATGGTAGATAGGGAGACCAACCAGAATGAGATTGCAGTAATCCAGTCAGGGTATAATGAGGGAATGAGTAAGAGGGTTGGTGGATTGTTCCATGACGAAGAGATGCAGTTTACCAATATAGTGGCAGTAGAAATGCCATGATTTGGGGAGGTACTGAATGTGTGGGATGAATGAGAGGGAGAAGTCAAGAATGACACATAAGCATCTATCTTGGGGTACTGGGATTATGGTTGAATTATCTATTGTAAGTGAGAAATCCAGTATAGGTGTAGAGTTGGAAGGAGAGGAAATGATAAGTTCAGTTTTTGACATGTTAAGTTTAAGATAGTGATTGGACATCCATGTGGAGCAAACAGATAGACAGTTAGTGTCACAGGATTGAACAGAAAGGGTGAGGCCAGGAGAGGAGAGGTGGATTTGGGTATCATAGATGACTATTAGAGGTTAAAGTGAAACGCAAATGACTGTATTAGTTTACCAAGGGAAGAGGTGGAAATGGAGAAGAGATTCTAGAACAGAACCATGAGGTACACCAAACTGTGAGTGGGAGTAACGAGGAGGCTGTGCCATCAATGTAAACACAAAATACAGTCAGTTGGGTAAAAAGTAAACCAGGAGAGGGCAATTCCATAGATGGTCAATAGAATGTAGGGTGTGCAGAAGGAGGTGGTGATCAACGGTATCAAAAGCAGCAGAATGGTCCAAAAGAATACGTATAGTGAACTGCCTTTAAGATTTAGTCTTAAGAAGGTCATAAGTGACTTTTGTTAAAGATTTTTCAGTGGAGTGATTACTACTGATTCCAGACTGGAGTGTATCAAGGAGAGAGTCAGAAGAGAGGAAAAGAGCTGGACGGGGAGCGAGGATAAGAGAAGGTTTTTTTCCCGATGTGCATGACAGGAGTATGCTTGAAGGTCAAAGAAATTAGCCTGTGTTTTTACAGAGGTTAAAGAGATGTGTTTGTGAAGAAAATGCTACCGTGGAGAGTGAGCGGAATCAATGTAAGGGGATAGGATCAAGAGTGCAGGGTGTAGTGGGGGACGAGGAGGGAAAATGAGAGACTTCCAACACAGTAACTGGTTGGAAGGCTGACACCAGTATTTGAACGAAGTTCCCCTGCTTCAAAGTCAGTGTTATTGTTTCCATGAGCCATTACTCAGGTTTGCTCATATTTAAAAGATTTTCAGGACCTGGAGTTCCAGTGTTTGTCCATATCCTTCCACTGTATGTTTCTCTGTTTATTGTATTGCCAGTATAGTTCTGTTGTAAAGTGTTGCATAGAGCTATATCACATACTGTACAATAATACGTTGCTATTTTAATGTTCAAAGCAAAAGACAGCACTGAAAGTAGAACAAAAAGTTTGTTTTAATCCCTCATAGTGGGGGATGGAGGGGGGCGCATATTAGCTAATTAGACATTTTCTACGTTTTTACTGATCTTCTCAGGAAGCCTAATAATGAGGTAGTTGGCTCGTTAATCAATCAAAGCTGGATACTGCATGCTGATGCTTATCCTTGGCTCCTTGCCCATCTCACACAGCACACTGTAGTACTGCACTGCTGCTGAAGTCTAACTGAAATCCACTGCTACTGCTGCAGTCCTGACTGACACTAAGGCAAAAACAATTCTTAATATATCTGTAACTCAAGATGAAACAAAGCAGCAGGTCCAGTTGCTGTTGGCCAGAAACTTATTTTTTTTTGCTCTTATTAAACATTCACATTTGTTTTCATTTTATTGACAGGATGTAACATAATAATGCTGGGCTTACTAAAGTTAGCTAGGCAATGTCTCTCCCCTCAATCTGAAACGCTGTATATGAAACATAAACAATGAACCCGATAAATGCAGAAGTGTTTTTTATTTTCAATTGGGTGCTTTCTTATATGCAACATAATTAGCTAAATAGGGCTGTCTTGTAAACCTTTCGTCTTCCTTAGTTGGAGGCTTGAAGCATTCCCACCCTTAGCACAGTTGAGTCAAACCAATTAATTATTTAATATGATATAAAGAGAGAGGAGAGAGAGAAAAGTGAAAGTAGGCACTTTGGGCTTAGAAAAATGAGCCAAAACATTGATATATTTTTTTTGTGGTAATAAACGTTATTAATTTTTCTAACCCCTGGAGTGACTGCTTTCACTCGTCTCTATCTTCTAATTTTTGCAGCTAATGCACCCAGGCAAGTTGCCATTTTTAGTGGAGTGCCACTATAACTTTTCGTACCGTATATCAATATATACAGTATATAGAAAAAGGAAAAAAGGGACAGGCACTCCTATATGCAAAAAGGTAAGTGCCTTTCCCCTTTTTCCTTTTTCTGTATCTTTTTGGACAGTATGCCCCCTCCCTTTACCGTTATTTTTTATTTTGTTTTGTGTGTGCCCTGTTTCTGATTATATATATATATATATTCAATATAGAATATCACTTGTGAGCACATTCACATGTCTTAGACAGGTCTGCAACCCTGCCTTTCAACCATTATCGCCTATCATACAGTGCTCCCACTGCAGCAAGGGATTCTGGGAAATTACATGCAAATGAGCACACGTGTCACCATTTGCCTGGAATATCCATTCACATGGAGCTCATTTAAGCAAATGCATCGCCGTTCACACAGCTTTTAAGCACAACATGGGATTAGCAAAGCAAGTCAAACCATTCACAGACATGTTTCAACCTTAATGGGTATCATCAGTGTGAGGTTGGTTTATACATGCTTTGCAATATTTCTAGGCTGCATTTGCTTATATGGACTCCATGTAAATAGATTTTCCAGGCAAAAAGTGACACATTGTATGCTCATTTGCATGTAATTTCCCAGAATCCCTTGCTGCAGTGGGAGCACTGTATTCTAGGTGATAATGGTTGAAAGGCAGGGTTGCAGACCTGTCTAAAGCATGTGAATGTGCTCACAAGTCATATTATTTATTGGCTATATGCTAACGGTGGAGGTTTTTTGTTGCCTTTTTCATCCACCATAACTTAAAATGTACACACACACACACACACGTTTCTGTGTGATATCCTCCAGTTTAATGAAAAACTGAAAATTCACACATTCTTACAGATATAGCGGCCGTTACCGCTATAGGTCAGAGGTACAGATATAGCAAAGCTTTGTGTCTTCGGTGCTGCTGCAATACCGAATGATTAACCATTCAGAAGCATGGACCCCCTCAGCTCGATCACGGTAGACACTGTCCTGGTCGCCGGAGACTTTTGCCTGTTAGGGCCTCATGCAGTAAGCCCCGATAAGGCTTTATCGGCATTTTATAGCCGTTTTTTGCCCTCCTGATTCAGTAAGCCCCGATAAGTGGGAATTATCGGCAACTTTTCTTCCGAAAAAAAAAATTTCGCCACCCGGCTGCCGATAAGCCACTTATCGGGACTTTTTTTTCCCGCCTGAATTCAGTAAGCCCCGATCAGCTTTTCGGTGCTGATCGGCAGGCCAGATTGGAGATTTTATGGCCAATCCAGCCCGCCAACTAAAGTTGGCAACTTGCTGAAGGAGAAGCATCAGCAAGGGCGACACTTAGGAAAAATCAGCCCTTTTTCCTGCCTGTGATTGATGCCGGGGGTCTCCGGAGCTGATAACCGCACCGGAGCCCCACGGCATGCATCCGAGGCAGGAAAAAGGCATTTAAAAGCCACTTCATTACCTTAGCGGCTAACCGCTAAGGCAATGAAGGGGTTAACCCACCGTGCCAGCGTTATTGTGGGTAGCGGGGATGGGTGAGGGGGGTATTTGGCCCTGGGTGTGAGTTTAGGACTTGCGGGGGGGATGCGGGGGCACTTAACCCCTTCACGACCATAGCGGTTAATACCGCTACGGTCCTGAAAGGGTTAAGGCCTCCCGCTACCCACCCGCAAGCCCTAAACAACCACCGTTGGGGCTAATGCCCCCTTCACCCATCCCCGCTACCCACAATAATAAAAAAACACACCCCAGCCCCACAATAACGAAATAAATAAATAATTAAATAATTATATATATATATATATATATATATATATATATATATATATATATATATATATATACCCAACAACACCTATACCCCCCTAACATACAGTATAGTAATGGGCAGAATGACTATTATCCACAAATGGATAATAGTGCAGTTGTCCATTTAAAATACATACACAACAATAAAGACATTAAATACATATAGCACTCACCCATGTCCCACTGCCACGATGAAGGCCATCCTCATCTTCATCCTGCCCATGCCCCATCCGCTTTTGCAAAACAAACACAAGAATTACAACATCCAAATTAATGTCCCCTAACCCCTTAATCACCATAGCGGTTATTAAACGCTACCGTTATTAAGGGGTTAAGCCACCATCACCCACATACCCTCCCCCACAAAGCCCCCCAACCACCCTCACCCAATACCCACAGGGGAGTCCTACCAAATACCCTTGGGCCTAATACCCCCTCCCCCAGCACATACAGTACAATAATGTGCCAAATAACTATTATCCACATAGGGATAATACATTATTTGGCCATTATTAAACACATTCAATACCGTTAAAATGTAAAGAAAATTGTACTAACCTCATCAATAAGAAGCCTCCGTCGCCAGCATCATCCTTGGGGTCCGTTGCCAACATTATAAATAGCCACAACATTTGAATATCATTAACATAACACTGAACCCCTTAATCACCTTATCGGGTACTAACCTGAAAGGTAATTAAGGGGTGAAGCCATCCTGCAATGCCTACAACAGTTATGCATAACATCCTCAGTGAAATAAATACCCATTGCCTAACCAAATTCCATTTAATCATTCAATCTGTAGGCTCACATGCCTCATAAAACATTGCATTTACAGTGTTTACATGTAGCATAACATGTAAACTGCATGTACACGCTGCAAATCAATGTCAACAATACAATAATCCCACTCAAATCGCCATACATCACAAGAAGTATATTATTTAATCCAATAAACTCACCATCAATGAATTACCACACATCACTTACATCCCTAAACAATTAAAATACCATCCATACCAATTACACAATGAACTAAAGCTATCCTAACAGAGAACAACTTCAAAACATAGAAAAAAGTACACCAACAATTACAATATACTAAAGCAAGGCTTTCCATATCCTACTGTACGGCCTGGAAGCCCAAAACTTACATCTGTCTAAAAATAAAATACATTTAGCACACATCAATGCATAGCCACAATGATTAACAATACAGAATAAGAAGCTTTAACAACACTATCATGTCTTACCCTGTATATATATCTGTACACATACATACAGACATACATACAGTGGGAAGAAATGATATGCATTATAAAAAATGAACACATGAAAAAGCAACAAAAAAAAACAGTTACATTAAGTACATTTCTTTATTTAACTTACCATTAATTGCCCCCACCGACTCCCGTTGATCAGCTTACTCACGAACCAATCCAGGAACAAATCCACGAACCAAACCAGGAACCAATCCAAGAACAAGTGCAGGAACCAATCCAGGAACCAAGCCACAAAGAAATCCACGAAACAATCCACGACACGATCCAGGAACAGGAAACCATAAAAGAAAAAAACATAACAAATTAAACATTAAAATAATAAAACATGACAATCAAGGGTTGTACTAGTTTTATTCTTAGTGAATCTGTATTAAAATACCTTGTTCCGGGGTCTTCTTGACGTCCGGTGCCACGCCCTGGTCTTCAATCTTCAGGAGGAGGTCCGTCCTCCTCGGCGTCTGCCTTCAAAATGAGACGACATAGGCTTTTAAAGGCCTATGACGTCACATTTGTCGTCATATGGTTCCCACGGCCCTGATTGGGCCGTGAAAACCATGTGTTTTGGCCGATGTGAAAAAATTTGATGACGTCACTTAAAGGCAATGCCAGCACAGCCAATCAGAATGGCTTTGCTGCTATTGCCTTTAAGAAAACGTCATGAAATGACACATGGCCGGACTCACATGGTACTTGAACCAATCAGAGTAGGGATGGAGTTCCCACGCTCTGATTGGCTGGCTTACCATGTGAGTCCGGCCATGTGTCATTTCATGACGTTTTCTTAAAGGCAATAGCAGCAAAGCCATTCTGATTGGCTGTGCTGGCATTGCCTTTAAGTGACGTCATCAAATTTTTTCACATCGGCCAAAACACATGGTTTTCACGGCCCAATCAGGGCCGTGGGAACCATATGACGACAAATGTGACGTCATAGGCCTTTAAAAGCCTATGTCGTCTCATTTTGAAGGCAGACGCCGAGGAGGACGGACCTCCTCCTGAAGATTGAAGACCAGGGCGTGGCACCGGACGTCAAGAAGACCCCGGAACAAGGTATTTTAATACAGATTCACTAAGAATAAAACTAGTACAACCCTTGATTGTCATGTTTTATTATTTTAATGTTTAATTTGTTATGTTTTTTTCTTTTATGGTTTCCTGTTCCTGGATCGTGTCGTGGATTGTTTCGTGGATTTCTTTGTGGCTTGGTTCCTGGATTGGTTCCTGCACTTGTTCTTGGATTGGTTCCTGGTTTGGTTCGTGGATTTGTTCCTGGATTGGTTCGTGAGTAAGCTGATCAACGGGAGTCGGTGGGGGCAAGTAATGGTAAGTTAAATAAAGAAATGTACTTAATGTAACTGTTTTTTTTGTTGCTTTTTCATGTGTTCATTTTTTATAATGCATATCATTTCTTCCCACTGTATGTATGTCTGTATGTATGTGTACAGATATATATACAGGGTAAGACATGATAGTGTTGTTAAAGCTTCTTATTCTGTATTGTTAATCATTGTGGCTATGCATTGATGTGTGCTAAATGTATTTTATTTTTAGACAGATGTAAGTTTTGGGCTTCCAGGCCGTACAGTAGGATATGGAAAGCCTTGCTTTAGTATATTGTAATTGTTGGTGTACTTTTTTCTATGTTTTGAAGTTGTTCTCTGTTAGGATAGCTTTAGTTCATTGTGTAATTGGTATGGATGGTATTTTAATTGTTTAGGGATGTAAGTGATGTGTGGTAATTCATTGATGGTGAGTTTATTGGATTAAATAATATACTTCTTGTGATGTATGGCGATTTGAGTGGGATTATTGTATTGTTAACATTGATTTGCAGCGTGTACATGCAGTTTACATGTTATGCTACATGTAAACACTGTAAATGCAATGTTTTATGAGGCATGTGAGCCTACAGATTGAATGATTAAATGGAATTTGGTTAGGCAATGGGTATTTATTTCACTGAGGATGTTATGCATAACTGTTGTAGGCATTGCAGGATGGCTTCACCCCTTAATTACCTTTCAGGTTAGTACCCGATAAGGTGATTAAGGGGTTCAGTGTTATGTTAATGATATTCAAATGTTGTGGCTATTTATAATGTTGGCAACGGACCCCAAGGATGATGCTGGCGACGGAGGCTTCTTATTGATGAGGTTAGTACAATTTTCTTTACATTTTAACGGTATTGAATGTGTTTAATAATGGCCAAATAATGTATTATCCCTATGTGGATAATAGTTATTTGGCACATTATTGTACTGTATGTGCTGGGGGAGGGGGTATTAGGCCCAAGGGTATTTGGTAGGACTCCCCTGTGGGTATTGGGTGAGGGTGGTTGGGGGGCTTTGTGGGGGAGGGTATGTGGGTGATGGTGGCTTAACCCCTTAATAACTGTAGCGGTTAATAACCGCTATGGTGATTAAGGGGTTAGGGGACATTAATTTGGATGTTGTAATTCTTGTGTTTGTTTTGCAGAAGCGGATGGGGCATGGGCAGGATGAAGATGAGGATGGCCTTCATCGTGGCAGTGGGACATGGGTGAGTGCTATATGTATTTAATGTCTTTATTGTTGTGTATGTATTTTAAATGGACAACTGCACTATTATCCATTTGTGGATAATAGTCATTCTGCCCATTACTATACTGTATGTTGTGTATTGCTGCTATGTTTATTGGGGGCATTTGTCCCCAATAAACATGCTACTATGCGTTAACCCCTTCATTGCCTTAGCGGCTATCCGCTATGGTAATGAAGCAGCATTAATGTATTTTAATAATATTGTGCGGAAGCAGGAGGCCCCCTGAGCTGAAGCGCATTTATTTGTGGCTCAGAGACCCCCTGCATCCCGAGTTACAGGCCCCGGTTTGGGCCATCGGTTACAGTGTGGACGCCATGTTTATTGCGGGGACGCTATAAACATGGCGGCGACACTGCCACCCGATGACACATACCGAGGCCTGTAACTCGGGAAGCAGGGGGTCCCTGCTCCACAAATCAATGCGGTTCAGCTCAGGGGACCCCCTGCTCACTGTACAGTATAATTAAAAAGACATTCATGCTGCTTCATTACCGTTGCACATAGCCGCCAAGGTAAGGAACGAGTCTTTATTGATGTGTGTGTGTTTTATTTATACTGTACATGTGCAGAGGGTCTCCGGAGCAGAACCGCATTGTTTTCAGGTCCGGGGACCTCCTGCCCCCCGAGATACAGGCCCCTTTATGGGGTGCCGGTATCCCTCTGGTTTGTTTACAGGTCGCGGTCACGTGATCGGTACCTTTAAACGCCGAGGGATACCGGCACCTCATAAAGGGGCCTGTATCTCGGGGGGCAGGGGGTCCCCGGACCTGAAAACAACGCGGTTCAGCTCCGAAGACCCCCTGCACATGTACACTATGAGTAAAAGTTGTTTTTAAATACTTTTTTTGTTGCCGATGTTTGCGCTGAGAGAGCGGCTTGTCTCTCTCAGCTGCAAACATCTATCGGCACCAAAGGCTTATCGGGAGCCAGGCTGTATCGCCACAGGTCATCGGCAGCTTTGCTTTCGCAGTGCTTCGGCAGGGATCGGAAGGATTCGGCCCTTACTGAATACTGCGAGGGCAAATCGCCAAAAAATGGCCTGTTAGCCACCAATCCGCAACCCTTACCGAAAATGTTGGATCGGGGCTTACTGCATGAGGCCCTTAGTCCGCTGTTACAGCGACAGAAATTCTCACTACATCTGTAATGTTCA
Organism: Ascaphus truei; assembly: GCF_040206685.1. NCBI lineage: Eukaryota > Metazoa > Chordata > Amphibia > Anura > Ascaphidae > Ascaphus > Ascaphus truei. The sequence goes on from NC_134483.1 coordinate 526,401,843, forward strand.
ATTGCATCAACTCATGCGCCAGCAGGTGCAGTAACGCCCTCCCATGTCTGACCAGCTATGTAAGTCACCAATTTGTGGCTTCTCAAGTCCTTACTGGCCATTCTCTCGTGTCTTTTATATCTTCCAGGAAAAAAAATTCCACTCTTCCACTATACTGAAAGCTTCTATGAAGCGGCAGATGTTCCTAGGAGGGCCGTTCCGCACCAAATAGGAAATACTATGCACACAATGTACGGTTATGCTTCAGCCCAAGGTCATTCAACATCTCATTGCAATAAATAGAATCAAGGATATATATAAAGATAGTGTAATGCACAGTCACCCGGGTAACAGTTTGCGGGCATTCCATCAATCTCAAGAGTGGCCAATTACCCTTTGATTTCCATTCAAACTCCTGAATACTTTAATCTGCAATACATTTCAGCTCCATGTGTTACATCTGGGGCTGAAGTAGAGTAGAAACAATGACTTCTCCTCAGGTCACAGCAGTAATATCATATTTCATACACATTTATTAACAATAATAATTCTTGATTTTCCATGTGCATGGCCCTTTCCATTCTGTATAGAGTCACTCACATGTCTTAATAATTGCCAAATATTTTATGATCTAAAAAAAAAACCTTGACAGAAATTCAGATGTTTCCTGTATTATTAAGACACTCAAAAGGACTTAGCAAAGACATTTTGGGTGAATCTCTCTCTACTGAGTGCTGCAAATGTTATTGCCAGTGAAAAAAATATCAATGGTTCAGAGCCTTACATTTAACTGATGCGTACCTGAAAGTCTCCAGAAATTAGAGCAGAGTTATGTTTTATTAATAAATAAATAAATAAAATAAGAATATATGTGTATATATATATATATATATATATATATATATATATATATATATATATATATATATATATATATATATATATATATATATATGTGTATATATATATATATATATATATATATATATATATATATATATATATATATATATATATATATATATATATATATAGTGAATAGATGAGAACAAGGCACTCCGTCAGGTAGATATAGGTGGGTGCTAATCCTATATAAATCAAATAGGCTATACGATACCGTGTAAGCAGATATCAGAGGCAGCACTCCAGTAGATAGTCAAAAAAAAGGTGTTTAATGTGACATGTCACATTAAACACCTTTTTTTTGACTATCTACTGGAGTGCTGCCTCTGATATCTGCTTACACGGTATCGTATAGCCTATATATATATATATATATATATATATATATATATTATATATATATATATATATATATATATATATATATATATATATGCAAATATAGCTGTATGCTCATCTGCATGTCTTATGAGCATACAGCTATATTTGCATATTTGCTTTCCTGTGGAGGGTTTTTGTCACTTTTTTTACTCACCATAACTTAACTCAGTATTATGGTATATATATATATATATATATATATATATATAATATATATATATATATATATATATATATATATATATATATATATATATATATAATATATATATATATATATATATATATATATAATATATATATATATATATATATAAAAATCAAATAGTCAATACCGTTCTGTGGCTAACAAAATGCATTTATTTAGGCGAGCTTTCGAGATACACTGCTCTCTTCTTTGGGCGAAGGTGCTAACTAATATACAGTCCATAAGCAGTAGTTGGCACTCACGTTTAAAAAGTAATAGAGAGGTGCTAATCCCTTAAGGTCAATCAAGGATGATTAGATCCTCACAGCAACAAGGCAGGAAAAACGAGACAGCACACAGATATAAACCAAAGTACGACCTTGAGAAAGGTCCCCCTGTGAGGACTGAAATGTTGGTGTATGTGCCACATACCTTAATAAAACTATTCTTGGTTTATATCTGCATGCTGCGTCATTTTTCCTGCCTTGTTGCTGAAAAAGATCACTTGTGAGCACATTCACATGTCGTAGTCAGGTCTGCAACCCTGCCTTTCACCATTATCCCTAGCATACAGTGCTTCCACTGCAGCAAGGGATTCTGGGAAATGACATGCAAATGAGCACACAATGTGTCACCTTTTGTCTGAAAAACCATTGTTATATGGAGCCCATATAAGCTAATGCTCGCTGTTAACACAGCTTTATAGCACAGTCTTGAAAATTGCAAAGCCAGCAGTACAACCAACTTCACACTTGATGATACCCATTAAGGTTGAAACATGTCTGTGAATGGTTTCTCTGGCTTTGCATCTGATTCCCATGCTGTGCTTTTAAAGCTGTGTTAACAGCGAGCATTAGCTTATATGGGCTCCATGTAATAATGTTTTTTCAGACAAAAGGTGACACACTGTGTGCTCATTTGCATGTCATTTCCCAGAATCCCTTGCTGCAGTGGAAGCACTGTATGCTGGGGATAATGGTGAAAGGCAGGGATGCAGACCTGCCTAAGACATGTGAATGTGTTCACAAGTGATCTTTTTATTTGCCATATGCAATACGGTGGAGGTTTCTTGTTGCCTTTTTCACCCATCATAACTTAAAACATATATATGTATATATGTATATAATGTAGAAATAAATAACATAACTACTTCAAAATAATTACTAAGTACCATATCCTAAATCTGTATGCAGGAAATGCATATTACAGCGTATTAAATATGGGGCCTATGTTTCCAGTGTCTCTATTATAACCCTTTTTTTATGTCAGAGAGGCCAGAAAAGCATTGGTTTTCTTTGAAATGTTCTGACAAAAAAAGGATTTATTATATTGTGTTAAAAATATATATATAATTTAGAATATGTACCCTGCAAAATGTCTTTCCCCCCCCCCACTCCCCCTCTTTTTAAATCGCACAGAAAGTAAGTATCCTCACATAATCATATTTTCATTTACCAGGCTGAATCTAATTTTACTCAGTGCTGCAAAGTTTCAATTTTTCCACCAATTTTGTCCAGTGGAAATTGCTTCAGTAATTGATGTGCAGTGCTAATGGGAAAAAATGCAAAATGCTAAATAAGATTGATTATTTCCAGTTAAATCTGTCCTAAATTAGTTGTACCCTGAAGTGCTTATAAGAACTGCCAAACTTTTCATAACAATGCAGCTGCAGTAGCCGCTATTACTCCCGGTAACGATATGCTGGCGCCATATTTGACCCAAAGGTAACGCCGGTCCATTGAATTGAATGGTAACGCGCACATATTTTTCTTAACACGCAATATTTAACACGTTTTTGATGCAATAAGTTGTGCTAACAGAAGCAATAAAATGCCTGGTACATCAGTGAGTCATCTGATAAATGTATATTTTTTCTATTTCACACAGATTCCTCACGTGTAATATAATGTTTCAACTAGCTATGGCATCGTTCTGGGTGTGGACAAGAAAAGTGTCACCAAAAATAGATTGTAAGCTCTACGGGACAGGGATTTATGCCGGCAAAAATTCTACGTACAATGCTGCATACACTGTCAGTGCTATATAAGAAAAAACATTATTATTACATGTTCTGCTTTCTCCCTTTAAAGGGGACCAGTCATCATTGCTGATATTGATGAAGACGACTAATTATTTTGAAGGCTGCCCTGCATCTAAGGGATGAATTAGATGGCTGTCATACAGTTTTTGGGGTACCGTATACTAAACAATACTCTATTTGTATGAGTCTTATAGTGCATTGCCTTAGACAAAGAGTGGCCAACTCCAGTCCACAAGGGACACCAACACAGGTTTTAAAGATATCCCTGCTTCAGCACATGTGGCTCAGTCAACAGTTGTCAATGACTGAGCCATTGATTGAGCTACCTGTGCAGAGGCAGGGATATCATTAAAACCTGAACTGTTGATGGCCCTTGAGGACTGGAGTTGGCCATTCATGCCTTAGACTTTCCTAACATTTGGTGTGGCTGGGATTCCATGAAAAGGGGCCATTTCCTATACATATTTATTTGGGAAATATCTCTTCCACATACAGTACAGTTTGGTATTTGTTTGAACCTCTCTCGCTCGTTCCCTGATTATTAAATGATATAAAACACTTTCAGAATGACCAAGAGGTCACAAAAAATCCTTATAGCCATGCACTCTTGAGTCAAAAATAGAGAGGATATATACTAGAATAAACAGCCTCTCTATTTTTGTCTCAAGTGCATGGTTATAGAGACCTTGTGACCTCTTGGTCATTCTCAATGTGTTTTGTATGCATGCTTCTGCACCTAGTCATTTTATATTACTGTCTTTTGGTTGAGCGGTCCGTCACCACGTAGCAGCCTTATTACATTATATGTTGTGTTTTTCTCTTTTTCTTTGTCCAAACAATTAAGCACCCCCCAAAAAACGAAGTTACCATCTTCTGAACCCTTACTTTTTGTGTCTTTACTGGACATCAAAGAGCATCATCACAGAAGATCATGATAACATAGCTTTTCTGGTAAGTCTCTTTGAAGGAAACAGCTCTGTGCTACCTTGTGGGGTGGATGAAGTTGGTTGTTGGGGGGGGGGAGAAATATAGCAAATGTTGGGCCTTTTCAGATAAACATTTAAAATAAAATCAGGTACAAAGTAGCTTAAATCAGCTAAAATAAACAAACCCCGAAAAAATAAAATAAGGCTACTAACTTGCTGGAAAATACATCCAAATAATCTCACATTAAAAATAGGTTCTACATAGAGAAACAGTCCCTTGCAAAACAATGATTTGCCGCATTGCCGCCACCGCCGCGTGCACTTATAGTAAGCGCGAAGGCGAAAATGCGACAGAGCAGCGTTGCCGTCGCGAAAAGTGGTAGCCGGCAAAATTTGATTTTTCAAGGGCTTATCGCCTCATGTGACGGCCCTTGAACCAATCAAATGCCCGGAAAGCCGCGCCGCCGCCACCCAGCGAAAACAAGGAACCGTAGTAGCAAGAAGGGCAGAAAATGAATGTACATCACTTTTACATACTAATCTATCAAAATGCAGGTGCTGAACCAAGTACCATTTGGGAGCTCTGGTGCAACAAACAAACAAAAAGGGCATCTTAATGTAATCATTCTGACCTCAAACAGTGAATTGCTACTCAAGTCTATGAGAATAAATTAGTGAGACTGCCATGCAAATGAGTCAGATATGAGTCAGTAAGATCTAGCAGAGCAGGATATAATCTCTTCAGGTTTTGGCATCGGCCCTTGTCATTAGGTATGGATTTCCAACTGCACGCTGAATCAAAATACTCTACTTTCTGCCTTTTCCTCCCAATAACACTTTGTACATTGGGTGACTTTATTAGCCTATGCTAGTCATTTCCTTGGTTCAAAGCTATTATGACCATTTTTTTCCCTATAGTTTGCAAACATGACACAAATGCAGCTATTTAGCTCACTTCATTATCTCCCAAGGAATTTGAATTAGGTTTTGCAACTTTGTCAGATTTTCAGAGTTAACATAAAGCTGCAGACCAAGCAATATCCTACATGTGTTCTTTTTTTTTTAATAAATCAGTTCTGTACTATGAAAAAATACTTGTAGCATTTAGAAAAACCTATGAATGACATTTTATATTTCAATTTTTTTAAAACCAAGTTATATATATGGCGTGGTATTATTATTTCCGTTTGTATTGGTTCCTATGAGGAGTCATCCCGCCCACTCTGGGATCCCTCATAGGTGGAGGCACTGCACTACAAGAGAGAGCGCTCACCCCAGGCTCCCAGAAGTGGAGGCTCAGGCATCCTGTGAGGGTACTTGTATTAGCAGCACACGTAATCGCCTGCGGTTTCCTTTAGGCATAGGGAAAGGGGGCTACATGTATACAGTATGTGTTTTCTGTGACTTTCTGTCCCCTCTTACTCCCTTGCCCCTCTACTCCTATGACTCTCTAAATCCCTGCCACCTGTGACTCCTGTGATTCTCTGACTCCCCCGCCCCCTCTGACTCCTGTTATTCCCCTGTCCCATGTCCCCACTGACTGCTGTTGCTCCCTGTCCCCACTGACCATTTATCTTTCTCTGTCTCCTGTGACTCTCTTTTTCTCTGTTCTGCGTTTTCTGTGACCCTGTCCTGTTGTAGGGATGCCTCAGCAACTGAGCACTGAAGGCCCCAAAAGAAAAAAAAGGTTTAAAACCACTGCTGTACTGGAATAAGCTATAGAAACAAATATATTACATCTGTGATAAGCTATATCAATGTATCATGTATCATTGCTTGTTGAAATGTTACATTGACATGAATATGTGTAGCAAACAGTATCAGAAACTATAGCAACTATAATACTAACTATAATAAGTCATAATATAGGTAGTATAAAACATGTAGATAAACGAGGGTGATCCAGAGAAAATCAGAAAAGAGCCCCTAAGTTGCACTCAGTGCGGGTATAGCCAATGAGAGTTCATATGGGACTATGTAGGTCCGTGAGACATAAAATCTCCATAAGCCCAGTCATGTGACTTCTGTAGTTGATCAGTTACAATTAAAACAAAATAATAACATTTTAATTACATCCGAAAATTGAACACAGTGAGATAATATTTACAGTGAAATATTTAAAATCTCTATATTGGTACGGCGATGTGGCAGTGTACTGGCATGTATATGTCCAACGTGTAAATAAACGTTTCTATTATAATGGATATATATATATATATATATACACATGAAGGTCAGTCAGCACACTGCAGTAGAAAAGGTTATAATAGCAGATGCTAGTCCCATAGAGAATAAGTATGATACGAACCAATCCAAAGACCAGTAAAGAGAAAGCACACCGCACGGGGTTAATCCAAAAATCTATATTCACAACATGAAATACACGTAAGCCAACGTTTCGGTCCCACAGAGAGACCTTCCTCAGGGCCGTGCGGAAGGATTGGATTGGTTCGTATCATATATATATATATATATATATACAGTGGTTGACAAATCACCAAAAAATCTACTCGCCACACAAAAAAATCTACTCGCCACCTAGTACCAAACGTGTGCTGCTTGGGCCAATATTTACTCGCCCGGGGGTTAAATCCACTCGCCCGGGGCGAGCAAATGTATAGGTATGTCGAACACTGTAATATATATATATATATATATATATATATATATATATATATATATATATATAGGTATCCCCAGTAAAATCTACCCAACCATCCTGATAAGGAATAGTCAAGGTAAGTATATGGTGTATACAATACAATCAGGTGTATTCCTGATAGGTGACCTGATAGTATAACCCTGGAAGTACATGCAATATAAGACTGGATGTCGTCCAAACGCCCAAATATGGAAGGATTTCCCTTTAGGTATAGGTAGGTATAGGCGAATAGTGTGACCTGATGGTATCCAGTTTCATGGGTTTGACACATATAGATCAAACAATATATCATAATCGTACACATATAAAGATATTCCTCCCCTGGTAGAGACTGTAATAAAATGTATAATACATGTACAAAGTACAAATGTCATATGTCTCGCTATGCAAGCGTTTCTGCAAGGCTGTGCCTCAGTGATATTCTATGTCTACAATGAACAAGCAAGGTACTGTATGGCATCCGAAAGTATAAAAAGGAAAACCTCAATAGTGCAGATAACAAGAAACAGCTACCAGTTTCCCTGGAGCACATTAGTAGTAATGTTAAACTAATAATTAATAATAAACATGTTAAACTAACAATTAATGTGATAACATAAACGTGTAATATAATAGTGTAAACAGTACAGAATAATATATATATATATATATATATATATATATATATATATATATATATATATATATAAGACTGGATAGAAAAAGCACACTCACCAAAACCTTTGTATGTTGTCTGTGTATATTGTATAATAACTAGTGAACTGATTATCGCTAATACATTGCATTGTAACTATAAAACTAACTAGGCTACAAACCATAATAAGATTCACCTGAGCAACTTTCTGTGAAATACTTTTTTTTTACTTTTATTAAAGGAACTTTGTACATGTGAAAAGTTATCTTTATACAACTCATTGCCACAAAAATAGAATAAAACATTAGGGCGATCTGATGCTTTAATACGTTACAAGAAAGATCAAACATATTCTTTAGATCTGAAATGAAGACTTACCTCAACCAATTTGTTGGCATGCTCACGGAAGACTTGGGCATATTCCTTCACCTCCTTCTCATTACCACTCTTTGCTGCCTCAATAAGAACCAGCAGGGGAACATTAGTCTCCAGGAAGGAATCCGAGATATGGTCCATTACTGCCTTCCGAAGCTGTGAAACAAGGTTTAAAAAATAAGAACATGTCTTTTTAATGGGAAATGTATTTAACATGTAAATCAGCAAATTTATTTTGTTTAAAATTAGCCCTGTTCCCAGCTGTAAAGAAACTTCCATTTGTTCTCTGTGACGTTTGGTGGTACGTTTAAGAACCAATGGATAAGAGCCTGTTATATAGTAACACAAATGTAGATAATAAAAAAAAAAACATATTTATGATAGAAAACAATGAAGAAAGGAAGCTTATATCCAATTTTCTGAATATTTTCCAATTTAAAAGAAGATATGCAAACATGACACGTACAGTCTATATGAAGATATAGATTTTCTATATGAAGATATGATGTATTTATATAGCAAGGAGCTTTACGGTTACACAGAACGGAATGAATTCAGCCACTTGGATGTTCATTACAATCAATACTAGATATATAATGCAATGAGAACACCCAAATTCTTGGTGCTTGAAGCAGAGAGAGACAAAGGAATAGCCAAATGTCACAAAGACCTCATCATTGAACTTAGACTGGGTTGTTTCACGTGAAGTACTGACTCTTTAGCATGAAGCCAGACTTTCTAACTCATTCATTCAATTCTATTACATTTTGTGTGTGCTTCTACTGCATGATGGGCCCTATTTATTAAGCTATGTTAAGTCACTTCCCGGTGAAAGAAGGCACCTTATGGATTATTTGCTGTCTTTTAATACCTACAAAAGAAGCTGGTATATGTATGACATTCCAACCTTCAAAGAATCCAGACCACGCATACAAAAAAAACAAAAAAAACTCATAAAGTGTCCTTTTTAATGTGTATGTTTACCAAAATTGGCAAGTACACATTTCTATTAATGAGCAAGATTAAGCCCAGTCATGGCATTCAGGGATAGAATTAACAGACACACATCCAAATGTATTCTTAATGAGAAACTACAAACCTTTGAAGATTAAGCACCTGTTCTGCCATGAAAAACAGATGCTTGGGGAAAAATATTATTCAGAATAATGGTGTAAATGGTATTCTCTTCCCTAAACATAAACACAAAATCAATGTCAAACTTTTCTAGAGTTTGTTCCAAGAACACAAATATAATTGAAGTCTTAAGCAATGCTTGCTCAAGTGAATTCATTCAATAAACACAGCTTGGGGCATATCCTCTTTATTTTACCTTAGCTACTAACAACAGAGAAAAATCCTGTTTCAGTCAACCTTCAGAGAGAAAAAAACATAAGCTGGTCAGTGACAGAAGGGACCTCGCAGTGACCATACATTATTCAAAGGACATGACCCTAAGAATGGGGGAAATGCATGGCCCTCTTTCCATAAGTGGGTTTGTGCAGGGTTTCTGCCTAATTATCCAAGTATCTTCTTAACGTTGAGATGAACACCAATAGCATACACATTTCCAATTATTCACATTTCCAATTATTATCACACATATTGCCGGATTTACTAAGCAGCCATCTGCCATAAGGTACCTTCTGGTACTGAAAGACACCTAAAAGTCCAATCAAGTCAATGGGCTGTAAGCGACCTTCTAGCGCTGCAATTTATGTTATCGAATAGCACCACTTAGTTAAAATGTGTTAGTTTCATTTTTCATTTACAAAAATGTCCTGTATGAATGACTTACTGTAACTACCTGATCTGTTGATTTATGCCAACATGCATAATTCACAAGAGGGGAGGGGCGCCAGAAGGTGCAAAGGCTTATCATTTATTAGTACATCTAAATTTAAAACACAGATAACTTTTAATTTCAGTGTATGCCTTCCTTTTTGGGACCTACTGGACTTGTACTGGAGAAGGCATGACTTAAGGTACTTCACTTCACTACATACCCTGTGGAGTACTGTCCGCTTTTAGCTATCACCAAGACCAAGCCAGCTACTATGGAAATTTCCTCTTTATATGAGCATACATACTGACACTGGTGTTCCAGCGCAGCAGTGCACAAACTGGGGGGGGGGCATCCCCCAGGATGGGATTTTCTAAAGGGGGCGCATGTTGCACAGCCCCAGCGCTTTTCTCCCCGGGCATGTAAATTAAATGCCGGGGGAGGCGCGAGGCCTCTGCAACTTCACTTACCTGCTCTCAGCCGGCTCTTCCCTGGCGTGTCAATGACGCCGCAAGATCAAATGGCAACGCGTCACAGGACGTTGCGATGCCATATGATGCGTGGATCCCGAGAGCAGGTAAGGAGGGGGGGCGTAAGCAAGGGGGATCCGAGACAGGGAGGGCGCAAACTTAAAAGTTTGAGCATCCCTGGCTTAAGGTATCAATTTATTGGCGTTTTTGCTATGCAGGCACTTGTGATGTTTGATCATTTTTAGTATACGCTCACAACATTTAACTGAGTAGCTAATTGAGCAGCCTAACAATGTATAACTTTTTCTATGTGTGACACAATGTATCTTCATTAGGCAAGAATGATTAGATGAGTTAATGCATGTACTTATGCAATGCTGTATTGTTTATTCTTTATTATCGATTACCAACTGATGTCGTTTGATACATTGCATTTTGAATACTTTGTATTTATGTATTTATTTAATAAAATGTTTTACCAGGAAATCATACATTGAGAGTTACCGCTCGTTTTCAAGTATTTCCTGGCACAGTGTTAGGGCTGGGACCCGCTGCGCCCGGCGGCGCGGGCAGCCGCATAAGCGTTCCCCACCAGCAGGGGAATACTCCCGAGCCGGTCCCAGTCCCCCCTCGCTGACGGCTCACTACGCGCTGTGACGCGTCAGCCGCCAGGGGATGCAAGAAAATTGTGATTCTGAGCGGTGACGCGTCACGTGGTGCGCTGATGAGCCTGTCTGCAGTGCGGGCGCACTGACTGAGGGAGCGGGGCCTTAGCATTATGATGACAATACATCGTTATGCTTTATATTTACAGACATTTCAGGGACAATATATGTTATGAGCAATATATGTTATGGGCATATGTAACAGACAATTAACAGTTACCGACAAGATTAAAATGTGAGACAACTGAAGTCTTGAAAGAGCTTTGACTGGTGGTGTCTGTGAGAGTCTCCGGGAGATTGTTCCAGTTTTGGGGTGCACGGAAAGAGAAGGAGGAGCCGCCGGAATCTTTTTTGAACCATGGGACCATGAACAGTCTTTTGGAATCAGATCTCAGGTGATATTGATGCGTGTGGTAGGGGTGAGGAGCTTTCTCAGGTTGGCGGGTAGCTTGCGCAGAAAGTATTTGAAGGCCAGACAGGAAAAATGTACTTTGAGCCTGGACTCAAGTGATAGCCAATTTAGTTCTTGGAGTATTTCCAAGTGGTGTGTGTTGTAGTTGCATTGTAAGACAGCAGAATATTGAGTTGTAGAGGGTGTCTAGTTTACTAAGGTGATTTTGGGGTACTGTACCATAGAATTGGCATTAGCATCTGCTTTGCGATGCACTTTCTGACCAGTACACCTACAGAAGTTTGGGATAGGTTTTGGATGTCAGGGTATCAATATGCAACCGAAATGTTAAATGAGAATCAAGCCATATGATTAGATATTTAAAACTAGTGACCGGGGAAAGAATGGTGTTAGAGTTGGTTCTGATCTGAAGTTCTATAAGTGGTTGCTTTAGAAAGTAACCTTAATCCCACGGGACACATGCTCTGACACATAGGGCACTCCTTGTCATTTGTCATTTGTCTTTTTAATCTCTCTCTCTCTCTCTTTCTCTCTCTCACACACACACACACTCACCCACTCACACACTCACACACTCACACACTCACACACACTGGTTTGCAGAAGTATTCACCCCCTGCAAAAAAGATTAATCTCAGTTGCATAATTATTCAACCCCATTTGCTACTGCAGCCCTAAATTAGCTCAGGTGCATATGAATTGTTTGAAAGGACACAAAATTATTGAAATGGTTTTAGCCTATTGTATGTGTAATCAAAGTGGTTTAACTTGTAGATCATTTCCCTCAGGTATATAAAGACTTTCAAGCTGCAACTCACATAGTGATCCAACAAAGCAACCATGAAGACCAAAGAGCTTTCAAAAAAAGTCCGGAATAAAGCGCAAGAGAAGCAAAGGGTACAAAAAAGTGAAAGGCGCTGATTATCCCTCTAAGCAGAGTGAAGTCCATCATTAACAAGTGGAAGATGCATCATACAACCCAGACACTATGCAGATCAGGTCGCCCTCAAAAACTGAGCAGCCGGGCAAGCAGGAAACTAGTTTGGGATTGCACTCTGAAGCCAACAATGACCTTGAGAGATCTACAAAGTTCTGTGTCTGAGATTGGAGTCAGTGTTCACACATCAACAATCAGCCGGTCCATACACAAAGTTGGCCTATGTAGACGGATGGCAAGAAAGAAGCCATTACTCCAAAATACTCAACTTAAATCCCCTATGGAGTTGCAAAAAAAGTGTTTTGTGGTCACACGAAACAACAATTTAACTTTTTTGGTCTAAATTCCAAGCGTTACATCTGGTTCAAGCCAACATTGCACATCAACCTGTCAACATCATCCCAAATGTCAAGCATAGCGGTGACAAAATCATGTTATAGGGATGCATCTCTTTGGTAGGGACTGGGAAGCTTGTCAGGACAGTGTGGAGAATGGATAAATCCTTAAGGAAAACCTATTTGTTTCAGCCAAGACTCTGAAACTGGGAAGGAAATTCAGATTTCAGCAGGACAATGACACAAAGTACAAAGCCAAAGCCACACTGGAGTGGTTGAACAAGAAGACAATTAATTTTCTTGAGTGACCTCTTCAAAGTCCCAACTTGAACCCAATCGAACATTTATGGCGAGAGTTGAAGATTTCAGTCGACAATCCACAACAAACTTATCAGAACTGAATCAATTTTCCAGTGAAGAATGGTCAAAAATGTTACCATCCTACTGTGCAAAGCTAGGAGAAACCCATACATAAAGCCTCATAGCAGTAGAGTAATTGCTGCAAAAGGTGCTTCTACCAAGTACTGACCTAAGGGGCTCAATACTTATGCAACCAATACATTGAATTTTGTACATTTCCTTTGCTGACATTTTATCTCCTCCTCATATAACAGTGCTCAGTTTTACCACTACAGTTTTGTAGCTTAGAATTAAAAAAAGTTAATTTGAAAACCGTTCATACATTGTTTGAAATTATATGAAATTGAACAAAATGTGACGTTATTGGAAGGGGGTGAATACTTCTGCAAGCCACTGTACAACTTTTCGCCACTGCTGCGGGTTTTCTAGTCTGCACTGATCTCCTAGCAGATCTTTAGAAATAATACATTATTATATAGTATATTTTGTTTAGCAGCGTTTGATTTAACACTTCACATTCACTGTATTGTTGTAGTAATTCCATGAGTCCCAACAGTATAACCCTACATATGCAGCACTGAGCCGACTTGCTTTGTTTGGCCCATTGCTTTGAAACTACTGTATGTGCTAGTTTGTATTCTAGTGCCAATCTTTATTTACTGCAGTAAAAATAAGGGGGGGTGGCATTTCATTAATCAGTATGCCTGTGAGCGGGGCCGGCTTAATGGCATTGCCATCGACGCCACTGCATCGAGCTACGCGGTTACAGAGGCCCCACACTCTTCCCCACAGCAATTAAACTGATTGCCAGGGAAGAATGCAGGGCCTCTGTACGTATCTCTTTCCTTGTCCTGAAGCATCTGCTCCTGCAACGTCTCATGATGTCACGTGGTGCCGCGTTTCCATGACGCAGCATCATTGAAGGAGGAAATGCCATGCCGGACAAGGTAGGAAAAAGCCCCCACTTCACCGCAAAAGTCCCAGCCGGCCATCCCTGTGAGGGTACATATATCTCACCTTGATAAAGGTCCAAACTGGGACTGAAACGTTGATCTCTCATTAAACTTGAATAACCTTTTTTTTCCCACAAGTGCCTATCTATTTTTGTATTCAGTATGATCCTCTATTGTTTTGGATGATTGAGCACCCGTAGCAGATTCAAGTATTAACTGCGAGTGTTCCGATTCTCTATTCATTTAGCTTCCGAAATCTATCTCCAACACCCCAATAGAATATTTTTAATGTAATCACTCAAAACTCATCACGTTCTTGCAGAAGGGAAGTGGCATGGAACGCAGAACTAAACACTAATGGATTATGTGCAGCTGACGTTATAAAGACATATGTCTCAAAAAAATCCAGATGTTGCTTACATTATTCCAGCTCATAATGACCCAACAGAGGTCGTCTCCCTGCAGTCTGCTTACTTCCCTCCGGCTTCTTTTCCATATTGTGCCTCCATGTTTTGAATGTTTACCGGACCCCCTAAAGTTTCCTGTTTTGCTAAATAAAAAATAAAGATCTCTGTGTATGGTAAAGTTCCCTCCAAGTTCAGTTTCAATGTGTGTAGCTATTGATTGTGTTTGTAAGAATGTCTGTCCTCCTAGGGCATATGTAAATAGGAGATCTATATCTCAATGGGGTGTTTTATTTATTTTTTAAGGATTTTTTTTTATAATACACACTGTGCATTTTTTTTATTTTTTATAATTAAATACTTATGTTATCATTTTACAGACTGGTACAATTGATATCACACATAGCACAATGCTAGGTCATGCAGGGTTTTCACAAGTCAAAAACGCATTTCATTTCAGGTTTAACCGGATTAAAATACTACTGCACGCAAAAAAAAAAAAGGTTGTTCCTATGTCCTTGTGTTTCCGTAATTGGAAGAATGCATGGCTGGCACATTCCTTGGTGTATTTTCAATTTGTTTTTCATAATAAATCTTAACTGTAATTGAAAAAGCAACACCTACTGGTTAGATTTATTTACAACAAACGGAAGATTTATGGCGTAACTCATTATGAACCCCTAGCGTTTTCCGCACAATACAACTGCAGGAGGTCTCCTCTTGCAGACTACAGTATCAACTCATCCGAGGATGAACTTAGCACGTTTGTGACCGGCTTGTTGCAATCTAGTATGCTCATTTCCAACACATTGATTATTTGAAATTTGTAATGCCCTTGTACACAAGATGAAAGATATAGTTAACCGTTTTTATATATTCTAGAAGACCACAAATTTAGTTATCAATCAACAGAGTCTATAAGGAATGACTTGACAAAATCATCCCTTAACAGTGACAGACGAGATGAAGGCATTCTTCCAATAGCTTCAATGGATGCATGACAAAAGAATATTAATTGCACAAGACAAGACATTTGAAGGCATTAGCTCAGCACCGCCAGTCTATTTTATCCAATTAGGGCTATTCATCAATGTAAATAACGGCTGGAAAGCTATAGCTAATCTCATGGTTTTTTTCTTTTCTTCTCTAGGTGCTTCAAGGGAGAACAGCCAAGAAGAGGACATATGAATATGTAACCATTAGCAAGTGGCTTGATATCACAATATCCCAGCAAAATACATTAAATGTTATATGGAACTTAAAAAAGATTGTACGTTGCTTATACTTCAAAATACCATTTAAGGATGAAAGAATCATTTAACTCACAAATTCTTCTTATTTTCGCTAGGTACAGTACTGTCGAATCAAAGGCCTTATTTGCTCTCCATTTATATTTCCATTCACACTTTTTAATCTCTAAGGGTACCCTTGGGCCAAAACATAATACAAAATAATGGGCATGTGTTTTTTTGCCAGCTCTTTTACTGTAACACCTTATCTACAAAGTAAAGTGTCCACAAGAAAACTTTCCTGGTCAAAAGTAGAGATGTGCAGCATTTTCCAAAATGCATTAGTCAACAAATAACAGAGAAACACATATGCTGTATAAGGCGGTAGTTCCTTCTGTGTTTTCCCGAGGGTAAAGAGTCTAAAGATGAACTGAATTGAAATATGTAGAATCACTTAGGGGCCTATGCAGAGAGCAGCGAATTTTAAAATTGGCGAATTTCATAAAAAGTAGCTTTTTTGGAGAGTTTTATTCTCCATATGCAGAAAAGTGCGAATTCTGCTATGTTTTACATGGATGCGTGTGGCGAGTTTAAATTGGCGAGATGCGCGCTTCAGAAACGTGTAAAAACAAATTCGCGCCTTTTTTTTCCCTTTGCAATGGCCGCGAGCGGCAGCTTCTTGCCAATTTTTTCTGGCGAGGCAAAAAGGAGACAATCGCGCCATTTTATTGGCGCGAACAGCCGCTAGATGCCGTTCGCCCCTCTCTGCATTAGGATATTTTTAAAACTGGTGAGATTGAGGTTCTCGCCAGCCGCGAGGCGAGTTTTACAAATAGAAAAGAAAAATTGGCGCGTTTTTCGGAACTCGCCATTTTCTGCTGTTTTCTGCGCGATTTTCTCCAAAAAATGGCGAATTTCGAAATAGCGCTGCTCTCTGCATAGGCCCCTTAGCGTGTGTCTTGGTGTCTCCTGTCCTGCTTAATGCCTGAACACAGATGGGAAGTACCACATTCCTATAACCTGAAAACGGGACGGAAGAAGGGGTTCTCACCCCAAAATGTGGCACCCCTTATATTTGTGTTATTCCTCTATATGAAAGTGCCCCATGCTCCTGTGAGCCATTGATTTTACCTGCAGACACACTGGACCTCAGAATTTAAAGAGAAGTATTTGCTTTCAGACATTTAGCTGATACAATATTTCTGTCCAAAATGCTGTAATTGTGAGACAGTTGCTTCTTGTCTTTTTTTTTTTGTAGCTTTTATTGGGCTTGGATATATTGGTCCATGTGCTTCACGTGTGTGTATATATGGTGGTTTTTATTTAATTGGTCTGTTTTTATATTTCTCTATTTTTTGGTATCACTCCTGTAAAAATAGATATTTTTGCATTACCCTTTGCTGTCTTGATTGCTTCATTCTTAGTGATGACGTGAGTTCAGGGAACCCTCACGGAAATATATATACAGTCATACTGTACAAGAGTACAAACAAATATGTTGCATTTTCCACATGAAAAAAAACCCCTAATTTATTAAATAATACAATTCCAAAGTGCGCTGCATTGAATATCAACACCCCAGTGTACATCTGCATTGCCCCAAAGGCGGAAAGCCTGATGGGGCTCCCCAAGAGCTGCTCCCCTCTGCACAGGATCAGCGTGCTAAGGGTTAACATTTGCTTGTACTTTGTGGAACGCCAACACAACTCACTAGAATGTTAATGAGCCATGAGGACACAAAGAACTTTGTGTTCACCGCTGCATTGAATCTCAACCACCCCAGAGTACATCTGCATTGCCCCAAAGGTGGAAAGTCTTTGGGGCAGTCAAAGGATGTGAGCCGTTTGCTGCCATTCACTGATGTTTGGTGGTGTTAAAGTGATGTTAAAGCTCCTCTATTTCAATCTGAAACCTACCAGCCCTTTTATCCCCTGTACCCAATTTTCCAACTCTATCTGTTCATTAAATGTCTGTGAATTGACTATATAACCCTGTTCATTTAATGTAACCATGTATTGTTATAACTCTGTTCCCAGGACTTACTTGAAAACGAGAAGTAGCTCTCAATGTATTACTTCCTGGTAAAACATTTTTATCAATAAATAAAAAATGATGAACTTGTGATTAGAGCACTGCTTTGTATCTCTGTCTTAGAGGAGACCGGCACTTTGAAGAAATTGTTAATTTATTAAATGAAAATGCCTTAGCGAAGACCATTTCCTTGATATATTGACCCCTTAAGAGCATTCTCTACAGAGTCAGACTATTAGAAATGTACATCTTAAATTGACATAAACTGATCTAAATCCCACGCAACTCCAAATACTGTGCCAGAAATCGTCATACTGGATTCCATAAAAACAACAATACGTATAAAAAATAAAGCCTTTTGGTTTTCATAGTGACATTTATTTTTTTAGCTTTATTTGAAACATGTATTGAATAATATAATGTAGTTTCAGTCTCATTTATAATCTGCATTCAAAAACAAGTGGGTGCTAGCAAATTGTCATATGGTTATTTATGTGTACTAAAATAGCTCAATAACATCTACCTCATGCAGGTGTGGAACGCTGGGAATTACAAAGCATACAATTGGAACACCGCTGTTCAGTAAGTAATCTCTGAATACATATTTTCCTCATTATCTGGTCATTTACATGCTTTTATTTTTTTTCCTGAATACACTACATCCAATTATGAGATAAAAACATTGCACTAAAGAGACCGCACTTTTCAAATATTTATTCTGATCATTTTAGCTGCTGTTTAAGGCTTTGCCAAAATACAGTGTATGTGGTTCTATTACATAACACAATTAAAAACAGGTCCGCAGAAGAAGAAAAGTACCACTTTTTAATACATCTGGTACTGTACAACATGTTCTTTGTGATGTTGTGCGGCATTGTGTGCAATGACCAGATAATGTATTATATGCTTGAGACAAATAGTCAGAATGCATGTATCACTAACATAAGAAAAGGCGACCAATGAATTGTTAACACGTGGGGAAGGCTGAAGGAGTAGGAAACTGTACATTTACAGAAAATTATCTTTAGAGTGAGTGAACCTGCTTAAAAAGGAGGAAAAACACCCAACTAACCACTATTATCTTTAAAGAACTCTGCTGAACGTACTATTTCCAGCACTGGGAACCCCTCGGTCCCCGAGATACCTACGGATATGTTACCAGCAGTACTTCCTAGTTTTTAAAGGGTATTTAAATGGCCAACCAATAAGAAGCCACAACGTTGATGTTACTGACGTTGATGTTACTGCTTCCTGTTGGCCTGAGATGTGGCAGCCATTTTGTTTTCCTTGAAGGAGAGTAAGTATCTTGGTAACCAGGGTGGAGGGGGGTGGAGTAAGAAATTGAGAGCTAGAAAAAAATATAATAGCAGGAGGAACTGTTCCTTTACAGCCCTGTGTCAGCTCTCCTTGTGACCACAGGCGTCACTATCTAATTATGTAAAAAAGTTCAAATAGATTAGTATTATTAAACAAAATGAGTATGTTTTTAAGCTACGGAATCAGAGTTAGTTATTGCAGTTAACTCTGCGTCTTCCAGGCCACAACACAAATTGGTTAGATGGTGGCTAAATGGTTATATTAACCACATATACCAATAGGTAGGGTCTTTAAGGGGTCTCCATCCACGTTTTCATCCCATGTGTACTTATGTGTCCCACCCGTTGTTACGCTTGAAGTACACATTAATGATCTCTAATATGTATTAGAGGTAAATAAATAAAGTTCAGTGGCCTAAATCCATAGAGGTCTGTTGCTGACTTAACAACCTCAATTAACTGCTCGTTAAGCATTACCATGCACCTGCTAAGCTCACTAACTTTAGTTAAGTCCTGTTTTTGGCTGGAGAGGGCTTTGTATTAATGGTATGAAAGAGAGGCATTAAGGCTACGGCCACAGTGAGTAAGAGTGCGTGCCCTTCTCCCGAGCGATCTGTGGACTTCAGATTACTCGCGATGGGGAGGCGTGGTGAGGGCACAGCCATGACATATTGAGGCTGGTTCGCCCTCATTGGCCCTCATTGGCTGAACCGCCGCCGTTACGTGGCCATCACTCGGCCGCTGCACCAAAAGACAAATTTCTTGTCTCGCGAAAATGTGGTCGGGCCTGAGCATGCTGGTTGAGCATGCGTGCACACACAGACTGTGGGTGGCCCTATAGAGGGCAATCTCATATGCTTATATAAATGTTGTGGTTATTTTGGGGGTTCAATAGGAGCTTGTTAGGTGTCCAGTATGTTTTACAAGTCTTGTTCAGCTAGTCTTAGCTGATTGGAGGGTGGCAACCTCCTACCTAATTGAAGCTTACCCCCTCCCACATTTAAATGGTTAAAAGCTCACTCCATGGCATCTCCCACTCTCAGGGGAACTTGCTTGCTTGCAGTATGATTGTGACAAATCTAATACAGAGTGCTTTTCCTGGTAATGTACAGGTTAATAAAAGCTTCAATCAGACTTAGAACTTTGCAACTAATATTGACAGATTTATTATAAATCATTCTTCCTGGTATTGCACAGGTTATTAAGAATTTATATTAGTGTTAGGGACCTTTGAGAATGTGGTCTGCTGTGCAGTGGCTCAGGGGCTTACAACAATTTGGCCAAAATGTTAAACTAAAAGACCATTTTATTTAATAGATATTTATACTTATATATTTAGGCACTCTACTATGTATGAGTTTCACTGGATGTGCACTGAGCTCTTTCTGTGTTTTATGTTCTGTCTCTGGTTTTAACTCGCAAACTCAGGTCTGGCCTGAGCATGCTGGTTGAGCATGCGTGCACACACAGGCTGTGGGTGGCCCTATAGAGGGCAATCTCTTGTTCGCACCGTGCGTGCGGTTGCGACCACTAGGATGAGGCCTAAGAAGGCATATCCACCGAGGTCTGTTATACTTAATGCAGGGATTTAACCTGCCATTAGTTCAGAGAGAGATGAGTTATATTTTTTGTGAAGTACCAAGTGACTTGTATAACTCCCCAAACAGTCCTATATACATGTGGAGAGCTACCTATGAAAAAATCTGAACACACCTGAGAAATATGCTGATTGGTAAATTCGAATATTAAAAGGATTGAAATGTCAGTGCCTTTGTAAAGTCTGTAATTCACATAATACACCATCTATATCAGGGGGGGGAAAACTTTTGCTGCTGAGCCCCCCTGCCTTGCCTCATCTGGTGCTCATGCCCACCATACCTTGATGCAGCATCAAATGACGCCACGGGGTCATGTGTTGTCAAGTCACGTGACCCGCACATCATTTGATGGTGTGTTGCCATGGAGACGAGTCCTGATGCCGGCAAAGTCAAGGTAAGTTGATGTTGCAGAGGCCTCACGCGATCCCCCAGCATTTAATGTAAATGCCATGGGGAAAAGTGTTGGGCCTCTGAAACCGCCGCGCCCCCCCCCCAAGAAAAATTTTGTGCTCCCCACTTTGCACACCTCTAATCTATACTCCCAAACCTGGACCTACTACCTCCTTCCACATTACTGTTGGAAGTACTATCATTCACCCAGTAGCACAAGCACGCTACCTAGGGGTCACACTTGACTCCTCTCTCACATTCTCCTCTCATTCAAAAGGTAGCTAAAACATGTAATTTTTTCCTCCGCAATATTACAAAGAAACGCCCTTTCCTCTGTTGCTCGACTGCTAAAACTCTGACACAGGCCCTCATTGTCTCATGTCTAGATTAATGTAACCTCCTGCTGTCCGGCCTTCCTGCCTACAATATATCCTAAAACGCTGCTGCCAGAATCACTTTACTTTTTCCTAAATCTAACTCAGCGTCTGCCCTGCTGAAACGCCTCTCCTGGCTTCCTATCAAATCCTGTATCACACTCAATTCTCCTCACTTTTAAGGCTATATACGCTTCTGCTCCTCCTTACATCTCAGCCCTAATTTCTCGCTATGCACCATCCCGACTCTTGCGTTCTGCTCAATGATGTCTTCTCTCTACCTCTTTGTATCTAAAGCCCTCACCGGCCTTAAACCTTTCTCACTGACAGCCCCACACCTCTGGAATGCCCTTCCCCTCAATATCCGACTAGCACCCTTTCTATCCACCTTAAAACACACCTGCTAATGAAGCATATGAGTAGCTCTGTGGCTGATATTTTACACCTCATACATAAACATTGGCCCTGTGCAGGTGCACTTACCAGAACACCCTCCTACTGTCTCTGTACGTTCTTCCTACCTACCAATTCGATTGTAAGCTCTTCGGGGCAGGGACTCCTTTTCCTAAATGTCCTAAATGTTGCTTTTATGTCTGAAGCATTTCTTTCCATTATGTGTGTAGCCCTGGTAAGAAATAGGGCTATATGTATATCCTCCTACTGGTATAAGTACTGCTAAGGGCAGGCTGCCAGTTGTTAACATGGGTTTCCCCACATCAAGCCCTGCCCTGAGTGGTGAAGGTAGGCCATCTGATTCTGTGTCTAAGGCAAGAGACATAGGGGAGGGGTCTGCTGACATCATGAAGAGAAGGGCTGTCTAAAGTTAGTTCTGCCTGTTCCTGTCAGTTACAGTTAGTTGGAGTTGAGTCTGTCCTGGGAGCAGTACTGAGCAGAGACAGTGTGTGGGCTAGCTAGGTGCCTAAGGAGTAGGGCCTAGGTAGCAATAGGTGGACCAGTGCCTCTCACGCTGCCTAGGGGGTGAGGGAAGAGCTAGCCCCACCCTAAGCGCCCGCGGCTTGGGGTGGAGGCAGGGACACAGTGAGCACCCACAGACCATCCTGAGGGTGTGCAGTCTGGGGAGAGAAGACCCTGTACCTGATACCAGCGTGTTTCTGTGATTGCTGCTGCTGCTGCTGCTGCTGTGTGCTGCTGTGACAATAAAGAGAGCTGCTGCTACTTTTATAAAAGAACTGACTGAGACTGTTATCTCTCATCCCTGAGTGGGAATTTTCTGTAAGGGTTCCACCCCATATCCCTGGGGATTCACAGAGATGGAAGCATTGCACCATTGAGAACGGATGAAGGCAAGAACCCCAGAAACCTGGTCCAGTCCTCCCCCACACCATCGCGGAAGACTCAGGCCCTCCTGTTGCCAGCAGGTATGCACCACTCTCAGACATATAGCCAGGCCTTAGTACACCCTAGGGGGTCCGATCTGCACAGGGGGGGGGGAGGGTCTGAGGGCTACATGTGTTATTTGTATTATTTGTTATTTATTTGAGTGTCACATGTATTACTGCTGTGAAGTGCTATGTACATTAATGGCGCTATATAGATAAAGATATACATACATACATCTATCTAATAATTCATTGTGTGTTTGTTCACATATACATATCCTCTTTTGGAGAGTCCCAGAATGCTTCTCTCAGTGCATCATTATAATATATGTAGCGGTCATGTAAAATGCCTACAGTCATCTCTCCTGTTGGCAGTAAGGCCTGGTAAGTGTGGGCATGCCAGCAGTAATTATGGAGGTTTCCCCTCACACCCTGGTGGGGTGCTCTGTGTATGGCTGGGACTGGTCACATGCTCTGACTCCATGGTTAGTGATGTCAGAGATGTGTCAGCCTCAGAAGCTTACATAAGGCACAGCACAGTGTTCTAAAGTGGTTAGTAGTTGTTCTGCTGAGGAAGGAGTTCCAGCTCTTGTCAGAGCTGAGGAAGGAGTTAAAGTTCTATTAGAGTGTCAGTTATGTTATAGTAACTCCATGGGAGGCTGTGTCCAGGGACCTGGCACAGGACAGTGATTCCTGCGGGAATAGTGAATCCCTGATCTAGGTGACATACCTAACTAAAGGGAGCACTGGCGAGATGAGCGGCTGAAGATACTCCTTGTGGAGGGCAGTTGCCCTGCCGTGTCAATAAAGATGAGTTCAGCCAGAAACCCTCTTGTGTATCTATCTGGAATGAGTGTACAGAGAGGAGCACCACGGAGGAGTTCCTCGCCAGGATCATCCCTTTGCGGACGCAGGGACCCTGGTGAGGTGGAGGCGCTGCACTGGAACTAGGTGAGACTCAGCACACTACCTCAGCTGCCTGTCTGACGGGTTCTCCCCACACACCATCATGCGGGAGACTCAGGAGTCCTGTAGCCAGCAGGTGCACCATCAGGCATATTCACACTGTAATGGGGTCCGGTTAGACCACAGGGGCCAATGTGAGATTGGGTGGGTCAGGCCGGGCCAGAAACACCGTTACATTTGGAGGCGAGCTGCTGAGATCAGATCCGTCAACAGGACAGGCTTTTAGCTAGGTCACTGGGAAACAGGGAGAGTGTCTGCTGCCACTTTGTGCTGCGTAGGGACGGACCTAGGGGTGGTCAGGGGGCTGACGGGATATTGTCAGTTCGCAGGGACAACCTAGGGGCCTGAAGGGAGTGAGGGGTCTGGAGCGGGCTATAGCTGACCGAGTCACCTTGAGGCAGTGCTAGTTGGTAGGATGCCAGAAGGGACAGCCTGTTAACTTGGTCAGGAGTCCTGGAGAGGGTCTGCGCTAGGCTGACCAAGACAGGTAGACGCCCCAAGTACTGCATGGCAGAGCCAGCCAGAGTACCTAGCCATTCCAGACACTCACCGTAGGGAGCACAGACTGGGAGGAAGGAGTCACAGCAGACACTGAGAGAGTGAGCCTAGCCTGAGGTAGTGCAACACTGAGTCACACCTAGATAAGGTACACATGTGGTGGTGCATCTGAGCTAATCTTTATTGTACCGGTGTGGTGGCTGCCCCGCAGAGTGGAGCCTCATGTACGACAACTGTTATGAGAGAGTGGAGGATCCGCGTGGCGCGGAGAACGTAAAATGGCGGACAGAGGCTGATGGGGAGGGCACCCGTGGCGTGCAACCCACTGAAGAGCAGAATGTCGCCGAGTTGTCATTGACCAGGCTGCTCTGGAGCGGAGCGAAGGCTATGGCTGCCCCTTTTTTATCCTGTATGGGACAGCGAGGGGCCACCCTTGAAGAGTGTGAAGAAATTGTTATAATTGGGGGAGAACCCCGTGAGGAGAGCGAACGAATGGACTTTTTGGGCGCAAAAACCAACCAAAATGGCGGCTCCCGCTTGCTAGGGAAACCGCATGGGCCAGGCGCAGAAAAAATGGCTGCTGCAGGACTTGCACAGAGCTGGCCAGGAATGGCGCGAACAGCAGAGCCCCGCCCTGATGGGGGGCATGGCGCGAAAGCTATGGCTGCGCCGGGATGGACAGTGACTAATTCAGCCCCTGTGCTGAGTCAACCGTTGAGTTTATGGGACCCTCCCCTGATTTCTACCAGGGGGAGTGACTTTCAATTATGGCCTGTGGGGATGCACCCACTGGGCCCAGGGACTGATATCCAGACGGCGCCACTACAAAAAGTAGTTCCGGCCGTGGAGGTGATTTGCAAGCAAAGGTACCTTGTGCAAAAAGCTGCTGCAAGGAGAAGGCGGGAACTAGCCGCGGGAAAGGACTCCAGCTCTGGGGAGGAGACTGGCGCGAAAACGCAGACCGCGCCCACCAGGACTGAGAGAGGTGCGGCCTTAATTAAGGGGCATGATATTCCCCTGTGGGACCCGCCCATTATTGCAACCCCTGGGGGCGGGTTCCAACTCTGTCAGAGAAGGGAGGAGCCGAAGCAGGGAGTGGCGGATCCAGCAACTTCCACCAGTCAGTTGCGAGGAACCACAGAGAAGGAGAGACCTGTACAGGAAGTGACTCCTGTACCAAGAATGGCCTGCTCCTCCACTGTGGGCACTATGGTCTCCACCCAGCCCTACTCAGTGCCCGGCGGGGTGCTGGTGGTGAGGGTGGCCAATACAGAGACGGTAGTCGGGCTCTGCCTACAATGCGGGCTGCCCGGAGGTACAGTGAATACGATGGCACGTTGCCCTCATTGCGGGACTTTGTATCTGTGGCCTATGCCCACATTCGTCCCAATACAGCCTGCTGACCCCCCGGTGGATGTGACACGGCGCTCTGCTGAGTCCCCGGGCGCGCTGTGGATCAACCGCGCGAGTCCCGGAGACAGGGGACTGGAGCCGGTCAAGTCGGCTGGGTCACTGGCCATTGAGGCGGCTGGATTAAACCCCGCGACAGGGGCAAAGAGACTTTCACCCCGCCCCGAGACCCCTAGGTCGGGGCGAGGGGACTACTCTGATGAGGACCTCCGTGAGCTGGCGGTAGCAAGAACGGAGCGGAAAAGACAGACGGGGAGAACGACGCCCCGTGGGGTGAGTGACCGGACGTCCCCCGCAGATCGGCGATCCGACCGACGGAGTCCCGCCATCCCAGGACCTGGCGGAGATGGGAGAGAGACGCCTACACCCCTGCGGATGGGTAAGCCAAAAAGCCCTATCTCTTACCTGGTCACAACAGACGGCGAAGCGCTGGAAGGGCCGCGCCAGGCCCAACGCGCACGTGGAGGGACAGCATCACTTCCGGTGGCGACGGCGGAGCCCGGATGTCGTGGGAGAAGAGATCCCGCATGGGGGTCCAACGCGAGATGGCGACGCTTCCGGTTCCGGGGAGGATGTCACTTCCGGTGGCGACGGCGGAACCCAGGAAGGGGAAGCAGCGACGCTTCGGCGATTGGGGGAAGGTCCCCGACCGCTCGTATTGCCCAGAAATCGGAGAGACGATCTCAGGACTGAGGAGGGTGAGACATCATCCTTGGACCAGTCTACGGACAGCCAGGAGCGGGTCGTAACCCCGTGGGGTCCCGTTCCCTGCCCCTATACCCAACCCCATGCCCTAGCTAATGCCCCTACCCCTATCACACGGTCACCGGGTTCACCGCCCAGCTTGGAACTTGTGGACATACCTTTGGGGGGGGAGGAAAAACGGACTGGGGAGAGGCAGCTCAGTGGAGCTACGGAAGGTGATTCACGGGGAGGAGGGGAATTGAGGGTGGCGGATACAGCACCCCAACCGGCAGTAAAGGCTCCGGGGTCCTCGAGGTGGTTCAACTCGCGATCCACAAGGTCGTCAGGGGTATTTTCGTTTGATGACGACCGGGAACCAGGGCCTAATCCCTTTAAGGAGACCAGGTGGTGGGCTCCACTATTTGAGGGGTATTCCGCATGGATGGACCGTACTCGGTTCCTCATCCGGCGGGAGGACGTGGTAGATTTCTGGTGGAAAGAGGGAGAGTTTACACCCGAGCAGAGGGACAGGGAACTACAGAAGAGGTGGTTCCAGCTGGAGCGTAGAGACATAGCGCCCATGGGTCCTGACACTCTGTCAGACCCAGTAGATTCTGATGAGCCCCTATCATGGGTGTTACCTGGGAGGGCAGGTAATGCTGATCTGACCAGGGTCAGTAGGGCAGAGAGGGCTATAATAGCCAAATATAAAAAATCCCATGGGTTGGAGTATCCCTATGTTCCGGAGCCCCTGATGGATGAAATTGAGGACAATAGGGAAACGTGGCTCCAAGAAACTATAGAGCTGTATTTAGCCAATAGGGGGAGCGACATTGTAGGTAAGAAGGCGGAAGAAAGGATAGACACCCTGATGCGAGTGTGGAGCATAGGGAGAAATGTTCACAAACATAGGGTGACCTATGTGCCAGAGAGAGGATCACCTAGGCATTATTATGTTACGGTCCTGGATATGGGTAACCGGGAAGTGAGGAAACCTGACCCAGATCACTATTATTAAGGGGGTACTGAGACATTGCGCGGGTTCGTGGCTGCTGGTCGGGGCGGGCTTGGCGGATGACTGTATTCATGTGTACTGTATTATGAGGAAATTTGTGTGATGTTAATTATGTTTTCCGTTACAGTGCTTCCTGGAAAGAGGTATACAAATTTAGGTCCCAGCGAGGACGATGGGATTCACCAGGGGGAGAATGTAGCGGTCATGTAAAATGCCTACAGTCATCTCTCCTGTTGGCAGTAAGGCCTGGTAAGTGTGGGCATGCCAGCAGTAATTATGGAGGTTTCCCCTCACACCCTGGTGGGGTGCTCTGTGTATGGCTGGGACTGGTCACATGCTCTGACTCCATGGTTAGTGATGTCAGAGATGTGTCAGCCTCAGAAGCTTACATAAGGCACAGCACAGTGTTCTAAAGTGGTTAGTAGTTGTTCTGCTGAGGAAGGAGTTCCAGCTCTTGTCAGAGCTGAGGAAGGAGTTAAAGTTCTATTAGAGTGTCAGTTATGTTATAGTAACTCCATGGGAGGCTGTGTCCAGGGACCTGGCACAGGACAGTGATTCCTGCGGGAATAGTGAATCCCTGATCTAGGTGACATACCTAACTAAAGGGAGCACTGGCGAGATGAGCGGCTGAAGATACTCCTTGTGGAGGGCAGTTGCCCTGCCGTGTCAATAAAGATGAGTTCAGCCAGAAACCCTCTCGTGTATCTATCTGGAATGAGTGTACAGAGAGGAGCACCACGGAGGAGTTCCTCGCCAGGATCATCCCTTTGCGGACGCAGGGACCCTGGTGAGGTGGAGGCGCTGCACTGGAACTAGGTGAGACTCAGCACACTACCTCAGCTGCCTGTCTGACGGGTTCTCCCCACACACCATCATGCGGGAGACTCAGGAGTCCTGTAGCCAGCAGGTGCACCATCAGGCATATTCACACTGTAATGGGGTCCGGTTAGACCACAGGGGCCAATGTGAGATTGGGTGGGTCAGGCCGGACCAGAAACACCGTTACATATAAATTACAGACTTTCCAAAGGGACTAAAATTAGGTTAATTAACTCAATTTTGGTCATGCCCGTACTTCCGCTCTGTTTGCGTTCAGATAATTTTATGACTATACATATTTATATAATAAAAGCTATGTATTATTTTTTTGTAGACATGAATTTACCAACTTTTTGGGGGAAGCTTAGTTAGGGGTTTCTGCCTTCCAGTGTCTTTTCTTTGGAAATATTGTTCTTGCCCTGGGAACACCACTGGCATTATTCATATATCTTTTAGCCAGGATGTGTCTCTATTGAATTATTTACACTGTTGCAGTAAACTATAACCTTTTTTGTAAAACATAAAATGACATGTACAGGAAATACAAATAAGCTCTTGAAATAGCCCTATCCCACCAGTTTAGAATAAGGGTGCAGGTAGACCTGGCTGACACCCTGGAATGGACACAGCTTTTCAGGCAGAAAATCCCTTTGTCAGTTTCTATTGTAGCACTTGCATGCAGAAGCTTGCTGCTTTGTAACATCAGTTATTCATTTAATGGCATCTGTCCTCATTTTTTTAAATAATGGTCTAAAACACTGTGTCCTCCTCCATACATTGTTTATTCTGTGATATTGATTATTGTAATGTGGCATTTTATGCTAACATATTTTAACAGACCCATGGACTACTGTAAATCTTGCATACATAGTTACATAGTTACATAGTAGATAAGGTTGAAAAAATACATAGGCCCATCAAGTTCAAACTATGCTAAATTCAGACAACAGATACTTTAACCTATATCTATACTTACTTATTAATCCAGAGGAAGGCAAACAAAAAACCCCATTAAGGGGAAAAATTAATTCCTTCCTGACTCCAAGAATTGTCAATCAGATTAATCCCTGGATCAACATCCTTCCCATGTATACTTATTTGGTATATCCCTGTATACCTTTCCCATCTAAAAAGATGTCCAACCTTTTTTTGAACAAATCTATTGTATCTGCCATCACAGTCTCCATGGGTAATGAATTCCACATTTTAACTGCCCTTACTGTAAAGAACCCTTTTCTTTGTTGCTGGTGAAATTTCCTTTCCTCCAACCTTAAGGGATGGCCCGAGTCCTTTGTACTGCCCGTGGGATGAATAGTTCTTTTGAAAGCTCCCTGAATATATTTGTATATAGTTATCATATCCCCTCTTAGAAGCCTCTTTTCTAATGTAAATAAATCTAATTTAGCTAGCCTCTCCTCATAAGTTAGAATGTCCATCCCCTTTATTAATTTGGTGGCCCTTTTCTGCACTCTCTCTAGTTCCATATGTCTTTTCTTAGGATTGGTGCCCAAAATTATACTCCATATTCAAGGTGTGGTTTTACTAATGTTTTGTAAAGGGGCATAATTATGTTTACTTCCCTTCCATCCATTGCCCGTTTGATGCAAGATAAGATCTTGTTTGCCTTTGCAGCTACTGCATGACATTGGGCACTATTGCTAAGCCTGCTGTCTACAAGCACTCCTAAATCCTTCTCCATCAAGGATTCCCCCAATATATCTCCATTTCATTTGTAAGTCTCCTTTTTATTCTTGCATCCCAAATGCATAACCTTAAATTTATCTGTATTAAACCTCATCTGCGATTTCCCTGCCCATGTTTCCAGTCTCTCCAAGTCCTTCTGAAGAGAAATTACATCCTGCTCTGATTCTATTACCTTACACAATTTAGTATCATCAGAAAAGATGGAGACTTTGCTCTCGATCCCAACCTCAAGGTCATTAATAAACAAGTTAAAAAGCAGAGGTCCCAATACCGATCCCTGAGGTACTCCACTCACGACTTTAGCCCAACCTGAAAAAGTTCCATTTATGACAACCCTCTGTTGTCTGTCCTTTAACCAGTTTTCAACCCAGGTGCATATATTATTACTGAGTCCAATTTTCTTTATTTTATACACCAACCTCTTGTGTGAAACCGTATCAAAAGCCTTTGCAAAATCTAAGTAGACCACATCAACTGCATTACCCTGGTCTAAATTCCTACTTACCTCCTCAAAGAAACAAATAAGGTTTGTTTGGCAAGATCTATCCTTCATAAATCCATGCTGACTATTACTAATAATTTTGTTTTCCATTAGGTATTCCAAAATATTATCCCGTATTAAACCTTCAAGTAGTTTCCCTACTATTGAAGTCAGGCTTACAGGTCTGTGATTTCCCGGTTGGGATCTAGCTCCCTTTTTAAATATAGGCACCACATCTGCTTTACGCCAATCTTGTGGTACTGAGCCTGTGGAAATTGAGTCCTTGAATATTAAATATAATGGTTTGGCTATTACTGAGCTTAACTCCTTGAGAACTCTTGGATGTATGCCATTGGGCCAGGTGCCTTATTTACTTTAATTTTTTCAAGTCGCTTATGAACTTCTTCCTCAGTTAACCAATTGTTCATTAGTATGGAGGTTGTGGCTTCCTCCTGCGGTACTACTATTGAACTTGATTCTTCCCTGGTAAACACAGAGGCAAAGAATTTGTTTAATACCTCAGCTTTTTCCTTATCTCCAATAATCTGCCTATCCATCTCACACTGAAAGGATCCTATATTTTCTTTTCTTATTTTTTTGTTATTAAGGTACTTAAAGAACTTTTTAGGGTTGACTTTACTTTCTATTGCAATCCTTTTTTCATTATTCATTTTTGCTAATTTGATTGCCCTTTTGCAATTTTTGTTACATTCCGTATAATTCTGATACAATGTCTCTGTCCCTTCTGACTTAAAGAATCTAAACGCCTTCCTCTTCTTGTCCATTTCCTTCCCTACCTGTTTATTTAGCCACATACGGTAAAGTGGAAATCCTGTATCAATCCTTACATACATTGCACATCTAAACTCTGATGCCAGTGTTTACATTAATATCCCAAACAGTTATTTTCTTATGCCACTATAAAAACAAATAACCCTTTATAAACCTATTAATCCCTTGAGATGAGTTGTTGAACAATAAATAGGTCTTTGGCAGAAATGCAGACAGAAACACAAGTGGCAGATTGATCACCCATTACACTCATTCCGGATCTGGTTGGAACAGTATACAGTATATGAACGAGGCAGCTCCACATACAATCAGACAGAGATAAAGTGCAGGGACTCCGTGAACATGGTAAAACAGACCATGCCAGTGCACTCCAAATAAATCAAAATGAACAAGTACAGCATCGCTTTACTTTACCAAGTATATTTGGCATAGTATACAATGTACAAAGAATAGCCCGATTCAAATGGAAATTAGAACAAGTGTTACTTCTGTCAATATATAGTTTGTGACGGTTGAGTTTTAACGATGGGGATAGTCTCTGTATCTATATCCTGACAAATTTGTCCATGTGACCTACAAATGTATGCGATTGTGTGGCATACATATTTATTTTATTTATAAAATGTTTTACCAGGAAGTAATACATTGAGAGTTACCTCTCGTTTTCAAGTAAAGTACGGTATGGGCATAGAGTTAAGATGACAAATAATACATGGTTACAAATACAGTTACATAAGTGAACAGGGTATACATTATATACAAGACATTGCATGCACAGTTAAAGATAGCATATATTATAGGCGTATTAACAGTTACAGACCAGATTAAAATGTGATGTGATTGTGTGACATAAATAAATATTTATTTTATTTATACAATGTTTTACCAGGAAGTAATACATTGAGAGGTACCTCTCGTTTACAAGTAAAGTATGTTCTGGGCACAGAGCTATGATGACAAATACATGGTTACAAATACTTGCTTACATTAAGTGAGCAGGTTTATACATTATGTTTGTAACGGTATTTCTCCCACTCTCTGGGAAATTCTTCCATTACACAGTTTGGTGTGGTGCATACCTAATGGCTCACAGTAGATCTGAGCTTCCCCCATTGTTGTAGGGGAGAACAGGACAGGCTTCTGGGGTAGTAACTGATTCTCTCACCTGGTAAACACTTGAGTAACTGATTCTCTCACCTGGTAAACACTTGATTCTTCCCTGGTAAACACAGAGAGAATAAGGACAGGCGTCTGGGGTTGTAACTGATTCTCTCACCTGGTGTCAGCGCCTCCATCTCTTGCAGGCTCCAGGGATGTGGCGACAATCTGTGGCGAGAAACTCACTTCCACTCCCCCTGATAGATTGTAGTCTCAGGCAAGAGGATATATTTCAAACAGGCTCTCTTTATTGTGTACACTGGCAGATGTTACAGCATACACTACATACACAGTTCACTTCTTGGGGCTTCACCCACAGGATGTACCCTGTTTCTCTTCCTTACTCCCTGGTGGTGTATAGGGTATACAGTAGTCTCCCTCTCCACTCCCCTAAAGGAGGGAGTACAAAACTGGCAGAGCCCTGCACAGTTGTTTGGTTAGACCAGCCTGTCTCAAGCAGGTAGAGGCACTGACTAAATTTGGTATTGCAGCTCCTTAAGTACAAGGGAAGTAGGTACCAGGTTTGAGTCCCTGATTGGACACACACAGGCCTAGTTGCACCACCTCCCCTGTGACTCACTGAAGCTACTGTGGGTGGGGAAAACCCATGATAACTCCTGGCAGCCTGTTCTTACTAGGGCTTACTACCAGAAGGGGGCAGACTAGCAGCCAAGGAAAGAGGAGATACAATAGCCATTATTTTGTGTTTAACTGTTGATTCTGTTATTCACTTGTTAACAAACGATTACACAGCTACCTATTTTGTAAATCTGCCCCCATATCCACAATAAATTGAATTTGGAACGTTTAAAATGCACTTCTCCGTATTCAATAAAGACTTTTCATTGCAGATACTATAACAATAAGGGTGTTCCAAACTTCATTTGTTGTTGCAATTATGTTTTAAATTAGCATATAAATGACTAATTTTAGACAATCATCTTATTCACTTATTATTCAGTAAATTATGATAGCCTTACAGGTAGTCAGAAAATAAAATATCACAAATCTTTATCACTTACCACATGGAAATAAGATTGGGTTTATTTGTTGATGACTGTCATGGTCTGTAACTGTTACATACACGTATAACATATATATACCGGTCCCCGGTTTCCCCGCTAGAGCGGGGGAACGTGCAGAGTGTGCGCAGGTCCCGACAGCCTCAGATTGGCGACTGCATCGCCAAATACTCACGGCGGCTCCCTTTGCAGGGCGCCACCATCATTATTGTAGCCGCGCATGCGCAGTGAAGTTGCGCATGCGCACATCACCCCCTAATCCAAGGCCATGTTGGGGTTGGCGCCAGTGCGATGACATTTCACGCATGTGCAGCAGGACCCCTGGAGCGACGGCCATGAGAGGGAAGGTTCCAGTGGGGGCTACAGCCCCCAGAAGGCAATGGGGCTGTTAGTCAGGTGTAGGCGAGCAGCCAATCGCGAGGTCGCGTTCCCCTGCAGGGGGATATTGATACAATTTGAGCACTTGGACCACGCCAGTCTACGGAAGGAGCTGAAGCTGAGAGTTAGTGTCCAGGAAGCTGTGCTTCCCTGAACTAGTCCTACATTTATCCCCTTAGGCCTTTAGACCAACTAGATTGTGGTTGCTGCAGGATAGGCCCTTAGATAGGGACACTGCCCCAGTGTCTTGTAGTGAGGGACACAGCAAGGACACAGTGGCATCCTGGCTCTTGGTCGTCTGGGACAGATCACTCTTCAGAAGAGACTATACTTAAGGTGGACATCCCACGCGGGGACCACCCCCGCGGATCATCGTTGGGTCCGTGTACCCCATCGCAAGATGCAGCACGCCCAGGTGAGGACACAAACATCAAGTACCCCATGCACAAGTGCACCAACATACACTATAGTGGGATTATATCCTTGTGGACATTAGAGTGGTTGGTTGCCCGAGGGCCCCGTCAAGTACTGTGGGGACTGTGAACAAGTGTGTGGAACACTGGGCGGGTGGTTTCGGCCGTGCCTGGATTAGCGGGTAGCTGTAACCAGTAGCCATATTATAGTCTGTAGTAAATTGGTTATTTTCTGTTTACTCATGAGTGTGTGTTTATTGTTAATTCCACACAGTAGAATACGCTACAGGTGGAGGCGCTGAAGAACATCGTACCAGGATACACCCCAGGCTCTCTGCAGCGGAGGCTCAGACCTCCTGTGAGCCACATGTATTGCACCACACACACCGCAGCCACACATCCTCCAAGGGGGTGGGGGAAAGTGCGCTACACATATATTATCTCTTACTGTGCATGAAATGTCTTGTATATATTGTATAACCCTGCTCACCTAATGTAACTATATATTTGTAACCATGTATTTGCCATCATAACTCTATGCCCAGACATACATGAAAACGAGAGTTAACTCAATGTATTACTTACTGGTAAAACATTTTATAAACAAATTTAAAACAAAAATATTCATATCACTGCTGACCCTCGAAATGTACCGGTTTGGCCAGTACAGTACAATTTGTGGGCATTCTGTACCAGCCTACACTCAGTGTACCAGCTTATTCCTGTTTCCCTCCTCTGCACCTGTTTTCCCTTTCCTTCTCTGCTGCAGTATGGCATGTGGCCAGTCAGGGTCTTCAGCTAAATAGATAGGCTGTACGTGTGGAGTCACTACCTGGCCAGCCTATTGGCATCGCTTGAGATACTAGAGATGGACAGAAATTTCTGCTGGTTCCTTTGGTCCATGGATTTCCGCTGATCACTCTCAAAAAGGCCAACCCACCTTTTCCGGATTTTTTCCCCCCGCCTATCAGTGACATTAATAATCTGCAAACGGAGTGTTAGTACTCCGCAATCAGATTAAATTGGTCGGGGGGGGGGGGGGTGGGGGGTTGGCAAGAGAGAGAGAGTGTAGATTTTTTACAATCTGGGGTGCGAATTTCGGATCCAGTATGTTATCTGAATGTGGATTCTTCAAAATCCACCCGGATTGTATCCAATGCGGATTCGCATTAAACCGCTCGGATTGTTTAATACCCAATCTGCAGATGGATTTTACCCCACGGAACGGATTGTGAAGGGAAGGCCCGGGAAATTCTGGGGAACAGATTTTGACAGTTCTGCTCCCATCTCTAGAGGGTACAGGGAGGGAGGGGAATAGAGGGTACAGGGAAGGAGGGGGAATAGAGGGTGTTTTCTGCTGATACTGCTCGGTCTGTTTGCAGCCTGGGTAAGGGTAAAAGGCTGTTAATTTTTTTGTAATTTGTAAATGTTTTAGGTACGTAACAAGGGGTGTTTGGGGGTCTAATAATAGGTGTTAAGAGTTTCAATGAGAGGTGGGGGTTTATATCAGTGAGGTGGGGGTACATATGAGGACAGGGTTATATACCTGTATGAGCGGCTGGGTTATTTAATCTGTGAAATGTTGGAGGGTATGTTACTGTAAAGAATGGTATGGGGATTTTTTTTTATTCTTACAATGTGTATGTTAATACAGGGAGTGACCTCTACCTCTTATATTATAGAGGGAGGGGGAGAAACTTCACAAAGGATTCTAGGAAGTGAGGAGAGACAAACGGGACAATGGGATTCTGAATCTCAGGCCGCGTCTCGACTGCAGAACACTGACGATCTCTGTAAAAGATTCTGTTTTGCTTGGAAATAACAAAACAAGTAATTAATTTTGCAGGTCACGTTCCTATTATTTTTACGATAGGAAAATGTCAGCCATTAGTTATTTCTGACAGAAAAATAAAGGAAGGAATCTGCGAAGAGCAACATGGATAAAATAAAGAAAGATCTTTTCAAACAGCACGGAAAAATGTGAAAAGGTAGAATGGCCAGAAAATGCAGCTCTTCGGCAATGCATTGCTCCTCTGGTACAAAAAGGGTTACATCAGGGCTGGCCAACGCAGTCCTCTAGGACCACCAACAGGTTTAAGAATATCCCTGCTTCAGCACAGGTCACTCAATCAGTGGCTCAGTCGTTGACTGATTAAACCACCTGCGCTGAAGCAGGGATATCCTGAAAACCTGACCTGTTGGTGGCCCCATGAGGACTGGCATTTGCCACTCCTGCACTACATTCTCTTTAACAAATAGTCCCCAATGTATTCTCCAGCTGAATGGACAAGGTCTTACCAAAAGAAAATAAATACTCTCCGATACTCTATCACCCAGGTCATCCTTTAAGTAATTATTTTTAAGTAATTCTTGCCTATCTTTATTTTTACATAACAGCCCAAATACATCTGCTTCTTATTTTTAGATTTGCAGATGTAGCCATGTGTAAAATTGGTGTACATATCTTTCTCATGCTGGCAGTAATCCTGGTAAGAGGGCAGGGTTGCCAGTAGTTATCATGGAGGTTTGCCCTCAAACACCTGTGATGTGTCATATATGTAGCAAAGGAAGTGACAGCATGCTTTGTGTCCACTGTTAGTGACACAGAGGTGGGTCTTTCTGGAGCCTATATATTGCACAGCAATAGTCTGTCAGAGTGGCAAGTGACAAGCTGAGTACACACTGTGTCCAGGGCTCTGGCACAGCTGGTGGACTCCCTTAGGGGAGAGGTAGAAGGGCAACTCAATTAAAGAGACAGGAGGAACCTTCTGCCTGGAGGGCCTCTACAAGATGTGCGGCTAAGTGTCGGCCGCTGTGATGGGCAGTCTGCCAAAAGATATGCCAATAAAGTTGCCTATGGAAAGACCCTTCTTGCCTGTGAGTGGAGTTACTCAGGGAGAAGGTGCACCTAAGAGTTCCCCGTCAGAAACTCCTCCCTGCCATCGTGGGGACCCTGATGGGGTGGTGTCGCTGTAAAAAATGTGAGTAGGACTCAGCACACTACCTCAGACGCCTGTCATGGTGATATCCCCACAACATCATGCGGGAGACTCAGGAGTCCTGTTGCCAGCAGGTGCACCACACTGCATACATTTAATTGGGATAGTTTCTCACACATTGGGCCAGGTTCAGAAGGGCCACAGGGAAACACCGTTACAAAGAGATAGAAAGATATGGCAGGAGAAATAATGATTTTGATTAAATGTTTCAATATAAGTTCCAAGGATGCTGTGATTGCCTATGGGGCTTGTGTACAAAACATTGCAAATTGAATTTTTGGTGTAAAATTGACACTCAGAAATACCAACTTGCGCTTGTGCATTAGGGCACTTCTGCTTTCTAACCACTTTTAACTGCACTTTAGATTGAACATGGTACATAGGGTGCTTCTTGTATAGCACAGCTAGTTTTATGTCGTGCTTTACAGAGACATTTTTACAGACACAGCCCCAGCCCCAGCCCTATGGAGCTTACAATCTATGTTTTTGGTGCCTGAGGCACAGGGAGATAAGGTGACTTGCCCAAGGTCACAGGGAGCCAATACTGGGACTTGAACCAGGCTCCCCTGCTCCAAACTCAGTGCCAGTCAGTATCTTTACCCACTGAGCCGCTCCTTCTCCCTCTGTTTATCCTTTAGGCACTGCATACAGCACATGCCACACACCCCATGCGGTTGGCTGCAGTGTGGTTTTATTTCCTCATCACTCTGTGCAGTGGAAGAAATACATTGTGTAGCCAGATCTCCCCGGAGTGCCAGCAACCCCCTCACCTCTCTGCCGATCGCGGGTGCCGCCGAGTCCAATGGCGGCCCCGTCGGGCGCTACGGGAGGTGAGGGCGGTCAGGTCCCGGCTCGGGGGTTGCCGGGGACGCGTGCGGCCGGTTGCCAAGGCCGCACGCGCGTTACGGGGATCCCGGCGCTCTCGGAGCCGGGCGGAGAGGTCGCCGCCACTAGAGAGGGACTCGCGCATGCGCAGTGATCGCGCATGCGCAGGGACTGTCCCAGAGTCAGGGAGAAGTCGCGCGATCGCGAGAATAGGCAGGGAAAGATTGAGGCGGCCCCTAAAGACTCGCGCATGAGCAGGACTAGCCAGGGAGGCAGGGACAGCTCAGGAAACAGTGAGGCGGCCATTAGGGTTTAGTGCAGGCGCAGGGAAGACGCGCACGTGGCCCCAATGTAAGTACAGCCTCCACGGGACTACAACTCCCATGAGGCTTAGGGCCAAGCACACCAGGTGCTTTATAGGAGCCAATAGGGCTGCAGGATCTCTAAGAGGCAAGAGGATACATTTTCGCGGGCTTGCAGTGGCGTGGGCAGTCACAGTCAGGAGCCCAAGGAAAGAGGTAGGGTGCAGGAGTCAGGGACTCCCTGCACTAGGCCAGCGGCCCTAAGGTCCAAGTTAGTCCTTATTTCCCACTAGGTTAGTGAGTGTTGCCATGGATAGTCTCAGGTTAGGGACCCCTGTCACTTGCAGTAGTTAGGGCTGGGAAATAGAGAGGGACAAGTGGGCTGAGTGTTAGTCTGCAGAGCGTTGCTGCAGGCATTGGGTTAGTTAAGCGACGTGAGGCACTGGGGGGTTCATAGCGGTACCCAATCCGGGGAGCCATAGCCCAGGTCCGCGTTGCGCGTAGTGTGAGGCAACTGGGGGGTTTCATAGCGGTAACCAATCCGGCGAGCCATGGCCCAGGGCCCGTGTTATAAGTAGGGTGGGTGCAGGGACCTACCTGCATAGGATAGGCACCCCACAGGCCCTAGGAGTTTCTCCTTAAGCCACTTAAGGATGCTGTGCTATAGGGACGGCCTATAGTGCAATGTGTGTCACGTTGCTATATCGTCAGATAGGGACTCAGCGGATGCTGCGGTTTCAGTGACGGAGTTCGGACCCACGTTGGGGTCCACAGAGAATATCGCCAGGATAGGATCAGACGGATTCATCGCACGTCTGACCCTTTGTGAAGCGTTGCTGATCCGAGCACCGGAGTGCTCAGCAGGTATCTACAGTTCTAAGTGCATCAACGGGCCCTTAGTGTAACTGTGACTGCGCAGTCACCCACTGACTCTCTGCAAGAGTGCGGGACATTGGGTGGGGTTCTTTGGACACTGGGTGGGATCACCTGGTGTTGGGGAAGCGTCCTGCGCGACGCAGTAGGTGTCTCCTCTAGAGAGGGACACAGGTTATATTATGGTATTGCCGTGATATGTTGTTTGCATGTTAGTAAAGTCCTTAGTTATTATACCTCACCGTGTATGTTATTATTGATTGTCCTGCGAGGAACCACTCCCCCTCTGGTGGGAGCCATCGCAGGTGGAGGCGCTGTATCGAGTAAGTGGTTGTCCCTAGTATTGTATTGCCCCAGGTTCCCCGTGGCGGAAGCTCAGCCCTCCTGTGAGCCAACAGGTAACGCACCACACCCGAGTAACAATATATGTTTCCTGCACCCCCACACTATAATCTGCGATCGGGGGGGGAAAACCCGTTACAATAATATAAGACAGTATAATATTGACAGTGTAGCACCTGCTTAAATAGGTTTACCTGGACATGATCGCAGGCGTAAAATATTTTGGCCAAAGGATTGAACTAAATTACCCATACAGTACTTATGAAGAAAGAATACAGATAAAATACATAGTACTGTACAAAATAATATGTAATATTGGATGTAGCATTGGGGCTTGTTTGTATTTTGTTGCCTAACATTTTTTCCTTTCAATGAGCCTTACGCATAAAATATGGCTTCAGTCAAATATTTTGGCTGGTATTTATCTTATATACTATATTAGTGAAAGCACTGTATGCCTGTCTGGATGTCCGGTGTCCCTAGGGAAAATCTCATTGGTCCCTTGGGCCGGACGCCCCCGCACACCTCTCATTGGCCTGAGGCGGAGTGACGGGCCAAACACACACACACACACACACACACACACACACACACACACGGTAGGGGGGGCGCCCCTTGGGGGGGCGCACGATTATGTAGGAGGGGCGCAAGCAGCTTGCAGGGAAACCTGGGGGCGGCCAGAGCTGTGCACGGGTGCTCCGTGCTGCTGCTTCTATGTCTGTGTCTTGCAGAGGGGGGGCGGGGCCAGAAGATCCGTGCTGCTGCTTCTATGTCTGTGTCTTGCAGAGGGGGGGCGGGGCCAGAAGATCCGTGCTGCTGCTTCTATGTCTGTGTCTTGCAGAGGGGGCGGGGCTTCTCTCTGCACACAGACAGCCCCTCCTTCTCTTCCTGTCTGCTTCCCGTTTTCAGCAGCATGGGGGGTTTTGGGATCGGAGCATGTCGCCCCCCAGGTGAAATTGTGGACTGATTAAGTGTGTGTGTGTGTTGGTGGTGGTGGTGGGGGGGGGAGTGATTGAGTGTGTGTGTGGGGGGGGGATTGAGTGTGGGGATTGTGTTGGGGGGGGGGTAATGTGTGTGTGTGTGTGGGGGGGATTGAGTCCCCCCCCCTCCCTGCCCTTTGCCCCCCCCCTCCCTGCCCTTTGCCCCCCCTCCCTGCCCTTTGCCCCCCCTCCCTGCCCTTTGCCCCCCCCTCCCTGCCCTTTGCCCCCCTCCCTGCCCTTTGCCCCCCCCCCCTGCCCTTTGCCCCCCCCTTCCACTCCATGCCCCCTGCACTTCCACGCCCGGGCAACGCCGGGTATATCAGCTAGTGTCAAATAAAAGGTATAATGTCTGCCAAGTTAAGCCCGAAAATAAGTAAGCGCCAAAAAATCTATTGTTAGTGCAGAATGAAGCTATGACTCAACAAAAAATATATTTGACGCAGAATAGATGTCTCATTATATTGGTGAAAGAAATGGGTTATTTTTCAAAGTATGGCTATTATTATAATTCATATGACACAAATTATTTATATTTACTAAAACTGGGTTAAACATAACTATAGTAGAAGAATAGATGAACAAGGGATTTTTCAATAAAAAAAATTTAATGTGTCAAAAGCAAACACAATGTTTTGGCCCAAATGGCCTTTCTCGAGTGAAGTGGCAATCACATGAATCTGTTTTAATTTAAATGGTATCAATCAGGTATTTAATGTGTCAGAATGAATATCAAACAAGCTGTGCATCATATGTGTAAAGTCACATAGCGCCCGTTAGACATACAATGTTATGAAAGTGTGTACTACTTTTTAGCGCAGAAATGTTGACGTACAAAAACAGTCAAATATGATCCCAGTACGTAGACTTCTATATTTTATAAAAAAAATGTTGGAAGGGAGTTTAGCTAAACCGCTGACAGTGAGTGTTAATAACCTTCATAATAACTTTATTTCATAGAGGTCTTTTCTCCCAATGGGACTCAAAGCGCATGACAATTACAGCATTGGGCGTGGAACACAGCACATAGGATTGTCACAGACACGGCCCCAGCCCAGGAGCTTTCTTCTTTGTTAAATCTGGTTATTTTTTTTGCACCCTTCTACATACCCCTGTTGCAGGTGAATCTCCCCGAATGCTGGCAAGATGCCTGCGGTTCCGAAGGGTTAAACACCGGGACTTCAAATCCTAATCACTTGTCATATATTATGTGTTTTATACTGAATAGAACAAAACGTGCAACGCCCCAATGTAATACCCGGCGGCAGATTAATGATCTGAACAGACCGTTAAGTTTTATGAAGTCTGATTGCACACAGTCATTTTGAATACAAATTTAGGAAACACTGCCCCCTGTCACATCAAATGACAATTAAATTTACTCGTTTTCTGATTAACATGCGAAGTATATAAAAAGCAGTTCCAGAATTATGAAACAAAGGAGTCTGTTTCAAGATGGCAATTCATTTTAAAATGCTACAGTATGTACTGCGATTAATTTAAAAACGTACTGAAAAGGTGTTAGGTGCTGGCATGGGGTACTATTGATCAGACCACAAGGTAAGATGCATTTGCCCCATGTATCTGCTTAAAATTCTCATATGTTCCTAAGCGGTGATTGTTGTTGGTACAGTAGTACAGATGTGCACAGATTGTGCATTTTGGACACACAATTGCC
The DNA here is from genome assembly GCF_040206685.1 of Ascaphus truei. Taxonomy (NCBI): domain Eukaryota; kingdom Metazoa; phylum Chordata; class Amphibia; order Anura; family Ascaphidae; genus Ascaphus; species Ascaphus truei. Next base: position 526,443,861 of record NC_134483.1, read on the forward strand.
CAAAAAGTAACATGGAAAAACTTTGCCCAAACTGCAAAACTATAAACACCTGCTCAAGTTTGAGCTCAACACTTACAAGAATATAGGTAATGTTTTCAGTGTAAATGAGTGGTACATCCTCCTCATAGCCCAAAAGCACCAGGTTAAGAATTTAAAAGGCTGGTTCAAGTACAGTAAGATCTAAAAAAATAAATAAAAAATTGCAAGAGATATTGCCGTGTTGTTTTCAAACGGCAGCCAGTGGAATAATGTCTTTCTCCTGTTCCCTTGACCAAACATTCAACCCTATCGATCGCAACATAGGCACTGATGACACGTCTGTGTGCATAATTACATTTTTTATTAGCAACAGCTCGGTTTCTAAATCAAAAGCCACTTTTATTGATCCTTAATACTAGACATCAGTGAAACTTTCTTACGAGTTCATGAAACTGGTGACTATTAGGCCTGTATTGCACGTGTAAAATTACAGGTCCTTCTCTCCTTATAACCAACGACACTACCTATTCAGGCCATGGTGAAGCATGTTTAAATAGGAATTATATATTAGTATATTTTTGCATATGTGCATATATGAGTTCCATATTTTTCCTATACAAGTATAAGGGTTCCAGTCCAGGGTTTTGCTGGAACTTGCCCTTGCATGGTTGTTGTGGCCATCTTGGGCCTTGGCAAGTCTCTTCCTGAACTTCCTGAATTGGCTGCACCTGTTCCAGGGCGTAAATAGCTGTCAGTGACTCCCAGCCCCTGCCTGAGCATTGTATGCATTTCCTTGTGTGCCTGGCCCCCTTGTGTTCTGATTACTGAGCCTGCCCTGTTCCTGAGCCTTCCCTGTTCTTTTGGCTTCCCTGTTGCTGACCTCAGCCTGTGACCCCAGCCACTGCACCCGTGCCACCTGCTTTGACACCAGTCTGTACCCGGACTTGCACCTTTGTTGTCTGCCTTGACCTCTGCCTGGATCACGACTACTCTAACAGGACTCTGTCCCCTGGCTCTGGTCGGTGATCTTACCTCAGCTCTGTGGGTCCGCTTCTTATTCAGAGAAGAGCATTGTTACAATAAGTCTTATTTGAATACGTCTCACCACCAGATTGTAAGGAATCGGAGAACATGTCCCTTGCGGCGTGTTCCCTCTTTACCTGGCAATAGTACCTCAGCTGCCGCTGCCTCCGCTGCCCTCTCCGCCCGTGCGCGCACCCCCGCTGCAGTTACAGAGCGTGCGCACACTCGCTCCTCTTCTGCTGCTGCCACGGAGCTTGGCCCCGCCTCCTCTGATCACCAGCTGCGTGTGAAGCACTAATTTGCCCCTTGTCTCCTGTGTCCTATCCCAGCCTCCGCTGGGGCTGCGCCTCCACTCCGCCCCTGCTCCTATTGGTTTCCTGTTACTAGTTAGTTGCTGTTCCTGCACTCAGTCAGTGCTCAGCATAACCTCTTTTAGCTTTGTTGCTTTGCACAGTTGTGCCTTGCCCTGTTCCAGTCTTATCTTGCAGATTTAACCTCTTGTGAACCGACCCGGCTTGTAAGTGAACCCCCTCTGGATATTGACCTCGGCTTACCCTCAACTACGGCGACTTCTCCAATCCCTGATAATGGCTTCTACGATTCTACTAAGTCCAGCCCCAGGATCTGGCGAGTATATCGATTAACCCTCTCTCTCCAACCCAGATCCGGCAATGCCAAATATTCTGCCTTCCAGGCACGCTTCCGCTGCTGTGGGTGCGTGGCTTTGTACCGTTCCACCTCAGTGCCGGGGTCTTGCCTTGTTTGTGGGTAGCGCGAGCGTTACACAGATAAAGCGTTTTTGTGGACCTGCCTGAGATATGTGAACGTGCTCACAAGTGGTATTTGTATTGCTGTGAATATGTCAAAATCTTCAAATTGTTGAAAATCAATGGTAGTGCTTCAAGCTCTGAGACATTTGGAAACAACTCTACTTGTTACAACTCCTACATTTAATACATTTCCCACTCTTATTTTTAGAGAGGCAACTTCTTTATGCCTGAATTTGTTGTATACATACAGTATTAACATTTTCAGAATCGAATGAGTCGTTCTATTCAGAAGAATGTATCAACCTAACCTCTGTATATTTGTGCATGCATTTCCTACATCATATTACTAAATACATGCACATTTACAATCTAAAAGTTTAGCTTTTACATGAGCGGTATTTCACTTCTTGGCACAGCTGTTCAATTCCTCTGTGCCCAATGGAGCTTCTAAAAGTACCTCTCTGATTAGAATTTAAAGCTCCGTAGCAGACTTTCTTGTAATTAATGAAAACATTTAGTTTGTGAATCCATAATTATAAGTCTTTTCACCACATGCTAAGCACTTTAGCACGAGATGCCCTTTTGGTCTACTTGCTCATTTTAATATACAGTAGTATGAGTATCTAGATTGTTTTCCGTCTGACTGTCGCTCTGCATAGGATTCATAAGGTTGTCTTTATTTCAAATGTATTAAACATGGCCCAAAGATATCTGCATGATAGAATATAAGTTGATAGTCATATGAAAATGTATTTATCCAGTTCAACAGGCACAGTGAATAAAGTGAGTCTTCAATATATGAAAAGTTAAATATTTTTCATAATTTATTATTTTCTTCGAACAGGCATGGACAAACTAGAAGTGGACAAACTTTTGCAATGGTGTTCCTCAGAGCGAGATAAAGACATTTGCCGAGCTACACACTGTGGGCTATTCATTAAAACCTCAGCATTATTGGGTAGTACTGATCAGGGCACTATTGCACACAAACGTCAATTTAAATCAATGGGAGTTTCCATGCAACATTGTGCCAATTGGGGCACAATATTTATTTAGAACATGTTTTACCAGGAAGTAATACATTGAGAGTTACCTCTCGTTTTCAATTATGTCCTGGGCATAGAGTTATGATAACAATATATGGTTACATTAAATGAACAGGGTTATCCATTACATATAAAGACATTGCATGAACAGTTAAAGATACTATATGAATGAATGCGTATGAAACAGTTACAGACCAGATTAAAATGTGAGACAGCTTTAGTTTTGAAAGTCTCTGGTAGGTTGTTCCAGTTTCCAGGTGCACGGTAAGTGAAGGAGGAGCGGCCGGATACCTTGTTGAACCTTAGGACCATGGACAGTCTTTTGGAGTCAGATTTCAGGTGATAAGTGCTGGATGTGGTAGGGATGAGGAACTTGTTCAGATAGGCGGGTGTCTTGCCCAGAAAGGCAAGACAAGAAAGATGAACTTGCCATGGCAACACGCGTCAAATGACGCGGTGAGGTCACGTGACCCACAACGTCATTTGAAGCCATGCCTTCGAGTGGGAGGGGGGGCGCGAACGCTGCAGCTCACAGGAAGGGGGCCGCAGCTGAAAAAGTTTGCGCAGCGCTGGACTAGAGGATAGAATCCAGTCAGTAAAGCAATGGTTGTGAGATTTTAGGTTTGTCCGTGTGGGTTGGGAAATTAGTGTGTTTAGGTTCAGTGATTTGAGTTGTGACTGGATTTTGTTGTTTTTAGGAAAAAGCCAATTGAGGTTGAAATCCCCAATAACTAACAGCTCACATTTCCTGTTCAGTGTGGAAATGGAGCCAAGGAACTGAGTGTTCAGTCAGGGATTGTAGTGGGGCTTTAGGGGGCGGTAGATGCTAGCAATAAGAATGGCTTAGGGCAGCGGTGCGCAAACTTCCCGCGCCTACGCCACCCCCTACCTGCTCCCTCCTCCATCCCGTCTAATGATGCATCAAATGACGCTGCGGGGTCATGTTATGTCACGTGACCCGCGGCATCATTTGACACATGTGACGTCACATTACATGGTCCGCGGCGTCATTTGATGCCGCGTTGCCATGGCAACGCGTCAAGCTAAGTGGAGTGTTGCAGGGGCCTCACGCGATCCCCCGGCATTAAATTAAATGCCTGGGGGAAGAGTGCAGGGCCTCTGCAACCGCCCACACCCCCCCAGAAGAATCTCCCGCCCCCCAGTTTGTGCACCACTGGCTTAGGGAAGGTAAGGCAAATTTTGGCAGCTAAAATTGCAAAGAGGATGGATTTGGGGGGCAATTTAGAATTGTAAATTGTTAGACATCTTCAATATAAAATAACACCCCATCTCTTCTCTTTGGCCTATTTTTCCTAAAAATTGAGTATCCCAAAATTATGATATTTGCATCAAGGGGTTTAGGCATTCGTCGTGTTTTGGTAAGAATGGTGGCTTTGGGTTTATGCAAAAGGAACCATGCCCTTAGTTTATCCAGTTTAGGCAGCAGGCTACAGATATTTATATGGGCGACCGATAGCACTTTTTGGAATTTGAAAGATTAGGATTTCTGCCCCCATTTGGCCTGTGTTCGACCCGATTCGGTGTAGAGGAGCTGGCGATGTGGTAACATGTCCATAACATGTTATGTTTATATACACTTTCATTGATGTACGTGCGATACTTACCTGCTGAATATCATCACAATATATTTAAATATTACACAATGAGGTTTTGCGCTGTTTTTTCTTTTGTTTTTCTCACAAGTGTTGGGACAGACTACTCTAAATAAAAAGTGTGAGGGGGGTTAATTGTGCAGGCTAAGAGGTGTGGGATAATAGTGTGGTTAATTGTGTTCGCCGTTTGCTGCTTTGTGGTGATATCCTTGTGCAGAAATTTGCAGAAGGATCAGTCCTACTATGGTCTAACTACACATTCACTTAAAGATTCACACTTTAAGATGTTACAGTATGCTAAAGAAGAGAGATAAAACTGAGATAAGAGAGACACATGAGATACCTGGGATCTATACTAATCAAATATATGTAACAAATATCCCCCCCACCTTCTGGGAGATTTTGCTCCTACATGGAGTGTGGTGGTGCATACCTGCTGGCTCACAGTAAATCTGAGTCTCCCGCATGGTGGCAGGGTATGGGGATGTCCGAACAGGCTTCTGGGGCATAAACTGATTCGTACTCACGGTGACAGCGCCTCCATCTCTTGCAGGCCCAGGGATGAGGGGAGCAATCCCTGCAGGAGAGTTTATTTTCCCTTCCCCTGATAGATTGTAGTCTCAGGCAAGAAGGTAAAGTAACACAGGAACACTTTATTCCTTACAGCAGATAATACGGCAACAGACAGATATTCGGGCCTTCACCCTCAGGATGTTTCCCTGGACAATTACTGCAGGTACAGGGCCCCCACAGCTGTCCTTGCTCTTCTCCTACTCCCTGGTGGAATAAAAGGAATAGTCCCCCTGCCACTCCCCTAAGGGATGGCCCACAGATTGGCAGAGCCCTGCACAACTGTTATGGGTAAGACCGGCCTCTGTCAAGGGTAGAGGAAACTGAACTAAATCAGGAAGTGCAGCTCCTTAAGTACATGAAAAACAGGAATCAGTCCTGAGTCCCTGATTGGACACAAGGCCTGGTTGTCCCCCGCCTCCCCTGTGACTCACTGAAGCTGCAGGAGGTGGGTAAAACCCATAATTACTCCTGGCAGGCCTGCTCTTACCAGGGCTTATTGCCAGAAGGAGGGCAGGTAAGCAGCAAAAGACGCAAGAACCCACTGATAGCACTCAATACCCTCAATGAAATGATGTAATAGTGTTAAAAATAATCTTTAATGCTAATCTGATTAAAATGATGGGTGTTAAATTACAACAATGGACACACATATATATTAACCCTATGATGAGCATATGTGACACTCCGGGTTATGAGTAATTGGGAATAAAATGAGGTGAATTAAATCAAATGTTCCAAGGGAGCTGATGTGCAGTATTCCCAATTAGTGGTTATTTAGGTTTGAGCAAGGGTGGGGAGGGGCTGCAAATTTGTCTTGAGTAACAATCAGGTCCCAGGGTAGTGTATAGGTAAAATAAAATGAGAGCATAAAGTGCACGCTCGCGGCCAGTATTGACGTAGCAGCCTTCTATCTCGCAGTGCGAGCAGCTGCTAGACCGCACTCGTGTACTTCCCTGAGATACCGGGCAGGGTTTATTGTGTTAACTTGGGAGAGTATGGTGAGGGTAGGGCTTGCTTGTCTCCCTATACATAAAGTGTTTTAGTGGCATGAGCATCCCTGACGGTGGAAGCACATTCATGAATATGTGCACAGGCATACACACAGCCACACCGTCAATAGGGACCTAGGTAGCCACTGTACTATTGCTCCTTTCTGACAGCTAGCTACTTTCTATTAGGAGTATAGCAGCAGCCTATAGGTGGTGTATGATAATTACAATCTAATGAGATGTATAATTAAGTATTTACTACTGCAGTAGCCCAATACCTGTTAAGTGAGCAAGCATCAAAAAGTGTGTACAGCTATATTCCATTGCCTACTATCCAGGTATTTGGCACCTGCTTTATGCTCTCATTTTACTTTACCTATACACTACCCTGGGACCTGATTGTTACTCAAGACAAGTTTGCAGCCCCTCCCCACCCTTGCTCAAACCTAAATAACCACTAATTGGGAATACTGCACATCAGCTCCCTTGGAACATTTGATTTAATTCACCTCATTTTGTTCCCAATTACTCATAACCCGGAGTGTCACATACGCTCATCATAGGGTTAATATATATGTGTGTCCACTGTTGTATTTTAACACCCATCATTTTAATCAGATTAGCATTAAAGATTATTTTTAACACTATTACATCATTTCATTGAGGGTATTGAGTGCTATCAGTGGGTTCTTGCTTCTTTTGCTGTTTACCTACCTTACTACCCACTAACACCTTACTCCGTCTATACTTGTTTATTACTTAGCTGTAGCGGGGCTCACCTTGACAGAACCAGAAGGAGGGCAGACTGGTAGCCAGAAAACCAGCCATGGCTCCATATATAGAAATGACTCCTATTAACATATATACAAAGTATCTCAGGGGTGACCACGTGTTGTAAAAAGGTGTGTTAGAGAGGATACACCTTTTATACTCTAGCTAAGTATACAGTAGTCTTGGTGAATTAAATGTGCAGATATTGGCCATAAGAGGTATTGTATACATTTGAGTGAATGTCATTTTTTCAAAATCAACCCGTGAATATTCACACTTGAGAATAAACCCCATTATAGCTGCAAATTAAAATGTTTGTGCATAATTTGCCGATCTGTAGCAGTAATCTCTTTTTTTTCTTCACATACCTTCACACTTTTATTACTCATCCATCATTTTGTTTTTGCAAGTTTATTTAATATAACTATAGAGAGGAATGCACATTAAAATTATGTGTAGAGAATATGTGGTCTCATATGGTCTTTTTCAGTCCATTAGTTTAGTTACATTTTTTTTTGCTTAACTTGTTTGTGTTATTCTATTTTCCTAATAACATGCAAGGATTTAATGTTCAACCCCATTCACTACGCATAGGGAATCCAAGGCTCAGGCCATGTTGCAGGGTCCATAAGCCAGTGGCAATGCTTTCGGCTCTCAGATGCTGCTACTTGGACTGAGACAAGCTGTTGTTGCCAGGCAGCTAATTCTCTGCACTTGCAGTAATAGCCATGGAGAGAAAGCCTGAGGCTTTGCCCGAGGCATTCACAGACTAAACAAGGTCACCAAGAATCAGAAGGACACCCAATCTTATTGATAGCCCAATTGATAATGACACGAGTTTGTATTGACAAGTTAAGAAACTGTTAGTACCAAACAGAAAAAGGTAAAGGAAGGAAAATGACATTTCAAATTATCTTTCTCGAGCATGTGTGTGGTCTGTCAATATCTTTTCTACACGCTCTTAATAAATCACCTATTATATATCAACAGGGAATAACCCAGCAAGAAGTAAAATAAGCATCAAGTGTCAAGTACAAATCTCATGTAACTGTTTAGCAGGGTCAGCTGCTGTAACAGGTTTGCTGAACAGTGCACATAATATTATAATATAATAGTATGAAAAGTAAGAGCTGGGTGAATGTGTCAAAATTGGATCCTCACATTCTTCCCAGTGATTTTGTCAACATTCGATTATTGTCTTCACCCTCCTTTTTTTTTTTTTCAAATGTCATAGGGGACATGTAGGGGATGCTGCAGGGCCGAGTGCGTCGCTGGGGGCTCCCGGCAACATCAGCAACAGGGCACCGCCATCTTGTGCGCGTTCGCGCATGCGCGGGAGTTTGCGCACGTGAAGTGTAGCCCACGGAGTAGCGGCGGCCATGTTAGGGTTGGCATGGGAGTTCGCGGGTCAGCGGCGGCCATTACAGATAGAGCCTGCACAGAGGAGTGCATTACAGGATCGCACATGTGCAGTAGCGATCGCGCACGTGGCCCCAATGTAAAAGAGGTCTACAATGGACTACAAGTCCCAGGAAGCTGAGAGGCAGAGGCACACGTGATGCCACAGCAGCCAATAGGGCTTACAGCTTTCCCTGAGAGGAAAGATACATTGTTGTGTGCTGCAGTGAGTAAGCACTTGAAGCTGGGACACAGACAGCGGAGGGTGGGTATGTGTAGAGAGCAAGTGGCTCATACACTAGGCCAGACATCCCCCTTGGGCCCCAGCTAGGCCCCAATCACCTCAGCTTGTAGTTACTACAGGGACTCCCCTTAGATAGGGACAGGGTCCTGTAGAACCCAGACAAGTGAGGGTCCAGCCAGGAAGAGGAATATCCTGGCCAAGTGATTGCAGTGAATCACTCTCTGCAAGTGCAGAGACTGTCATATCTATCCGGGTGGGATCGCCCCGGAGGAGAGTCGCGGAAGGCATCACGTCTGCAGAGCCTTTGCGAAGATTGTCTGCTGTACCCGGGGCAGGTACAGTCACCAAGTGCACCACCTCTAACATCCTCATACTAGTGGGCCACGCGGTCACCAGATACTTGGGGTTTGGGTGTGGGACAGTGGACACGGTGTGGGGATATGGTGGAGGGTTGCGCCATGCGTTGGCGCTTTGGGAAGTTGTGCCATCAGTATTATAGAGTTATAAGTTTATAGGGTGAGAAGTGTATGCATATTATAGTAAAGACCATTGCTATTTTACATCCAGTGTATGTGTTCATTTGAATGTGTCCTGCGAGGAACAACTCCCGCTCTGCTTGGAGCCATCGCAGGTGGAGGCGCTGCACCATATAGTATTGTTCCAGAGGATACACCCCAGGCTCTCACCGTCAGAGGCTAAGGCCTCCTGTGAGCCTAACAGGTGTAACGGATTTTCTGGCCTAGCCTGACCCACCCAATCTCACATTGGCCCCTGTGGTCTAACCAGTCCCCATTACATGGTCGTGTCTGGTGGTGCACCTGTTGGCAACAGGACTCCTGAGTCTCCCGCATGATTTTGTTATGGGGAATGTCAGCCAGACAGGCAGCTGAGGTAGTGTGCATGAGTCCTACCTATATCCAGTGCAGCGCCTCCACCTCATCAGGATCTCTGCATCCGCAAGGAGATGGTTCTGATGAGGAACTCCTTCTAGGTGCCATCCTCTGTCGAGTAAGTTCAGACTCACACATAAAGATGTCTTTAATCAAGGTTGTCTTTATTGTTGCTTGTGGTATGGGCCAGCTGCCCCTTGCAGTGATTAGCTTAGCCACACATCTTGCTGTGCTATCCTTTAGAAAGGTACACCCTCCCAATGGAGTGGGATTCCCTTTCCCCTCAGGGAGATCACCCCTGTGCCAGGTCCCTGGACACAGTATGGCCTTGTCAGCTTGATGCTACTTAACGTAGAAACGGGCCACTAGTTACAGCACTAGTGGACCCTTCAATCACCAGTCTCAACCCAGACTTGTTCCTTACTCCAACAACTAACTTTGAGCAGTGCTGTGCCTTATATCCCTCAGGAGGCGGGCACATCTCTGATGTCACTAACGGTGGACTCAGAGTATGTAACCACTCCCATCCTTACATAGGGAACCTCACCAGGGTGTGAGGGCAAACCTCCATGATTACTGCTGGCAACCCTGTAACTTACCAGGCTTATTGCCAGCAAGAGAGAAAACTGCAGACCATTTTACAGCATGGCTACACAGGTAAAGCACCACACCAGGTAATACATATAGATTCTCCTCACATGCACCATATCTGCAATTGGGGGGGGAGGGGGAATATCTGTTACATAACATTCGATCAGTGACTGTTAAAATTAATATTTGATATCCGATTCATTTTATTCAATTCAATTGCGCATGTCCACATGTGTGGCCCCCAATGCAGACATTCACACCTTCGCAGGGGGCGCTAGGTGCATGCGCAAATGTTTAGATTGTTTCTTAAAGAGGCCCCAATTTGACATTGAGCTGCAAATATTCGCGCCTGGGAATAAACACCATATTCGGAGTGGAGTCGGATGTCTGCGGATAATTCGCACATCTCTGTAAGGGTCGTCATGAAAGTGTAAATGGGAATAAACCATTTTTGAAGCCATTGAATGCAATTTAATACGGGTTCATCATATTAGAATAAACATATAGAGGATGGTACTCTTAGCAAATAGAATAGGCAAAAAAAGACATTTCTAATAAACAAGCACATGCTTTCTTCAGGCATGTTACATGCCAGATAACAGCCTGAAGGAGGAGGTAGTCCTGAATGTTGTCACTCTTTTTGAACATCATTTAGCCATTAAAGTCATCACTTATACCTAATTGGTGTTCCAATTTGCTAAAAAAAAGTATTTTTTTGTCATATTAGAATGCAATCTTCACTGCAAGGAGAAGGAACTTGTTTTATTTTTGGATACGTCTGTGCTTCAGTGGGCATACACAGCCTTGGAGATAACAATCAAGTAGAACAGATAAAGGCACAGATGTAGTGATGTATCTATATGCATCTATATTGATGGATTGCATATATATATTGATGATATATGGGGAGTAATGTGTATTAGGAGTAAACATGCATCATCAAGTTTGTAATCACAGAACTATTTAATGGAAACTACGGAAAATTACATATTTAAGTGTTTAAAGGATTGTAAAACATGCTATTGTAGCCATGGCTGTCCAGGCTGCCTCTCTGCCTCCTGTCACATAAGTCCATTTTAGCAACAGGCTGTGACAGTCTATCCTAGGGCTTTGACCCCTCTCATGCTGACTCTGAGTGACAGAAGAGGTGGTGTCACAAGGTCACCAATAGTGGTACAGCCAATAGTGGTACAGACCTTGTGCCCGCCCGTTCTGGTGCATCAGAAAGAAAATGCTAAATTATAGGAGTTCAGCTCACACCCTCCTGGGGTGAGGAAGCAAGAAGTTGAGCTCCCGGCTGGGAGTGAGACATGAAGTTAGTACCTCATGGGCTGACTGAGCAAGAGAGATTATAGGCCTCAATTCTACCAGAGAGCCAAGGCACCATCCAGAGGTCAGGGGACCCAGATCAATCATCATGCATATGCTGTACTGCTAGCAGTGGCTGCTACAATAAATCATCCCTTTTTATATACCCCTGCCTGAGCTCTCAGTCTATTGGGTAGGGGTACGGATGGAATCTGCCCAGTGGGGGACTGATTCTGGAAATCCTGGAGCCCGCTGGAGCTGGAGGCACTGACAGCCTGAGTGAACATTTAAGATCTATAAAAACCTGTCCTGTTCCCCACACCATTATGGACCACTCAGCTCTCCTGGACCCTCACAGGTATGCATGCACCACCGACAGCAGTATCTAGGCGCAAAGTTCACCTTTCCTGTCTTGCCTTTAAATTCTTCATGGGCAAGCTACCCAGCTACCTGAACAAGCTCCTCACCCCTACCACTTGCAGCACTTATCACCTGAGATCAGACTCCAAAAGACTGTTCATGGTCCCAAGGCTCAACAATGTATCCGGACGTTCCTCCTTCTCCTACCGTGCACCCCAAAACTGGAACAACCTACCAGAGACTCTCACATCCACCACCAGTTTAAGTTCTTTCAAATCTAAGGCTGTCTCACATTTTAACCTGGTCTGTAACTGTTTCATACGCTTATAATATATATTTTCTTTAACTGTGCACGCAATGACTTGTATATAATGTATACCCTGTTCATTTATGTAACTGTACTTGTAACCATGTATTATTTGTTTTACTCTGTGCCCAGGACATACTTGAAAACGAGAGGTAACTCTCAATGTATTACTTCCTGGTAAAATATTTTATAAATAAATAAATAACCAGTAGTACATCTTCCAGGGAGGGGGAGAAATTGTGTTACACTGGCATTGTTACAATTTGTTGAATTCTGCTTCAAGTGCTTTTAGGTTTGAGCTAAACAAACACATCATAAGAAAGACACAATTACAAGTAGAGCCCAAACTTTTTTTTTGTAAAAACTTCTGAAAATCAGGGAGGCAGCAAAGATCTTCAGAAGGATTTAGAAAGCTCCAATAGAAGATATTCATTTGTTTCAGGAATGCCGGGTGAGGATGTCCTTTCAAATGGCGAGTTTTCTTTTTATCGTAAGGGGGGAAACTTTATTGTACATTGTTTTCCATTCTAGTGCTTCTAAGTTTAATTCTGGTTTTAGGAATGTGACGGTGAAGGGGTTAATCAGGCTCATCAATAAAGGTTAGGCCCACTTGGTTAACCCTGACCCGTGTGGTAGAGTCTTAGAGTGTCAGCTCCGGCACCCAGATGTCGAAAATGTATTACTGGGACTGTAAACTAATTTTGCGACATTAAAGATTTATCTGTCTTTTGCCTCTTACTCGGATGCTGGGATCGGGAGATTTCTAGGCTGTAAGTTTAAGGGTGGGTTTGTTGGAGAAAGTCTTTACAGAATGTGTCTATGTATCGGGGTTCCAACATTATGGGATACCCCAAAAGTGGTATCCGGGAATTGAGTGAGATTCTCGGATACAGCCAAGCACATTACTCCACCAAACTCTGACTCAGAAAGCGTTATTGCGGCTCACCACCAGGATCAATGCTGCAGCATCATCCAGACAAGGTAAATGGGTATGAAGGGGTTAAACTATATCTGCAGCTATACACGGAGTCGCTAGTGTAGCAGGGGTTCCCCAGTATAGGGCAGATAACCAAATATATACCCAGGTACACTGAACCTAGAGTAGGGGTTCAGGGTATGCTCCAGCTAAGTTATAAAGCTGAGCATGATCACAGTGTCTAAAAGTTTTAAAAGATATTTTTCTAATGTGTGCCAAGAATGAGGCTAGTGAATGTAGGGAATATATACACTCACTCCATCCCTGACACCAGAATAGGAACTCATACTGTAACTTTTAGCATGCAGAAAACAGGACACAATATATTTTATTAAATGGTTACAGTTTAATGTGCATATATATATATATTCAGTGTTCGACAAACCTATTCCCCCACACGCCCCGGGCGAGTGGATTTGACCTTGTGGCGACCTACTTCTGGCCGCCCAAGCAGCGCACGTGTTTTTTTCCCTGCTCGCGCTGGAAAAAAAAAAAAAAACAGCAGCCTGATTGGCTGACAGGACTTGACAGGCTGCCAAGATTTTTTTTTCCATCCAGGCTAAGGCCACGCAGGCGCATCCTCTACCTGCTGCTTGAAGAGGTTAGTACTCCATTGCATCCCCCCTCCCGGTCCCCGCTTCCCCTCCCTGTCCCAATGTCTACCTGCGAGGTGGGAGATGGTAGCGGGGATGTTCCCCCCCCCCAGGCTCCGCTTCCCCCCTGGTCCCCATGGCTGCCCGCGCGGGGCGGGAGATGGGTGCGGCCTTTCCTCTCTTCCTTTCTACCCCCCACCCCCCTCGAGTCCCAGGGGTTCCGCTGGCCGGCCGCACTCACTGCTGCCCCTGGCTTTTCCCTCTCCGCTCTCCTCCTCCTCCCTCCTAGGAGCGTGCGTGCAGTCCTCGCTGCCTCCTGCCTATGAGCTGAGAGAGGGGGGGGTCATCTGTGGTGTCGGCTTCTTCAGTAAACTTTCATGTGAGCTACCGGAGGTGTGGGGGGGGGCTGCTGCTGCTTCTTCTGGTCAACGTTGTGTGTGTGTGTGACAGAGAGTGTGTGTGTGTGAGACAGACGTGTGTGTGTGTGTGTGTGTGTGTGTGTGTGTGTGTGTGTGTGACATATATTGTGTGTGTGTGTGACAGAGTGTGTGTGTGTGTGTGTGTGTGTGTGTGTGTGTGTGTGTGTGTGTGTCAGTCACCCCCCCAGCCAGTCACCCCCCCAGTCAGCCAGTCACCCCCCCAGTCAGCCAGTCCCCCCAGCCAGTCAGTCAGTCACCCCCCCAGCCAGTCAGTCACCCCCCCAGTCAGTCACCCCCCCAGCCAGTCAGTCGCCCCCCCAGCCAGTCACCCCCCAGTCAGTCACCCCCCCCAGTCAGTCAGTCACCCCCCCCCCAGTCTCTTTCAGTCTTCCCCACTCTCTCTGTCTCCTGTTCACTCTCACTGTCTCCCCTCCCTCCTCTCTCTGTCTCTCTGTCTCCCCTCCCTCCTCTCTCTGTCTCTCTGTCTCCCCTCCCTCCTCTCTGTATCTGGATATATTATTTACCCTGTATATCTTAACTGTCCTATACTTACACCGAAATAACCTATACTGCTTTCTTCCCTAACCCAGAAGACAGGTAGAGAACACCTCCCCTCCAACATATAACATTGCGGGAATGAGGGTACCTGGACATAGAGGGACTGCGGATCAGGTAAGATCCCAGCTGGGATTGCTGCTTTAGATATTGTGAAGAGGGGGCATCCAGACACTGGATAAAGGGTGCAGGAAACTAGTCATTCACATCTGGCTTTTTTTTGTAAAACCGACATTAAATAAACTTATTTCAAAAACAAATGTTGTTCTTACTAGGAATTTATTCAATTAATTTTTTTATTTTTTTAAAGCAGGCCTGGGGGCGGGACTAGGGCAGGGTTGGGGGCGGGTCTAGGTAGCGAGTAGATTTTTTTATTCGGCGACTAGATTTTTGGGTGGTTTGTCGACCACTGGATATATTGATTTCCTGTACATGAACTGAGGGATTTCCAAGTCATGGGTTCCAGCCAGCCCATATGGCAACCAAGCTTGGTGCCTCTGTGTCTGTGCGGAGTCCGTACTTGGAAGCCTCATGGATGCCAAGGTGTAAGAACAGGAGGGGTACTGCAGTTCTGCTTGAGTACCCACATCCTGGGCTAACAAAAGGCTATCCGGCAACCATTTGCCAGAACCCAGACTCTGTGGAGCCTAGGTAGCGGGTGGGCACAGTATGCAAAGAGGCAGAGGTGCCAGGTTGGTACATGCCCCTTTGCAACCTGAGAAAAGGTGCCATCCCTGCTTTACAATACCGGCAAATCGGTGATTGGCTGTCAGGAGAATTCCCACGCTCTGATAGGCTGCCCAGGTTAGTGAATGAAAGCCTGGAAGCCTAAGAGAGCTTGCAGCCAATCAGGAGCGCAGATTCCAAGTGCCAAACCAACAGCAGCAAATTCATAGATGCTCTGGACTGACTAGACGCGAGCCAGCTCCAAAGATTTTGAACTCAGAAAATTTCTGCTTTTTGGAACGTAGCCGGTAGAATGCCGAAAACAGTTCCAGGACTTTTGTGAGTAACGACCGATTATTGGAAAGTGCTATAAAAAGGTCATCTTGGTGAATTTCATTCCAGAAACGGATTTATTCATTAGCCTCATTCCCAGTAAGTGTGTTAACCTTGTACATTGCATTACATTGTGTGTATGTCTTTTCGTGAAATAAATTAAAATTTATTTTACCATCTTGTTTTCCTTAATCCATGATCCCGGTAATAAAAAGGTGTTAAGAAACCTGGTCTCCCGTGACAAGGAATCCTTTACTATATGTATCACATTTTGGCCCATATTTACTAAACGGAGAAAACACAGAGCACAGATAAGAACCAATACATTTTCAAAGACATTATATACTATAGGGGACTGGTGTATAAACAAAAAGTAAGAATGTGTAACCTGAGAAAGTGATGTCAGTGAGGGAGTTATTTAGGAAAAATATATGATTTCCCAAATAGCTAATTTCTTTTACATTTTTGTTTTAATTTAAAGAGCTGCGCATTCAACTTCTAGGAGCCAAACAAAAATACTTGTGGTATAACTAGTGCGGACTGATCAACTGTTCATAATATTATTACAACCTATTTAACCAAGGAACTATATCACAGAAAGTCTAACAAAAGTCTTACATATTTTTGTGTTTTTAACATCTGTGGATTATAATTAGACATACACAATCTTAGATCGCGCCTATAGTGCCCACGACCGCGACGGCGACGCAATGCGTGACATCACCCGTCGCCACTAGCAAAAGTTGCATTTCGCTTTGCGGCAGCGTCGCGGGCGACCCGGGCATTGATTGGTTCAGGGGCTGTCACATGAGGCGACAGCCCCTGAAAAATCAAATATTCCCTGCTTCCGAAAATCGCGTCGCCCCGTCGCTTTGTCGCCGTCGCGCTTACTATAAGCGCACGCGGCAGCGACAATGCATTTGTTTTCGGGCGACGTCGCGTTGCCGGCACTATCAGCGCGGCCTTAGCAATATCCAATTCCAGACCCACAGTATTATATATATATATATTTAATTGTGCACTACTGGGAAACTGACCTTAAATATACAACAGTAAACAAAGACGTGCCAATGAACATCCAATATGGCAAATTATTTAGTTCATTACTATATGTTTTTTTCTCCTCATAAGTATGGGTCATTTAGTTCAATCTTTTGGCCAAAAATATATCATGTTGCAACCATGTCAAGATAACCGTATCAGCAGGTTCCTATACTCCCAATTTTAAACTGTGTCCTTTTGTATCAACTGTGTCAAACTTTTAATCTTATTTTCATTTCAGGAACAAGTGAGAGACAAAATGTCATTTAGATTCCCATTAGGAAAATGCTAAACACAGTGAAGGGAATTGTGAGCTAAGGCTTCACTGGTATCAGCTCCTGATATTCAGATTGAGAGATTTTTTTATGCTGATACTGTACCATGAACGATTATGAAAAATGTTGAGACGAGGCCAATACCTACAGTATAACATGTAAGTGTCACTAACATTAATAAGAATAGTGACACAGACAAATGTCAGAAATTATACTGTATAAAGTAATCAACTATTGAAAAGAAATAATGGCGAGAGAAAATGTATACAGTATTATACTGTTTTGGTTTCTGCAGTGTTTAATCATGTTGATATTTTGAGTAATACCTATGTGGAAACTCTTAAAAGTTGTGCTCATTAAGTACATACAGTAAATTAATGCCACTGTGCATTAGTGTCAATAGATTGGAGAAATATGAAAATAGATAATTCAACGTTTAGTTAGTGCGTCTCAACACAAAGACGAGAAGGATTTTCCAGTATTCGCTGCCCCGATTTGATGAAAAAGGAAGTGTTCTTTGGATTCTGATCAGCAAAAACTGCCCCAAATCTCAATATGTGTATTAAACTCTGCATGACCGTGTTGCGTGGATAGTATCTGTGCAGTATTGTATAATATCATTTTTGCTTTAAATTGCAGGGGACCTGGTGTGGGCCAGGCCAATGGCTAACTAATCTGACAGAATGGGCTGGTACAGTGACTTACAGTACAATCAGTGAAAGTGTGCTACAGTATGATTAGAGTTCGGCGACTATGTCAAAATTCGATTTGCAAGGGATTTGTTTTAGAATTTCAGGGGAAATTTAAAAAAAGAACGTTAATATGATGCAATTTTTTTGTTAATTTTTTTTTTCATTTGGAAACTTTCAACCTTTTCAAACTTGTAAAAACATTTTTGGCAGCAAAGTTGCATCTAGGTGAACATCTTACCCATTTCTAGCTCTGATCCCAACAGTGTCCCCCATAGCGCCATCGCTATCTTGCTTAGAAATTCAGCTCCATACACCTCACTTTAACACCTTAACACCTTTAATGTCCCATTTAGAAGATCACAAATGTCTTTTTCAACTCTAATCTGTCTGTCACTAAGCTTCTCCTTTCCCTTCTCGTGGGATCATTGCCCCTTCCCTATCTTCCTTGTGTTTATAAGTACTGCTGCTTTGGTTTTTTTACCTGGTAAACATAATGTGTAGACTAGCAGTCAGGGCCGGATTAAGACCTTTAGAGGCCGTAAGCACTTAAAAGATTTTGCTGTCCCCATATATATCTAATTCAAAATATAAACAATAATAAACCATTCAATTTAATTTTTCGAAATTAAACAAAACGTACAGTAAGATGGAAACTGCGTGGCAGTTTACCAGTTACCAGATTATAATTTTGTTGTATTCCCAAGATTAATGTATATCATTAACCTCTATTAGTACTATTTTATTATTATTGTTATTATTGTATACAGTATATATGTATGTAATTTTTCATTTATTGTGGGAGCCCCTTTTTGTGGAACCTGGTTCGGCTGCACCATTTGCAGTTTTGCACCATATGGTCCATGGTAAATCCGGCAATTGAACATTTCTGTGGTGCCCCCATTCCATTGATGCCCTAAACACGCGCTTATTTTGCTTAGTGGTTAATCCAGCCCTGCTAGCAGTGCTTCAACTGAGGAACAGAGTTTTCTTATTAGAGCCTGTCTTAAAAAAAAGAATTACATACACCCTGTAATGAATAAAGCAGAATGTATTAAGCAGCTTAATCAATCTGGCACATGAGAGATAAATGTTAACTTGCAAATTGTCTTAAAAACACAAAAATAGTTTTTATGGCCTGTCAAACCACTAACCAGGCCTAATTGTACGTGGTTTATAGGACTGATGGCATCTAAAGATAAGGATATCTGGATTTGTAAAAGGGGGGAGGGATTAAAAATATGGCTGTCCTGACACTAGAATAAGCGTAATCCGTTTAAATGTGAACAGGTTTTTCTATGTATAATCTCTGATGTCTGTTTCTCATGCAAAAATATTTAATATTTAGGCATGAATATTAAGTACACAGATGTGACAGTGAAGATGGTATTTGTCTAAAAATTATAGAAAAATAATTATGAAGTCTTATATACTGTACAGCTCAACCCCGTTATAAAGCGATCCGTTACAACTCGAATCCGCTTATAACGCAATGCAAGGGTGGCTCCCAATTTTCGTATTTATGAATACTTTACAACACGATTATTGGTATCTTAAATACTTTATTGTACAATGCATACAATTGCACATTATTTCTAACGCGATCCGCTTATAGCGCGATGTGATTCTTTGGACCCCAAGCACAGCGTTATAAGGGGGTTGAGCTGTATATATTGAGGCAAAGTTTAAATGTCAAAAGAAAGGGGCTTTTTTTAATTCAGTTTTAAATCTGAAGTGGTGCTGATGGATGAAAAGGGTGGGTTGAGAACACGCCCAAAAAGAGGGACATATGTTTTTTTCAATTAAAGTGTTTTAGTCATGCATTTGAATTATGAATTAGTATTCAACAGAGGTGTTTTTCAACATTAATTCTCCTCTTTCATTCTCGAGTGACATCTCAGGGAAGAATATGTTAAATGTTCTGTGCTAACATATAGGAATTATTTGTTTATCCTTTTTAATTGAAGAAACTGTATAGATTGTTATATTGTAGGTTCTTGTAAACTTTTTTCTGGAACCTTAGCACTGTACTTTTTGTATATTAGAACTAAACTTTAATAAGTAACTCTTTGAGCTCTGATTTGAACTATTGCACGCTTTGTTGAGAGTAATTTACATTTTCAGACACAATTTGCTATAACAGATTTTTGTGTGTTAAATGGATAGTTGCCATAAAAAACTGGGACCAGAGACTGCAAATTAATTACATTTGATATTTTTTTGGTGGTGGTGGCGGTGGCGGATTAAAGATAGATATTGTGACAGAATAAGGTAGACATTATTGATTTGATGGACCTGTGCTCAGGTGAACGTGAGTCAGCTAGTTAGCTGTGTGTATTAACCCTTGTCACATTCATAAGTCAAATGCTCACAAGTGTGCCGTTCAGTGACATATGGTATACTGGGACAGATTGCGCACATATATTAGCCATTTGAGGGACCTTTTCGGAAAGTGAAAAGAAGGTCAACTTTATAACTGTGTATTAACCTTTGTCATATATACAAGTCACATATACTGCACCGACACACTTTATTCGAGCAAATGCCTGGTTTGTACCTGGCAGAAACCTGGAATCCGCCACTGCTCACCTCTTGCATGCTTCGTTGCGCTTGCCTTCCCAGCCACGGTTCATGCCTGGCTGACGGGGGCCTGATCTTGTTAAATGATAATGAGAATGATTTACTAGGCTGCGATGTTTCGATTGTCCACCAGATGGCATAAACTCATGACTTAAGTAATGTGTGGCCTTTGCAAGTTGTTTCGTTTCCAAAAAAAGTTACTTTATCCCAGTACAGTATGCTATTGTGTAACTTGTCCTTGAGACTGAAGGAATAGTTGCAAAAAATGTATCAATTTAGGCTTTACATACAGTAATGTATTAAATAAAGACAAAGATCATTTTCACTTACACTATTCTACAGAGACATGAGTGAACAAGTGGAGCCCGTGTTCCAAAAACCTGACAGAAGTTATGCTTATTTGATATGGGCCGCTATAAATGCAACAGAGGATAAGATGGCAACAGTTGTTCAAATTTATCAGTATTTTATCGAAAATTATGACTTTTACAGATTTTCGCCAACTCCTCATTTGTGGAAGCATGCAATAAGGAAAAGGTTATGTAGTGACCCCTGTTTTCACCGTATTGAGCCCCAATTTGTTGGAGGGTATTGGTGTGTGTCACAGGGTTTTTCCCGTATCTATGATAATGGAGGCGGCAAAAGGCGAAGGGTCGTGTTAAAACGAAATAAGAAGCGACAGTCCCTGCCAAGCAATGCGCCAGAACCAGAACCAGAACCAGCAGCAGCACCAGCTTATCATCATGGTCCTGCCGTCGGTGACAAATCTGAGATGGATTTCGCAGCCAGTTTTGATGAAGCTTGCATGTACCTAAGCGATTTCCCGCTGACTACAGGTGGGCTAGTCCCTCTGCAAAATGATGAAAGCTGGACTGGAAGTGGGCCGGCGCCAGCGCAAGCTGAATGGGAAATTTAGTAATACTGTACTGTACAGTATGGTGAGTACTGTATTTTTGCCGTATTATTTTGGTGGGGCTGGCTGGGAACTTCTTTAGGGGGCTGACCATTACTGTACATTAAAACTTTTCATTTTGTTTTTCCTCAGAAAAGAAAACGGCTAATGGGGGGATTTCGATGGATTATATTGTACTGTATGCTGATGTTTTCCGGCCATACAGTATACTGTGTAATAAACCCGAATAAATAAAACTACTGTATGCATTTATTCTACAGTACATGTTCAGTAAATTACTGCACATACTGGGGGCGAGATGTGTTTGCAGCAGAGAGAGATTTAATAATATTGTACAGTGAGCAGGGGGTTCCCTGAGCCAGAAATTAATGCTCAGGGAACCCCCCTGCTCCTGATCAATATTATTAAAAATACGGAAAATGCTGCGTCATTACCATAGCGGATAGCCGCTAAGGCAATGAAGGGGTTAACCCACCGTGCCCGCTTTATTGTGTGTAGTGGGGATGGGTGAGGGGGGTATTTGGCCCTTGGTGTGAGTTTAGGACTTGCGGGAGGGGGGGGGGGGTTGCGGGTGCACTTAACCCCTTCACGATCGTAGCAGTTAATACCGCTACGGTCATGAAGGGGTTAAGCCCTCCCGCTACCCCCCCCCCCCCCCCCCCCGCAAGCCCTCCCCAACCATCGTTGGGGCGAATACCCCATTCACCCACCCTCCCGCTACCCACAATAAAAAAATACACACACACAGCAGCCGCCAAAAAATAAATAAATAAATGACAATAAATACATTGGAAATACATTTTTATTGATAGTGTAGATGTGCAGGGGGTCTCCGGAGCTGAACCGCGGTGGTTTTAGGTCTGG
Organism: Ascaphus truei; assembly: GCF_040206685.1. Taxonomy (NCBI): domain Eukaryota; kingdom Metazoa; phylum Chordata; class Amphibia; order Anura; family Ascaphidae; genus Ascaphus; species Ascaphus truei. Next base: position 526,465,627 of record NC_134483.1, read on the forward strand.
GGACCCCGTGCCCCCCGAGATACAGGCCCCTTTAGGGGGTGCCGGTAGCCCTCTGCTTGGTTTAAAGGTCCCGATCACGTGATCGCGGCCTGTAAACCAAGCAGAGCAGAGGGATACCGGCACCCCCTAAAGGGGCCTGTATCTCGGGGGGCACGGGGTCCCCAGACCTAAAACCACCGCGGTTCAGCTCCGGAGACCCCCTGCACATGTACACTATCAATAAAAATGTATTTCAAATGTATTTATTGTCATTTATTTATTTATTTATTTATATTTATTTATTAATTGTGCTGCTGCTGCTGCAAGTCGTAAACTCACACCAAGGGCCAAACACCCCCCTCACCCCCAATAAAAAAAATTCACGCACAGCAGCCCCACAATTAATAAATAAATCTAAATAAATAAATAAATAAAATCTATGTAAAACCCCCTCCCCCTATTCTCGCTTTTAAAACGCCCTGCCTTCTCTCTAATCTATGTAAAAAAAACCTCCCCCTATCCCCCTATCCCCCTATTGTGTGTGTGCGTTAAGCTTCCCTGCAAGCTATGTAAAAAAAACCTCCCCCTATTGTGTGTGTGTTTAAATCTGGCTGGCCTGTGTTTCTGAGTGCTGAGTGCTCTGCGTTTAACCAAGCAGAGCAGAGGGATACCGGCACCCCCTAAAGGGGCCTGTATCTCGGGGGGCACGGGGTCCCCAGACCTAAAACCACCGCGGTTCAGCTCCGGAGACCCCCTGCACATGTACACTATCAATAAAAATGTATTTCAAATGTATTTATTGTCATTTATTTATTTATTTATTTATATTTATTTATTAATTGTGCTGCTGCTGCTGCAAGTCGTAAACTCACACCAAGGGCCAAACACCCCCCTCACCCCCAATAAAAAAAATTCACGCACAGCAGCCCCACAATTAATAAATAAATCTAAATAAATAAATAAATAAATAAAGACATGAAGAGAAATAAATACTGTATATACTGTACAGTATATACACTGTATATATATATATATATATATATATATATATATATATATATATATATATATATATATATATATATACAGTATACATATATACACTGTGTATATATACTGTATATATATATATATATATATATATATATATATATATATATATATATATATATATATATATATATATACATACTGTATGTGAGTGAAAAGAGAAAAAAGTAACCCGTATGGGAGCACTCAGGTATGCAATTGATATATTTGTTTATTTATTTGACACAGTGCAAAAAGGGATGAATAAACAGTACATGATTTAAAAACACTTAAAAAAGAGGCATGGACCCTTAAACACTAATGAACAGCACTAGGGAACGACACACACTGTCAACCCTAAACATGAAAAGGATAGTGACTCAAAAAACACTAGGGAGAATCAAAGTGAATCACAATACAGTAGGTTACTGGGTTTAAAGGCACCTACAGTATACAACGCTAAGGATAATGCACACTACAATACCAAAAAGTATTTTAACCAAGCAAGTAAACCAAAATCAATATATACTGTAAGTAACAACCAGAAAAGACAATTTAAAACCAAACTAACCCTTACAATACCAAGGATTACATCTATCTAATTGTAAAAAACCTTATACAGTACATTATACACAGCATTGTTTAAAAACCCCTTCCCCCCTAATGTTTGTGTTAAGCAGATTACACTGAAGGGAGAGAGATATAAAGGCCTAAAGCCCCTTCCCCCCCTAATGTTTCTGTTAAGTAGATTACACTGAAGGGAGAGAGATATAAAGGCCTAAAGCCCCTTCCCCCCTAATGTTTCTGTTAAACAGATTACAGTACATTGAAGGGAGAGAGATTTTACAGAAACACACATTAGGGGGGAGGGGGCTTTAAACAGATTACAGTACATTGAAGGGAGAGAGATGTTTCTGTTACCAGTAAATCTCCCTCCCTGCATTGCTAACCACCCTCACCCCCTACCCACATACCGTTAACCCCCCCCCCCATCCTGGCCATGGCCCCTCCGCTTCTGCAAAACAGACACAAAAATTAAAACATACAAAGTAATGTCCCCTAACCCCTTAATCACCATAGCGGTTATTAACCGCTACAGTCATGAAGGGGTTAACCCACCCTCACCCACCCACCACTCGGGATGCCTACATACCCTCCCACACTAACCCCCCCCCCACCCGTGAGGCCTAACCACCCAATCAGTTCCCACAAGGGAGGCCTACCCACATACCGTTGGGGAAACACCCCACCCCCACCCCAGTACCCACAATAAAAACAGTACAATCACCCACAATAAACAGCATTCTATTTATTAAATTCATTACCCACCCCCTGTGCCCCCCCCCCCCATAAATACAAGATTTATTCTTTTACATTCAGGGTCCATAACGCAGCCCCACGCTAGTCCCCGGTGGGCTGGCAGGGCACCTGGACAGACCTACAGTTTACCAGCAGCATTCCACAGGTTCTGGAGGCCTGCTGGTGGATCCTGCCAGCACCATGGCGCCCAGGTGGTCTCCTTGGGTCACCGTGAGCCTCAATTGGGTCCACACGGTAGGCCCAAGGATGTCTGGGAGCCCCGGGTCAAACCCACAGGTGTCTGCGGGGCCTCGGGTGGTTCCCATGGGGGTCTGGGGAACTCACGGGTGCTCACTACGGGTCCGCGGTGCCCCCACAGAAGTGGGACCACACATCATCATCCCCGCACCTACGGCTCGGAGGTGCCCCCACAGAAGTGGGACCACACATCGTCATGCCCGCAGACTACGGGTCCGCGGTGCCCCCACAGAAGTGGGACCACACATCATCATCCCCGCATGTGTCACCCGTGGAACCACCAGCCTGCTACCCTTTAGGATACCCGAGGATTCCCCGCGGGTGGTCTCCAGAGGTCCCACGCAAAACCACGGAAGTAACCCTGAATGTAAAAAAAATAAACCTGGCCAATACATTCAATACATACACCCTCCCCCCCAACACCTACAGTACAATAATGTGCAAAATAACTATTATCCAGATATGGATAATAGATTAATTGCCCATTATTAAAAACATTAACTAGCATATACAAATAAATAAAGTACTACTGACCTCATCAATACGAAGTGTCCGATGCCAGCGCCTTCCTTCTCTTGCCCACACAAAACATAGCCAAAACCAAGCCAATACTGTACATTGCAATTACATTCAGATATCAATTAACCCCTTAAACACCTTATCGGATAATAACCGCAAAGGTAATTAAGGGGTTAAGCCACACAGGCACGATACCCACCCTTCACCCATGAATTTGTACTGTGGCTTCATCATGCAACTATATATATATATACTGTATATATATACATACAGAGAGACAGAGAGAAAGAGAGAGAGAGAGATATATACAGTATATATATATACACACGTTATATACACACCCATGATAAACCAAATATACAGTACAAATAAATGTAGAAGGGTTATCAAAACCATACTGTTCTACAACCAAACACTTCTCCATACAGATACTACATTAAAATCAATTTCCTTTAAAAATCCTAACTGATCTCACAATCTACTGTACTGTATATGATCACAAACCAATGAAAAAAAAGTCACATTCCAAAATGCATAAAATCTATGCACCATACTGTATACATTCTGCAAATTAATCAAACGTAAACAAAAATCAGTTAGCAATCATTATTTACACCCCTAAACATTTCACACTCAATCAAGAACAATGAGACCATTAACAGATTCACGCCTAGAGCAGAACAATTAAGCCTTTGAAAAAATATAAGTACCGACAAAAATACAACCTTTACAGTACAGTACAACCAAGGCTATCTATCCCTGACCTTCCTCAAACACACAATACAATACCAAGGAATAATACATCTATCTAATTTTAAAATACTTTAAACTCACAAAATAATTAAAAACACATCTAATCCAGCTTTTAAAACATCATCATTTCTTACCCTGAATGTATACTGTACTGTATATCTCTCTAGACATATATATTGTACATACATACATACAGTGGCAAGAAATGATATACCACAAAAAAATAAAAATACACAGGTTAAAAAACCTTTTGAAAAAATTAACAAGTTAAATAAAATACATTTCTTTACTGTAGTTCACTTACCATTACTTGCCCCCACCGACTCCCGTTGCCCAGCTTACTCACGAACCAATCCACGATCAGGAACCCATAAAATAATAAACCATTGAAAATAATAAACATTAAACTAAAAATCCAAACCAATCCACGGGTCTTCTACTTGTAATACACCTTCATCTGTATTCTTCTTTCTTCTATCTCCTTCCGGGCGGGGCAGGGCGTGGTCTTCTTTCCATCATCGGCCACGCCCTTGTCTTTTTCCTTCTCCGGAGGTCCTTCCTCCGCGGCGTCTGGCTGCAAAATGAGACGACATAGGCTTTTAAAGGCCTATGACGTCACATTTTGCGTCATGGTTCCCACGGTCCTGATTGGACCGTGAAAACCATGTGTGTTGGCCGATAATAAAAAAATGATGACGTCACTTAAAGGGAATGAAAGCACAGCCAATCAGAATGGCTTTGCTTCAATTGCCTTTAAGATGACGTCATGAAAAGGCACATGGCCGTGCACACATGGTACTAGAGCCAATCAGAGCGTGGGAACTTTATCCCTACTCTGATTGGCTCTGGTATACCATGTGTCAGGGGCTTGGGGGAGAAAGGATGTGACGTCAATGAAAACCTGTCACGTGGTACGGTAGCCAATCAGAGCGTGGGAACTTTATCCTTATTGACGTCACATCCTTTCTCCCCCAAGCCCCTGACACATGGTATACCAGAGCCAATCAGAGCGTGGGAACTTTATCCCTACTCTGATTGGCTCTGGTATACCATGTGTCAGGGGCTTGGGGGAGAAAGGATGTGACGTCAATAAGGATAAAGTTCCCACGCTCTGATTGGCTACCGTACCACGTGACAGGTTTTCATTGACGTCACATCCTTTCTCCCCCCAGCCCCTGACACATGGTATACCAGAGCCAATCAGAGTAGGGATAAAGTTCCCACGCTCTGATTGGCTCTAGTACCATGTGTGCACGGCCATGTGCCTTTTCATGACGTCATCTTAAAGGCAATTGAAGCAAAGCCATTCTGATTGGCTGTGCTTTCATTCCCTTTAAGTGACGTCATCATTTTTTTATTATCGGCCAACACACATGGTTTTCACGGTCCAATCAGGACCGTGGGAACCATGACGCAAAATGTGACGTCATAGGCCTTTAAAAGCCTATGTCGTCTCATTTTGCAGCCAGACGCCGCGGAGGAAGGACCTCCGGAGAAGGAAAAAGACAAGGGCGTGGCCGATGATGGAAAGAAGACCACGCCCTGCCCCGCCCGGAAGGAGATAGAAGAAAGAAGAATACAGATGAAGGTGTATTACAAGTAGAAGACCCGTGGATTGGTTTGGATTTTTAGTTTAATGTTTATTATTTTCAATGGTTTATTATTTTATGGGTTCCTGATCGTGGATTGGTTCGTGAGTAAGCTGGGCAACGGGAGTCGGTGGGGGCAAGTAATGGTAAGTGAACTACAGTAAAGAAATGTATTTTATTTAACTTGTTAATTTTTTCAAAAGGTTTTTTAACCTGTGTATTTTTATTTTTTTGTGGTATATCATTTCTTGCCACTGTATGTATATATGTACAATATATATGTCTAGAGAGATATACAGTACAGTATACATTCAGGGTAAGAAATGATGATGTTTTAAAAGCTGGATTAGATGTGTTTTTAATTATTTTGTGAGTTTAAAGTATTTTAAAATTAGATAGATGTATTATTCCTTGGTATTGTATTGTGTGTTTGAGGAAGGTCAGGGATAGATAGCCTTGGTTGTACTGTACTGTAAAGGTTGTATTTTTGTCGGTACTTATATTTTTTCAAAGGCTTAATTGTTCTGCTCTAGGCGTGAATCTGTTAATGGTCTCATTGTTCTTGATTGAGTGTGAAATGTTTAGGGGTGTAAATAATGATTGCTAACTGATTTTTGTTTACGTTTGATTAATTTGCAGAATGTATACAGTATGGTGCATAGATTTTATGCATTTTGGAATGTGACTTTTTTTTCATTGGTTTGTGATCATATACAGTACAGTAGATTGTGAGATCAGTTAGGATTTTTAAAGGAAATTGATTTTAATGTAGTATCTGTATGGAGAAGTGTTTGGTTGTAGAACAGTATGGTTTTGATAACCCTTCTACATTTATTTGTACTGTATATTTGGTTTATCATGGGTGTGTATATAACGTGTGTATATATATATACTGTATATATCTCTCTCTCTCTCTTTCTCTCTGTCTCTCTGTATGTATATATATACAGTATATATATATATAGTTGCATGATGAAGCCACAGTACAAATTCATGGGTGAAGGGTGGGTATCGTGCCTGTGTGGCTTAACCCCTTAATTACCTTTGCGGTTATTATCCGATAAGGTGTTTAAGGGGTTAATTGATATCTGAATGTAATTGCAATGTATTGGCTTGGTTTTGGCTATGTTTTGTGTGGGCAAGAGAAGGAAGGCGCTGGCATCGGACACTTCGTATTGATGAGGTCAGTAGTACTTTATTTATTTGTATATGCTAGTTAATGTTTTTAATAATGGGCAATTAATCTATTATCCATATCTGGATAATAGTTATTTTGCACATTATTGTACTGTAGGTGTTGGGGGGGAGGGTGTATGTATTGAATGTATTGGCCAGGTTTATTTTTTTTACATTCAGGGTTACTTCCGTGGTTTTGCGTGGGACCTCTGGAGACCACCCGCGGGGAATCCTCGGGTATCCTAAAGGGTAGCAGGCTGGTGGTTCCACGGGTGACACATGCGGGGATGATGATGTGTGGTCCCACTTCTGTGGGGGCACCGCGGACCCGTAGTCTGCGGGCATGACGATGTGTGGTCCCACTTCTGTGGGGGCACCTCCGAGCCGTAGGTGCGGGGATGATGATGTGTGGTCCCACTTCTGTGGGGGCACCGCGGACCCGTAGTGAGCACCCGTGAGTTCCCCAGACCCCCATGGGAACCACCCGAGGCCCCGCAGACACCTGTGGGTTTGACCCGGGGCTCCCAGACATCCTTGGGCCTACCGTGTGGACCCAATTGAGGCTCACGGTGACCCAAGGAGACCACCTGGGCGCCATGGTGCTGGCAGGATCCACCAGCAGGCCTCCAGAACCTGTGGAATGCTGCTGGTAAACTGTAGGTCTGTCCAGGTGCCCTGCCAGCCCACCGGGGACTAGCGTGGGGCTGCGTTATGGACCCTGAATGTAAAAGAATAAATCTTGTATTTATGGGGGGGGGGGGGCACAGGGGGTGGGTAATGTATTTAATAAATAGAATGCTGTTTATTGTGGGTGATTGTACTGTTTTTATTGTGGGTACTGGGGTGGGGGTGGGGTGTTTCCCCAACGGTATGTGGGTAGGCCTCCCTTGTGGGTAGTTAGTGGGTGAGGGTTGAGGGTGGTTAGGCCTCACGGGGTGGGGGGTTAGAGTGGGAGGGTATGTACAGTAGGCGTCCCAAGTGGTGGGTGAGGGCGGGTTAACCCCTTCATGACTGTAGCGGTTAATAACCGCTATGGTGATTAAGGGGTTAGGGGACATTACTTTGAAAGTGTTATTTTTTTTCTCTGTTTTACTGTACAGCAGCGGAGGTTGCCATGGGTAGTGGGTAGTGTATTGAATGTATTTATTGGTTATTATGCGTTAACCCCTTCATTACCTTAGCGGCTATACGCTATGCTAATGAAGCCTCGTTTCTGAACTTTTAATAATATTGTGCAGGAGCAGGGGGTCCCCTGAGATTAGATTTCTGTCTCAGGGAACCCCCTGCTCACTCTACAATATTATTAAAAAGACAGAAATGCTGCTTCTTTACCATAGCGCATAGCCGCTAAGCTAAAGAATGATTCTTTAATGATGTGTGTGTTTTATTCACAGTGTAGATGTTCTCCGGAGCTGAAGCGCACAGGTTTCAGGTCTGGGGACCCCGTGCCCCCCGAGATACAGGCCCCTTTAGGGGGTGCCGGTATCCCTCTGCTCTGCTTGGTTTACAGGCCGCGATCACGTGATCGGACCTTTAAACCAAGCAGAGGGCTACCGGCACCCCCTAAAGGGGCCTGTATCTCGGGGGGCACGGGGTCCCCAGACCTAAAACCTGTGCGGTTCAGCTCCAGAGACCCCCTGCACATCTACACTATCAATAAAAATGTATTTCCAATGTATTTATTGTCATTTATTTATTTATTTTTTGGCGGCTGCTGTGTGTGATTATTTTTTATTGTGTTTAGCGGGGGTGGGTGACGGGGTTTATAAATGTGAGTTTATAAATAAAATAAAGAATATTATTTATAGGGGCCTTAGAACAGAAGTTCCCACGCCAATTGCGCGCTCATTGCTCTTTTGTTACAATGTTGCTGGTCTTGCGGGTTTGCAGTCTGGCAGCAAAAAGCAGTTTGTACTGTAGTACTGTGTGTGAGATAAAGTAACCAGTTCTTTTATTGCTGAAGTCGCCACTAAAAACTTTTATTTACAAATACAGTACAAAAACCGTGCAACACACAACAACATTCAGTATCCTTTGTTTAAGTACAGCAGGTACTATAGGGTAAAACATGTACTGTACAGTACAGCACAACATTACAGTATGGTCTCACTGAAAGTCCTCCCCATTTTCCAGCCATGGCCGATGCCTTGCATGGCGCAAAACGCCATTAATGCAGTCTCTAACGCCTCTCATTACAGGATCTGTAACAGGGTAATAGCGCTGCATTTCTTCCACAATCTTTTTCCTTAAATTGGCAGGAAGGGCATTTTTTTGGCGATTCCCATCATAGTTCACTTTGAACACCCACTCGCAGTACAATGTGTAGGGAACATGGTGTTTAAATATGATCAAGGCATACTTGTGTGGTATACCAGCACTCCTCACCCTATACTTCTCCCTCAGCGCCGGTGTCAGATCGCACAGGGAGATGTCGGGCACTGTTTGTATGCGAGCGGGTGTAGGAAGTCTTTTGGGAGCGGGTGTACTTGAGGCGATGGGCAATGGTAGGGTGTCTGGGAGGAAGCTTTCCTCCGGTAGTGGTCGCCGGGTTGTCTCCTGGCGTGGTCTAGATGGGGTTGTCATGTCCTCCTCAATAGCATAGTACACTGTATCTTCTGGTGGAGGGTGTGTGCTTGGTGATGGAAGGGGGTCGAAGGTACCATGCATCACATCCATGTCACCCCCCTGCTCCAGCATCGGGGAAACAGGGGCATTAACACCGAGCAAATAATGTATGCCCGCTATGTCTGCCTCTATCTTGTCCATCCGTTGATCCATCCGTTGCTCCATATGTAGCATCCGTTGATCCAGCCGTTGCTCCATATGTAGCACCGACTCCAGAAGCAGATCTAGCTTTGCCAGCACACTAGAATTCCCGGGGAGATCCACACTTAGCCCATTCAGGATCCGGTCCAACGAGCTGCTTGTGCATGGCATCTGGAGATCTGGGGGGATGGGTGCAACGGAGGATGAGATGGGGGTTCCCTGGAGAGAAGCGGCATCGATGGAGAGTGGAAGAGGTGACCTGGGGATGCCCGGTACAGGAGAAGCTGCAGCGTGGTGGAAGAGGGATGGAGAAGGTGACCGCTGGATTTCCGGGAGAGAAGCAGAGTCGTCCAAGAGCAAAGGAGACAGTGACCCGTTGATTTCAGAGGCAGCAGCATCTTCAGATGGAACCGGAGAAGATGGGGGTGGAGAAGCCGGGCTGAAGATTTCCGGGACAGCTACAGCAGAGTCGTCGAAGCATATGGGAGCAAGTGGTCTGCGGATTCGGTGAGTTGGCTGCCATGCGTCTTGCGAACCGAGCACAGTACCGTATTTCTTCTTCACATAATAAGGCTGACGTGTTTTAAAAGCCTTAGCCTTTGGGGTCAGCAGAAGGTTTTCTTTGTTGGCCTTAGCCTGTCGCTTTGCCTTTGGCTTGGGAACGGTAACTGCCTTTCTCTTTTTCAGTGTGGCAGGCACAGCAGAGGTGAGATGATTCTTTCTTCCATAGAACCGGGGATGCTCCATGTAAGCGGGAGGCACAATGCAGTATCTGGACAATGCCTCAGATAAAGATCAGCAAGTGGTGGGCTATGCAACGTGTACAACCTTTTATGCATGGTGGCCAGGTACAGGTGTTGAAAGTGGGTGGTCTGTTATGTGAGTCATTAACATATAAATACACCATCCATTTTGTGGATTCACTGCACATTGAATACACATCGACTAAACATCGAATACACATTCTTGTGTTTGTATTTCTTTCTACAGTACTCGCAGCAATGCCTGTTAAGAAGATTTCAAAGGATCTCAGCATGAGAATGAAGGAGATGTACACGAGCGGACAACGAATTGCAGATATCCAGCGCTGGTTAACTGCTTCTGGCCTCGTTGTGCCATCAAGCACTGTGTGCTATCATGCACAAGGAAAAAACAGAGACCGCAAAAAGGCACCAAGGGTAACAAATGCGTAAGTATACTGTATTTATAAAACTTAACCAAAAAAAATATAGAAAACTGTAGTGTACATCTACAGTATACCGTATTTATATAGTATATTTATTATATTACAACAGTATATACTGTAGTGTACTGTATGTGTGGTCAATTTATATTTTTTGTGCAGCAGTATACACTTTTGGTATATTGCAATTCATCTGACAACGGAATATACAGTATATGATGTGTATTTATTATGATATAACAACAGTATACCGTATTTATATAGTATATTTATTATATTACAACAGTATATACTGTAGTGTACTGTATGTGTGGTCAATTTATATTTTTTGTGCAGCAGTATACACTTTTGGTATATTGCAATTCATCTGACAACGGAATATACAGTATATGATGTGTATTTATTATGATATAACAACAGTATACCGTATTTATATAGTATATTTATTATATTACAACAGTATATACTGTAGTGTACTGTATGTGTGGTCAATTTATATTTTTTGTGCAGCAGTATACACTTTTGGTATATTGCAATTCATCTGACAACGGAATATTTATATAGTATATTTATATTACAACAGTACTGTATACTGTATATTTTGTCTATTTATATTTATAGTACAGCAGTATACATTTTTTGTATATTTATATTTACTGTATATTACAACATTACATGTACAGTATACAGTATACATTTTATATTGCTGCATATTAATAACACAATATAATTTCTTTGCATTGTAGGGAGACTACTCTTCTGGTGGACAGAATAAGTGAGGAGAATGATGAGAGGAGCGCATTAAGGGTTAAAAACACTCTTCAGGAAAACCACAATCTGACTGTATCCGAGAGCAGCATAAAGAAGATGAGACGCAGAATTGGATGGAAATATGGACGTGTGAGGTTAGTAGTGGACAGTACAGGAGGTACTGTACTGTAAAGTAAAAATGTTGTTTTGCAAACTGTACTGCGCTGTGACGCTAACATTTTTTATTCATTGTCATTACAGAGCGTACCCCATGATACGGGACGCAAACAAAATCAAAAGAGTGCTCCAGGCCCAGGCATGGATCGACAGCGGTGAGACTTTCCAGGATTGCATCTTCACTGATGAGTCTACTGTGTCGCTGGAGAGATTTGCAAGATTTGCGTTCCACAAAAAAGGCCGCATAACTTTGAAGCCACGGCCAAAACACCCTGTGAAGCTGCATGTGTGGGGTGCCATCTCTAGGCGTGGACCGGGATGCATTGTCGTCTTTGAAGGTACAATTTCTCAAATATAATGCCGCCTAATGCACTGTACTTGACTAGTGTTGCCTTACCGTATGCACTGTACTGTACTATTGAGCACTTTTCTTTTCTTGCTATAGGAATCATGAATAAAGATTTCTTCCAAGACAACATTGTGCCCGTGATAGTGCGATACATCACACAAGACTTTCCCAATGGTCATCGCTTTTACCAGGACAATGATCCCAAGCACACCGCGTCGACGGCGCATATCCTTGAGCGCGGCATCAACTGGGTGAAGACGCCAGCGGAGTAAGTGTAGTAGACCGTGTCCCATTTATATGTTCCCCACTGTTTTTACTGTGTACTGTATCTCTTAAACTAATTGTCCTTTCTTTCCAATCACAGATCACCAGACTTCAATCCGATCGAAATGGTCTGGCATCAGCTGAAGGACCACATCCGTAAAGTGGCGAAACCCTCCAAGAAGGACGAGTTGTATACAGCCATAATGAGTTTTTGGAACGATGTACTCACCGAGGAACGATGCAATAAATATATAGACCATATTGCCACTGTGTTGCCCATTGTCATCGCGCGCAATGGACAAGCATCAGGAAAGTAGTACAGTGCTGTAGTATTGTACAGTAGGTACACTATGATACAGGTAAGTATGGCACAGATTTTAGCTTTCCCAATAGTCAGAGTTTACAGTAGTTCCAGTATACAGTACAGTAGACTAGTTTGACATACTACAGTAACTGCCTACTAACTGCTCCATTTTTTCTTTCCAGAGAAAGCTGCACCAGCCACCTACTGTACAGTAGGTCTACCATAATACAGTACGCACATACAGTACAGTACAGTAACTGAACAAAGTTTTTGTTTTCTTGTCGTTCCAGGAAAAAGGGTGCACCAGAGGGGAGGGGGGGCCTTGTGTTCGTCAAATCTGCTTGTGCAGTCAAATGTACAGTATATAAACAGCAGTAATGATGTACACAAAACCTCTCCTCTCTCAATGAACTACTGTACCGCAGACACAATGAGGATACTGTTACAGTATGAAGGGAAAAAGAACAGGATGGGTTATTTAACATTACAGTATACTGTGCAATATTTATACTGTATATTTATATATACTGTATTTTTATTCTAAAGGTATTCGAGAATGTACTCTACTAGATGAGGACCTGGTGACTTTCAACACTCTCAGACACACAGAAAGGATTATTTCACATCACTGTATATTTATCCTGTATATTTTCAGTAATTTAGAAGCAGTGGCTGTTCTGAACAGCCCAGGGCCAGTTTAACAAAACAATGGCTTGGATTGGATTAGCCAGACGATTGATGCTTGGCCAGGGAGGGATTAAAAACTCTAAGGGAGGGGGTGGGTGGTGTAGCTGTACTGTAGGATTGTACTGTGTCAGTATTTCCAACGCCAGGTCACCCTAATAATTGCATTAATAAACCCCCAAAGACAAGGCCCAAATATACTAGTACAGTATACAGTACTGTAAAGTATGTATTATTGTGTGTTGATGTTTTGAATTGCTGTTAACTTGAAATGTTTCACCATTGTATTGTACTGTATTTGTAAATAAAAGTATTTTGTGGCGACTTCAGCAATAAAAGAACTGGTTAATTTATCTCACATAAAGTACGTGAATACGACCGCAATCACCATTGTACAGTAAATGGGTGCATAGGATGGAACGACAGGTGCTAAAGGGGTATAAATATGATACTGTATTTATCAGTATTGATCAAAGAGAATTGATCAGAAGGATTCCCCTTATAAAGTATACAGCACTCTATTGTCATTCATACAGTACAGTATACTGTAGTAAAAGGTAGACAACACATGGTCTTGCAGTACAGTATACTGTATTACTAAAAATCTGTCAGGTTGACCAGAATCACTGCGGATATCGGAAAATAATACAATTTTATTAATTCTACGTACTGTATATAAGGGGAATCCTTCTGATCAACTCTCTTTGAACAACACTGATAAATACAGTAATTTATCTCACACTCAGTACTACAAACTGCTTTTTGCTTGCAATAAACTAACAAACAGGGAAGCGCTACTGTATACTGTATGAGTTAGGATCAGGCCCAGCAGCCACTTTATGTTGAAAACCACATATGAAATGAGCATAAATTTGCATGAATAATTACACAAAAATATATAAAATAAATAGCACAAGTCTCTGACAGAGAGAAATTGTCCAGGTGGTGTGGATACAGGTTAATGCCCCTGTCTGATAGGACAGACTCGGGCAAGAATGGCCTGTGAGAGGTGAAAATCCAGAATGGTAGCTGGGATGGAAAGCGCTACCAACTGTGCAGGTATTGAAGTGTGTAGAAATGGGAAGGTGCCGTAGGCATCAAATGTGGAAAGCGCTCACCCAGACTTCATACACTGCGCTTTTTGCTTGCATACTGCAAAGCCGCAAGACCAGCAACATTGTAAAAAAAGAGCAAAAAAAAGAGCAATGAGCGCGAAATTGGCGTGGGAACTTCTGTTCTAGGGCCCCTAGAAATAATATTCTTTATTTTAGTTATAAACTCACATTTATATATAAAGTATATATTTATTTCTCTTCATGTACTGTATTTATTTAGATTTATTTATTAATTGTGGAGCTGCTGTGCGTGAGGGGCCATGGCCAGGATGGGGGGGGGGGGGGGGGGGTAACGGTACAGTATGTGGGTAGGGGGTGAGGGTGGTTAGACCTCACAGTACATTATGCACATTGGGCCCCCCTCCTCCCCACATTTACATACTGTACTGTACACTACACGACATCAATGCAGGGAGGGTTTACCAATGCAGGGAGGGTTTACCAATGCAGGTAAGGCTTTAGGCCTTTATATCTCTCTCCCTTCAGTGTAATCTACTTAACAGAAACATTAGGGGGGGAAGGGGCTTTAGGCCTTTATATCTCTCTCCCTTCAGTGTAATCTGCTTAACACAAACATTAGGGGGGAAGGGGCTTTAGGCCTTTATATCTCTCTCCCTTCAGTGTAATCTATTTAACAGAAACATTAGGGGGGGAAGGGGCTTTAGGCCTTTATATCTCTCTCCCTTCAGTGTAATCTGCTTAACACAAACATTAGGGGGGAAGGGGTTTTTAAACAATGCTGTGTATAATGTACTGTATAAGGTTTTTTACAATTAGATAGATGTAATCCTTGGTATTGTAAGGGTTAGTTTGGTTTTAAATTGTCTTTTCTGGTTGTTACTTACAGTATATATTGATTTTGGTTTACTTGCTTGGTTAAAATACTTTTTGGTATTGTAGTGTGCATTATCCTTAGCGTTGTATACTGTAGGTGCCTTTAAACCCAGTAACCTACTGTATTGTGATTCACTTTGATTCTCCCTAGTGTTTTTTGAGTCACTATCCTTTTCATGTTTAGGGTTGACAGTGTGTGTCGTTCCCTAGTGCTGTTCATTAGTGTTTAAGGGTCCATGCCTCTTTTTTAAGTGTTTTTAAATCATGTACTGTTTATTCATCCCTTTTTGCACTGTGTCAAATAAATAAACAAATATATCAATTGCATACCTGAGTGCTCCCATACGGGTTACTTTTTTCTCTTTTCACTCACATACAGTATGTATATATATATATATATATATATATATATATATATATATATATATATATATATATATACAGTATATATACACAGTGTATATATGTATACTGTATATATATATATATATATATATATATATATATATATATATATATATATATATATATATATATATATATATATATACAGTGTATATACTGTACAGTATATACAGTATTTATTTCTCTTCATGTCTTTATTTATTTATTTATTTATTTAGATTTATTTATTAATTGTGGGGCTGCTGTGCGTGAATTTTTTTTATTGGGGGTGAGGGGGGTGTTTGGCCCTTGGTGTGAGTTTACGACTTGCAGCAGCAGCAGCACAATTAATAAATAAATATAAATAAATAAATAAATAAATGACAATAAATACATTTGAAATACATTTTTATTGATAGTGTACATGTGCAGGGGGTCTCCGGAGCTGAACCGCGGTGGTTTTAGGTCTGGGGACCCCGTGCCCCCCGAGATACAGGCCCCTTTGGGGGGTGCCGGTATCCCTCTGCTCTGCTTGGTTAAACGCAGAGCACTCAGCACTCAGAAACACAGGCCAGCCAGATTTAAACACACACACAATAGGGGGAGGTTTTTTTTACATAGCTTGCAGGGAAGCTTAACGCACACACACAATAGGGGGATAGGGGGATAGGGGGAGGTTTTTTTTACATAGATTAGAGAGAAGGCAGGGCGTTTTAAAAGCGAGAATAGGGGGAGGGGGTTTTACATAGATTTTATTTATTTATTTATTTAGATTTATTTATTAATTGTGGGGCTGCTGTGCGTGAATTTTTTTTATTGGGGGTGAGGGGGGTGTTTGGCCCTTGGTGTGAGTTTACGACTTGCAGCAGCAGCAGCACAATTAATAAATAAATATAAATAAATAAATAAATAAATGACAATAAATACATTTGAAATACATTTTTATTGATAGTGTACATGTGCAGGGGGTCTCCGGAGCTGAACCGCGGTGGTTTTAGGTCTGGGGACCCCGTGCCCCCCGAGATACAGGCCCCTTTAGGGGGTGCCGGTATCCCTCTGCTCTGCTTGGTTAAACGCAGAGCACTCAGCACTCAGAAACACAGGCCAGCCAGATTTAAACACACACACAATAGGGGGAGGTTTTTTTTACATAGCTTGCAGGGAAGCTTAACGCACACACACAATAGGGGGATAGGGGGATAGGGGGAGGTTTTTTTTACATAGATTAGAGAGAAGGCAGGGCGTTTTAAAAGCGAGAATAGGGGGAGGGGGTTTTACATAGATTTTATTTATTTATTTATTTAGATTTATTTATTAATTGTGGGGCTGCTGTGCGTGAATTTTTTTTATTGGGGGTGAGGGGGGTGTTTGGCCCTTGGTGTGAGTTTACGACTTGCAGCAGCAGCAGCACAATTAATAAATAAATATAAATAAATAAATAAATAAATGACAATAAATACATTTGAAATACATTTTTATTGATAGTGTACATGTGCAGGGGGTCTCCGGAGCTGAACCGCGGTGGTTTTAGGTCTGGGGACCCCGTGCCCCCCGAGATACAGGCCCCTTTAGGGGGTGCCGGTATCCCTCTGCTCTGCTTGGTTAAACGCAGAGCACTCAGCACTCAGAAACACAGGCCAGCCAGATTTAAACACACACACAATAGGGGGAGGTTTTTTTTACATAGCTTGCAGGGAAGCTTAACGCACACACACAATAGGGGGATAGGGGGATAGGGGGAGGTTTTTTTTACATAGATTAGAGAGAAGGCAGGGCGTTTTAAAAGCGAGAATAGGGGGAGGGGGTTTTACATAGATTTTATTTATTTATTTATTTAGATTTATTTATTAATTGTGGGGCTGCTGTGCGTGAATTTTTTTTATTGGGGGTGAGGGGGGTGTTTGGCCCTTGGTGTGAGTTTACGACTTGCAGCAGCAGCAGCACAATTAATAAATAAATATAAATAAATAAATAAATAAATGACAATAAATACATTTGAAATACATTTTTATTGATAGTGTACATGTGCAGGGGGTCTCCGGAGCTGAACCGCGGTGGTTTTAGGTCTGGGGACCCCGTGCCCCCCGAGATACAGGCCCCTTTAGGGGGTGCCGGTATCCCTCTGCTCTGCTTGGTTAAACGCAGAGCACTCAGCACTCAGAAACACAGGCCAGCCAGATTTAAACACACACACAATAGGGGGAGGTTTTTTTTACATAGCTTGCAGGGAAGCTTAACGCACACACACAATAGGGGGATAGGGGGATAGGGGGAGGTTTTTTTTACATAGATTAGAGAGAAGGCAGGGCGTTTTAAAAGCGAGAATAGGGGGAGGGGGTTTTACATAGATTTTATTTATTTATTTATTTAGATTTATTTATTAATTGTGGGGCTGCTGTGCGTGAATTTTTTTTATTGGGGGTGAGGGGGGTGTTTGGCCCTTGGTGTGAGTTTACGACTTGCAGCAGCAGCAGCACAATTAATAAATAAATATAAATAAATAAATAAATGACAATAAATACATTTGAAATACATTTTTATTGATAGTGTACATGTGCAGGGGGTCTCCGGAGCTGAACCGCGGTGGTTTTAGGTCTGGGGACCCCGTGCCCCCCGAGATACAGGCCCCTTTAGGGGGTGCCGGTATCCCTCTGCTCTGCTTGGTTTACAGGCCGCGATCACGTGATCGGGACCTTTAAACCAAGCAGAGGGCTACCGGCACCCCCTAAAGGGGCCTGTATCTCGGGGGGCACGGGGTCCCCAGACCTAAAACCACCGCGGTTCAGCTCCGGAGACCCCCTGCACATCTACACTATCAATAAAAATGTATTTCCAATGTATTTATTGTCATTTATTTATTTATTTTTTGGCGGCTGCTGTGTGTGTGTATTTTTTTATTGTGGGTAGCGGGAGGGTGGGTGAATGGGGTATTCGCCCCAACGATGGTTGGGGAGGGCTTGCGGGGGGGGGGGGGGGGTGGGGTAGCGGGAGGGCTTAACCCCTTCATGACCGTAGCGGTATTAACTGCTACGATCGTGAAGGGGTTAAGTGCACCCGCAACCCCCCCCCCCTCCCGCAAGTCCTAAACTCACACCAAGGGCCAAATACCCCCCTCACCCATCCCCACTACACACAATAAAGCGGGCACGGTGGGTTAACCCCTTCATTGCCTTAGCGGCTATCCGCTATGGTAATGACGCAGCATTTTCCGTATTTTTAATAATATTGATCAGGAGCAGGGGGGTTCCCTGAGCATTAATTTCTGGCTCAGGGAACCCCCTGCTCACTGTACAATATTATTAAAATACAGAAATGATGCTTCTTTACCATAGCGCATAGACGCTAAGGTAAAGAACGAGTGTTTATTTATACTGTATATTGTATGTGTTTTATTGATAGTGTACATGTGCAGGGGGTCTCCAGAGCAGAAGCGCACAGGTTTCAGGTCTGGGGACCCCGTGCCCCCCGAGATACAGGCCCCTTTAGGGGGTGCCGGTATCCCTCTGCTCTGCTTGGTTTACAGGCCGCGGTCACGTGATCGGGGCTTTTAACGCAGAGCTGGATACCGGCACCCCCTAAAGGGGCCTGTATCTCGGGGGGCACGGGGTCCCCAGACCTAAAACCACCGCGGTTCAGCTCCGGAGACCCCCTGCACATCTACACTATCAATAAAAATGTATTTCAAATAATTTTTAATGTGTGGATGTTTGCGCAGAGAGAGAGCAGCGGATCTCTCTCTGCTGCAAACACATCTCGCCCCCGCCGCCCATACAGTACTGTAGTATCATTTATGTATGTGCATATACAGTACAGTACAGTACTGTATGTTAGGGCTTACAGGGGTTGTTGTTATACAGTATATATATATATATATATATATATATATATATATATACTGCATTACAATTCATTATAGGGGACGGCTTCACAGAGAATAGCTCGCAAGCGCCACCATGTGTATTTTGACGGCATTGCAGTATTGTAACCAGCCGGAATAAAAAGCTTAAATTCCTGCCGGAAAATAACGCAATGCACTCTGGCTGAAAAATATCAGAAACCTGAATACACCCGAGTATACCCGAATTCGCGGGACTAGCCGTGCTCGAATAAAGTGTGTCGCCAGTGTACAAGTCACGTGCTCACAGTTGTGTTGTACGTGACACACACACATACACACATATATATATATATACAGTACTTTCCTCAAATCCTTATCTCACTGTCTCAAAGTGGCGGGAATATGGCAACGGGTGTTAGGAAGATGTATAGCGGCACTGGTGCTAGTAGGTTTAACCATACTATGAAAGCTTTATCACTGACTGGCACTGAGTTTGAAGCAGGGGAACCTGGTTCAATTCCCGGTGTCGGCTCGATTGTGACCTTGGGCAAGTCACCTTATCTCCCTGTGCCTCAGGCACCAAAACATAGATTGTAATCTCCACGGGGCAGGGATCTGTGCCTGCAAAATGTCTCTGTAAAGCGCTACGTAAAACAAGCAGCGCTATACAAGAACATGCTATTATTATTATTAATATTAATATACCCAACTAAAGTGGAAAAGGAATTTGCCAACATGCAAATGGGCTGACATGGAAAGTAGGCCTCAGCCCCTCAAATATAGAACACATCAAGAAGAAATGGCCCTCATTCTCCGGAGGCCGGAATGCCTGTGGGCTTTACAGAGTTCTAGAAGAAGGTGTTGAGCCAGAGGGTGCTAAGAATCCCCACAGGTTAAACAAAAGCTGTCGTTTAAACCTACATTATATCTAGCTACCTACAACTGCTGGACTCTCTCCAGTGAATCAGCACTGGAAGACAAACTTGAAAAGATCAAATGGGATATTGTTAGCCTTAGTGAAGTTAGAAGAAAAGATGAGGGCCTCATTGAGCTAAAAAGTGGACACCTATTGTATTACAGAGGTAAAGATAATGGAAGAATCAGTGGAGAAGGCGTCATTGTCAACAAGACACGGAGAAAAAACATAGTGAATATGAAAGTACATCAGAATGTGCAGCCAGAGTCATCATTCAGTTGACAAAGAGATACAGACTTCAAATAATTTAAGTGCATGATTCAACGTCAAGTTACATAGACAATGTCCTGGGACCTCTTCTCTTTTCTCTGTACACACATCATTTGGGTTTAAATATCACCTCTATGCTGACGAAACACAAATATACTTTTCAACACCCGACCTTACACCTACTGTACAAACCAAAGTTTCTGAATGTCTCTCTGCTATATCATCCTGGATGGCCCTCCGCCGCCTTAAACTCAACATGGCTAAAACAGAGCTCCTCATACTTCCTCCCAAACCTGGCCCTACTACTACCTTCCACATTACTGTTGGAACTACGATCATTCACCCAGTAGCCCAAGCACGCTGCCTAGGGGTCACACTCAACTCCTCTCTCACATTCGCCCCTCACATTCAAAACATATCTAAAACCTGTCGCTTTTTCCTCCGCAATATAACAAAGATACGCCCTTTCCTCTATTGCTCGACTGCCAAAACTCTGACTCAGGCCCTCATTCTCTCCCGTCTTGATTACTGTAACCTCCTGCTGTCTGGCCTTCCTGCCTCTCACCTGTCTCCCCTACAATCTATCCTAAACGCTGCTGCCAGAATCACTCTACTCTTTCCTAGATCTGTCTCAGCATCTCCCCTCCTGAAATCCCTCTCCTAGCTTCCGATCAAATCCCGCATCTCACACTCCATTCTTCTCCTCACTTTTAAAGCTTTACACTCTTCTGCCCCTCCTTACATCTCAGCCCTAATTTCTCGCTATGCACCATCCCGACTCTTGCGTTCTGCTCAAGGATGTCTTCTTTCTACCCCCTTTTTATCTAAAGCCCTCTCCCGCCTTAAACCTTTTTCACTGACTGCCCCACACCTCTGGAATGCCTTTCCCCTCAGTACCCGACTAGAACCCTCTCTATCCACCTTTAAGACCCACCTTAAGACACACTTGTTTAAAGAAGCATATGAATAGCACTGTGAATATTCTGAACACATGAAACATAAAGCATGGCCCCCTGCTGACGCACTTACCAGAACTCCCTCCTACTGTCTCTGTATGTTCTCCCTACCTACCAATTAGACTGTAAGGTCCTCGGGGCAGGGACTCCTCTTCCTTAATGTTACGTTTATGTCTAAAGCACTTATTCCCATGATCTGTTATTTATATTATCTGTTATTTATTTGATTGCCACATGTATTACTACTGTGAAGCGCTATGTACATTAATGGCGCTATATAAATAAAGACATACAATACAATACAATGAAGTGGAAGACTTTTACAATTACATTAACTTAACAACAAATGAAATTGT
Organism: Ascaphus truei; assembly: GCF_040206685.1. Lineage (NCBI taxonomy): Eukaryota > Metazoa > Chordata > Amphibia > Anura > Ascaphidae > Ascaphus > Ascaphus truei. The sequence continues at coordinate 526,487,375 of NC_134483.1, forward strand.
TACCTCAAGATCAATGTGGGAGATTTCCATGCAAAGATCGGTCCCCAACAGAAAAAAGCATCAATTGGAAAGTATAGTTAAAGTAATAGGAATGAATATTGTGACAGATTGGTACAATTTCCAGAATGTGAAAACTTATATAACATGAATGAATTCTTCAAGATGAATCCAAATAGAAAATTGACATAGAAAGGACCCAATGGAATTAAGAATTAAACTGACTATATCCCAATTAACACCATCATCAACTTTGAAGGAGGCGATAAAACAAATGTGAGTTATTAGATGCGGTATCGATAATGGAGCTGTGAGAATTCCAATTGTCGTAAAACAAATTGCAAGTTGGAGACTTTTGTGATTGGCCGAGCTAGAGTGAAACCACATCTTAAAAAGCATTTTCTGCATACTGTATATTGGATATGCAAGAAGGCCTTACAGGAGAGTAACGCATGCCGATCTGATCGGAAAGGCTCTTTAGACACAGATTGACATGACTCGAAGTTATGAGAATATCCCCCAAAGTGTTGAAGAAGCGTACACTGATATTATAAAGAACATGAAAGAAGGCGAGTCTGACACGAAGATGTTTCTCAAAGTAGATTTTGTTTAATAGCACAGCATGTCATTAGGATTAATAGTACAGCTCTGCCCTCGTGTAATGAAAACAAGCACCATGGTCTAGTCCAGTGATTCCCAAACTTTGTTTGGAGGAACCCTCTCGTGGAACCCCTATCTGGCTGACACATATTGGCCACCTGTGTGTTTTTGCACCTCTCTTGGCCACCTGTGTGTTTTTGACACATATTAGGTTAATTTCTCACCTCACGAGCCCCCTCCATTTCCCACACGCTACCCATGTATTTCTCTCTCCCTTCTGTCTCACTGAATCTCCCCCCTCCCGCCTCGCAAGTATTTATCTCCCCTGTGTCTCACTCTTACTCCCTCTTTTCCTCACTCACTCCTCCACCTCTCCTCTCACTCGCCCCTACCTTCCATCAATTACCCCACTCTCACTCAATCCCCCCCAAAAAATACATACCAAAAAAACCCACTCCCCTAAATACATGTAACCCCATCCCGCAATACATAATAAAAATACCCCGCCCCCACCAATACATATTAAAAATGCCACCGCCAATACAAATTAAAAATGCCTCCGCCAATACATATTAAAAATGCCCCTGCCAATACAAATTAAAAATGCCCCCGCCAATACATATTAAAAATGCCCCCGCCAATACAAATTAAAAATGCCCCACCCCCCAATACATAATAAAAAAAATTGGGTCGCACGGGTAAAATCATCATTATCATCATATCTCCCCCAGCACCCCTCATCATAATCATCCTCATCATAATCATCCTCCTCATATACCCACCCCCTGCATGTCACATCAATCCCCACTTGCATGTCACATCAATCCCCCCTGCATGTCACATCAATCCCACCCTGCATGTTACATCAACCCCCCCCCTGCATCTCACATCAACCCCCCCCCCCTGTATTTTACCCATTCAATATGAGAAATGTGTGGCTGGCTAAGGTGGTGAGCGAGCAGCCCCCCACCCTCCCCCCAAGAAGCATCCGCCACCACCAGGGATATTCTCTTCACCTCAGGCGGCAGAGGGCAGAAGGTGGCAGCAGCAGCAGCGGGCAGAAGCGTGCAGGAGGCTTGAGGCGGGAAGACTGCACACACTCTATAGCAGCAGGCACCGGAAGTGCCGGACTGCTAGAGCGCGCTCCTAGGAAGGGAGGAGGAGGTGGGAGGGGGGGAGAGCCAGGAAAGCTGTCGCCAGGCCGAAGTGAGTGCGAGTGCTCGGCGGAACCCCTGTGACTGCTCCACGGAGCCCCAGTGTTCCGCTGAACCCTGGTTGAGAAACACTAGTCTAGTCAAAGGACTATCATCTAAACCAGAAGAAAAACAGTATCCCTTCTTCACCCTCGCGTCATTCTTACATATTTACTTTTCCCGCGCCCTAGCTTTTCCTTCACTCTGCACTTTCCTGTTATCTTCCTTCTGTGGCGTAGTGTAGGGGATGAGTGATTTTGTTCCTATGTTAGCAGATTTTAAGTTCTTTAAGATAATCGTCTTGCAAAACGTCTTCAGGCAAGATCAATCATCCATTGACCTTGTGCAATTCATGCAAGTATCAAGCAGGTATATTTGCCTATGTTTGGATAAGATATTTTGCTTATCTTCTGCCAGCAAGTTCCGACCGCGTAAGCTCCGTTCACACATGTGTGGCCGGCAAGCTCCTTCTGCGCATGTGCGGTTGCATGCTCACATTGTGCATGCGCTGTTGGTGCTCACCTTTCGCGTATGCGTTGTCAGCACTCGCCTTTTTCACATGCGCCATCGGCACTCGACTTTCGCGCATACGGTTGAAAAGGTGACTAGAAACCCTCAACCGTATAGCATATAGCATATAAAAATATTACTTGTGAGCACCTTCACCTGTCTTCGACAGGTCTGCAAACCTGCTTTTCAGCAAAAGGTCGAAACAGTCTGTCTGTGAGTGGGTTCACTGGTTTTGCTTCTCATCCCAGGCTATGTTTAAAAGCTGTGTTTAAAACAGCGAGCATTTGCTCCATGTAATAATGGACTTGAGACAAAAGGTGGCACTGTGTTCTCATTTATATGTAATTTCCCAGAATCCCTTGTTGCAGTGGAAGCACTGTATGCTAGGTGATAATGGTGAAAAGCAGGGATGCAGAACTGTCTAAGACATGTGAATGTGCTCACAAATAATATTGTTATATGCTATACAGTGGCGACACATTTAATTTGACTGCGGCTAGTTCCGCAAGCTGGAGATGTCCCGGCTTGCTAGCCGAATCCCCTCGGCGTGCCGCGCATCACCGATGCGCGGTCACGCGTCATCGGGTGCCTGCGCCCCCTGCACGCGTGCCCAGGGCTCCCCGAGGGAGCCCTGGTGTCCCGCGATGTGGGGGACGGCGGTGGGGGGTTCCGGGGGCCCCGCGAACCCGGAGAGGAGAGGGGGAAGCCCCGATCAGATTGCCGCTCCTCCGAGGCTTCGGCGCGCGCCCGGGACACCCCGGCGCGCGCCCCGTTACTGTCGCGGCCGAGACCGGGCAAATGCTCGAATAAACTTGGCCGCGACAGTATGCTATACGGTGGAGGGTTATTAGTCACCTTTTCACCCATCATAGCCTAAATAATTTGTGTTGAAGACCTACCCAAAGTCTCAAGTTGCAAAGCCAGTACAACCAACCTTACACTGATGAACCCAAAAGTTTGAAACAGTCTGTGAGTGAGTTCACTGGCTTTGCATCTCATCCCAGGCTATGCTTAAAAGCTGTGTTTAAAACAGAAAGTATTGGCTTATGGGCTTCATGTAATAATGGACTCGAGACAAAAGGTGTCACTGTGTGCTCATTTGCATGTCATTTCCCAGAATCCCTTTCTGCAGTGAAAGCACTGTATCACTGTATGCTAGGTGATCATGGCGAAAAGCAGGGTTGCAGACCTGTCTAAGACAGGTGAATGTGCTCACAGGAAATATTTTTATATGATGATATATATATATATATATATATATACACATACACACGTTCATTGTACTATTGACGTACCTACAATTGCAACTGGACTAACATACTTAGCACAACCTAATTTTCTCATTCCTATCGATCTATTAGTTAATACTCTGCCGTATAAACTGTAATCCATGGTGCAATCCATGATATACTATTAAAAAAAGAGATTCAGTACTTTGTACAATCTCATCATGCTCTCTACACTGATTATTTCCTTTCTAATTCATATAGTTAGGTTGGTTCCTCAGTATTGTATAAAAGTCTTCCACACCACGTATTGGTTTTCTTGTTTAGTGAGCAAATGAGAGCTAGCGATTTCCAATAAGACATGTATCAGATGAAATTGCTAATAATTCTGAAGTACCATTAAGTTAAATGTAACATTGATAAAGAGTCTAGTAAGGGTTTGGAAATCTCACATAAAAACAGTATCTAAAAGCCTTTGAATTAATCAAAACCACCTACGGGGGTTTGGCCACTAATTCTGACTCGATTGACTGCCCTTCTTTTGCTTCAAAACTTTTTTGGTAGAGATCTAACCTTTAAACAATGAAGCAACCACCCCCTTTGTAATGCTCACATGAATAAACAATGGTGTTTGTAGTAAGTGTTTTGCAATCAGATGTGCAAAACAATAGCCAGTCCTTCTGGCTCCTATAAGGCTAAGGTCCCGTTGCACGCGTCCGCACGGCTGGCTTGCTTGCCGGCGGCGCGTGCAACTCGCTGTACCGCGATCTGCGGTCTACAGGATACTTTTCTCGGAGCGGGGGGGGACGTGGCCAAACGGGTCGGGGGGGCGCAGCCATGACGTGAGGGGGCGCGGCCATGACGTGAGGGGCCGGAGCGGGAGGTGGGCGGGAGTGGGAGGATTGACAGGGAGGGGGGGGCGTGGCTTGAGCGGAGGGACCCGCTACTCTTCCCCCCCCCTCCCTCCACGGGCTGCAGGTAAGTAAAAAAAACACACACACGCAGGCACTCATACATACATACATACACACACACGCAGGCACTCACGCACACATACACACACACACACACACACACACACACGCAGGCACTCATACATACACACACACACACACAGACACACAGACAGGCATTCACGCACTCATACACACACACACACACAGAGACAGAGACAGGCACGCACGCAGACAGGCACACACATACACACACACAGACACACACACACACACACACACACAGGCAGGCACTCACGCACTCAGACACACACACAGACAGGCACTCACGCTGCTTTCACTCCACACTTCTCCCCGCTCCCCGAAGCCTCTCCTCCTCCCGCAGCCTCCCCTCCCCATTGGCTCACAGCCACACCACGTGACGCGTCAACTCTAAGAAACACCATTCTGTGGTGTCTCCTAGCGGCTGACGCGCCACAGCGTGTGATCAGCTGTGCAGCCAGTGGGGACCGGGACCGGCTCGCGAGGATTCCCCTGCTGGTGGGGAACTCGCTACATTGCCGCCCGCGCCAACGAGCGCAGCGGGTCCCAGGCCTAATGCTTAACAAACGGATGCATCCACAAGTTTGTACAATACATTTGCTTCTTTTTTTAAGTTAATATTTTCTGATCATACAGTACCCACATTAAAAAGGGAAGAGAAATGACACTTCTGTCTCAAGAGAAGTGCATTCACACATTAGAAGGAATCCAAACTGAATCAATTGTACCGTTTCACACCAATGTGTTAATGGATGAAACATGTCCTGAAGCTTTAGCATGTGCTGATTTTGAAGGTTATTGTGGTGAACTTTGATATTTAAACTTAGAGCTACAGTAACTGTTTGAGTGACATTATTAACTTTTACTCCCTCTGGGCAGAAACTGTCTGCACATTCAAGGAATATCCTATTTCTCAAGGATCGATCAACTCTAACATTGCCTTACTCACTAAAACAGCATAAATTAGTATTGTTTGTGCTCAGTAAGAAATTAATTGGAATATGCTTAGTGTGGTCGGTATAAAAAAAAAATCTCACCTACGGGATGATTATATAGTAATAACTCTGTGACTGCAGTGTATAAACAGATGTATTTATTTAGCATTTTTCATATTGTACTTTTTATAGCATGTGCCTCTTTGGGGACTGCTACTTAATTTTAGGGGGTTTTAATGGGTTAACTGTGTGGGCTCACTCAGGTTTCTCCCCTCCCCATCATGCAATCCTGATCAAATAGGTATGGAAGAAGTATGCAGTACATGTTAGCAGTTTACTAATCCAGGAGCCCGAAGTGTATTCCTGAGAGGCCCATTCCATATGGGACATAACTGAATCTATGCAAGGGACTGTCACTTTTTCTCTTACTATGGGTAACATGTCCTCTCCTGTGTAGGAGTGAGAGCTACCATGGGATGAAGTCCAGCATGATAATATTTGCCACAAGTTTCTGTCAAGCAACCAGTATGTCAGTGTCTGTTAATCTTTAGTGACAAATGCCCAATAAAGCACTTCTTTGTTTATTGTATTGTATTGTATTGTATGTCTTTATTTATATAGCGCCATTAATGTACATAGCGCTTCACAGCAGTAATACACGTGGTAATCGAATAAATAACAGATAATATAAATAACAGATCATGGGAATAAGTGCTTTAGACAAACATAACATTAAGGAAGAGGAGTCCCTGCCCCGAGGAGCTTACAATCTAATTGGTAGGTAGGGAGAACGTACAGAGACAGTAGGAGGGAGTTCTGGTAAGTGCGTCTGCAAGGGGCCAAGCTTTATGTATCATGTGTTCAGAATGTTCACAGTGCTATTCGTATGCTTTTTTAAGCAAGTGTGTCTTAAGGTGGGTCTTAAAGGTGGATAGAGAGGGTGCTAGTCGGGTACTGAGGGGAAGGACATTCCAGAGGTGTGGGGCAGTCAGTGAAAAAGGTTTAAGGCGGGAGAGGGCTTTAGAAAAAAAGGGGGTAGAAAGAAGACATCCTTGAGCAGAACGCAAGAGTCGGGGTGGTGCATAGCGAGAAATTAGGGCTGAGATGTAAGGAGGGGCAGAAGAGTGTAAAGCTTTAAAAGTGAGGAGAAGAATGGAGTGTGAGATGCGGGATTTGATTGGAAGCCAGGAGAGGGATTTCAGGAGGGGAGATGCTGAGACAGATCTAGGAAAGAGTAGAGTGATTCTGGCAGCAGCATTTAGGATAGATTGTAGGGGAGACAGGTGAGAGGCAGGAAGGCCGGACAGCAGGAGGTTACAGTATTCAAGACGGGAGAGAATGAGGGCCTGAGTCAGAGTTTTAGCAGTCGAGCAACAGAGAAAAGGACGTATCTTTGTTATATTGCGGGGGAAAAAGCGACAAGTTTTAGAAATGTTTTGAATGTGAGGGGCGAATGTGAGAGAGGAGTCGAGTGTGACCCCTAGGCAGCGTGCTTGGGCTACTGGGTGGATGATCGTAGTTCCAACAGTAATGTGGAAGGAGGTAGTAGGGCCAGGTTTGGGAGGAAGTATGAGGAGCTCTGTTTTAGCCATGTTGAGTTTAAGGCGACGGAGGGCCATCCAGGATGATATAGCAGAGAGACATTCAGAAACTTTGGTCTGTATAGCAGGTGTAAGGTCAGGTGTTGAAAAGTATATTTGTGTGTCGTCAGCATAGAGGTGATATTTAAACCCAAAATATGTTATTAGGTCACCTAGAGAGAGTGTGTTCAGAGAAAAGAGAAGAGGTCCCAGGACAGAGCCCTGGGGTACCCCCACAGAGAGATAAATAGAGGAGGAGGAGGTGTTAGCAGAAGAGACACTGAAAGTACGATGGGAGAGGTAGGATGAGATCCAGGATAGAGCTTTGTTCCGAATACCAAGAGTATGGAGAATGTGAAGGAGAAGAGGGTGGTCCACGGTGTCAAATGCTGCAGAGAGGTCGAGTAATATGAGCAGAGTGTAATGACCTCTGTCTTTGGCAGCATGGAGTTCGTCAGTTATTTTAGTGAGGGCTGTTTCCGTGGAGTGAGCAGTGCGGAAGCCAGATTGTAAAGGGTCTAGGAGAGAATAGGTGTTGAGAAAATGGAGCAAGCGAGAGAATACAAGACGTTCAAGGAGTTTAGAGGCAAAAGGCAGGAGGGAGACAGGTCGATAGTTATAAAGACAGGTAGGGTCATGCTTGCTGTTTTTGAGTAATGGTATGACTGTTGCATGTTTGAAGGAGGATGGAAAGGTTCCAGAGCAGAGGGAGGAGTTAAAAATGTCTGTGAGCGTAGGGATTATAGTAGGAGCAAGAGGTTTTAGGAGATGTGAGGGAATGGGGTCAAGAGGGCAAGTGGTAGAGGGAGAAGTGGCGATCAACAGCGACACATCCTCCTCTGAGACAGTGGAAAAAGAGTCAAGGAAGGCAGGAGGAGAGTTAGGAAGAGGTGTAGGATGGGAAGAAGAAACAGAGGGGATGGTCTGACGTATGGATTCCACCTTTTCCTTAAAATAGTCAGCAAAGACCTGAGCGGAGATGGAGGAAGGAGAGGCAGCTGAGGGTGGTTTGAGTAGAGTATCAAAGACAGAGAACAGTCGGCGTGGGTTAGACTTGTGCATGTTGATTAGTGCAGAAAAGTAGGCTTGTTTAGCTTGCGAGAGGGCAGAGTTGAAACAGGATAGCATAAATTTGTAGTGAAGGAAGTCTGCGAGAGTGTGAGACTTCCTCCAGAGGCGTTCAGAGGAACGCGTGGAGGAACGCAGCATGCGTGTGTGGGAATTCAGCCAGGGTCTAGGGTTAGAAGGGCGAGTGCGGCAGAGAGAAAGTGGGGCATGTAGATCAAGAGAGGAGGACAAGACAGAGTTGTAGTTCCTGACCAGGTTGTCAGGGTCTGTAGCAGAGCTGAGAGAGGAGAGGGAGGAGCGTAAAGTGGACTCAAAGTCAGGTAAGTGAATAGAGCGCAGGTTTCTGCAGAACCGGGGTGTAGATGGAGGTGGAGAAGGGGAGAAGCGAGATAGAGAGAATGAGATGAGATGATGGTCAGAGAGAGGAAAAGGGGAAATGGAGAAATCGGAGAGAGAGAAGTTCTTAGTGAAAACCAGGTCTAAGTAGTGGCCATCCTTGTGGGTGCTGGCTGCAGTCCACTGTTGAAAGCCAAAAGAAGAGGTTAGAGAAAGAAAGCGGGAAGCCCAAGGGAGAGAGGGGTCATCAATGTGGCAATTGAAGTCCCCAATGAGAAGAACAGGGGAGTCTGAGGAGAGGAAGAAAGAGAGCCAGGATTCAAAGTGAGAGAGAAAGGCAGAAGGTGGATGAGTAGAGGTAGGTGGGCGATAGATGACCGCCACATGAACAGGGAGAGGAGAGAATATCTGGATATATAAAAGTTCCTGATGCCCATCCTTGTTATATTCAAGCATCCACACCCAGCCTGCACTTACCCAGCACCCTGCAAAGGCCTGAGAGACTGTGCCCTGCCTATGTACATAGTTCGTATGATGTGACCCCTTTAGAGCCGGGTAAGGAGGGTTCCACATAAATGTTCTAAAGTATTAAAAATTGATTTATTGCTAATCATATTGGTTGCCTTGATGAGGAGTGCTAGGTGTATTCACTAGTCATTGCTAGTCAAGTGTATGTATTTAAAACCATCTATTTTGGCTGTGTGCCATTTGACTGTGAGTAACATCTTAAAGTGTCACATATAAAGTGTCTGTGGAGTTAATTTTGGAGTTGAAATTGGAGGTGAACATTATAAGAAAATCTGAACTCTGGATTCTGCACCATAACAACAACTTTGCAACTGTGAGAACTCGACTTACTAAATGCTGTGATTATTTGTACTCTTCCTATCCTCCAATATCTGGAAGTCTCTCCTCCTATGCCCTCCCTATTGCCTTTTCTGTTTACTGTTTACTGTTTCCTCACTCCTTTGTGAATGTTTCTGTTCTCTCCAACTTCTTCACTCCCCTTCTATCCAAACTTCTTTATCTCTACTCCCCTTCACCTATGCATGTACCCATATATTGCACCACTATTTATACACCTCCCACCCAACAACTTCTTTACCCCTCAATAAAAAACACCCACACAAATCCTCTATCCACATTTTTAATCTACTCGTTCCTGCTGCTGTGGATCTCCCCTAATCCTGAACCCAGACATACAAACCTGATCTCACCCATGCCTTCCTGCCATCTCTTCCCCTGTAAATGGTGTTAACCTTCTTTTTTAATACTCACAAATCAAGCATCCCATTAGCCTGCACTCATGGCTATTGTCCCACACCCACAGTCACTCCTACCACTCATTGTGGCCAAGCACTGCCATCTACAGCACTTATTCCCTCACCTGCTGTCTCTGTAAGTCTCCCATAATACCATTTAGATTGTAAGCTCTTTGGGGCAGGGATTTACTTTCCTATTGTCTGATTTTGCTCGATTATTGTATTATTATAATTCCCTGTACTGTATTCTATGTGAAGCGCTGAGTACACTTTTGGGGCTATATAAATAAAGACATATAATACTAGGTACAAGGTAGCACCTGAGTGCTTGCTGCTATCACTGGTCAGACTACTTGTACCTTTACTATGATATGGGCAGGTCAGCATAAGAATGTAAGGCAAAACAAAGTCCAAATTATATAACAAAAAGGGTTTATTGAACAAAGTCTAAACAACTTCTCCTGGTAAGTCAACTCCTGGGGCTTTCAAAGGAGTGGCACTGTCGTTAAGGGTGTTGGGGCTTCCAGGTGTAGATGTATACACGTGGCTGGGTCAGGGCAGTTTCTTCCTATCTATGTGAGGCTGGGGTCTATCTTCCACTGGTCCAGTGGCGGATTTCCCATTAGGCCTGGGCCTAGTGTGGCAAAATTTGGGGGCGGCAAAAATGTCCACCCCCATATACTTTAGCCGTGCTTGAGCCTATCGGGCCTGATGGGAAGTCACTTAGCTGTTGCGGCCGCCTCCTTACCTGCCGCCCTCTATCTCCTTCTGATCCGCAGCATCAAATGACGAAGCGAACGTCACCAACGTGACGTCACACGGCGTCTCCTTACCACGGCAACGTGACATAGCAGCGTCAAATGAAGTCATGACATTGCGGTACCATGGCAAAGCTGTATGACATCATGTTGGTGACGTCTGCGGCGTCATTTGACTTTGGCCTGATGTCCTTACTGTTTGGTGGGGATGACTGACCACTGTTCACTCCTTCTCCAGGTTTACCTTCAGTTGTTCCTAACCACTCTTGGATGGACCCACTTCTTGTAACCTCAGCCTATGACACTCCCCCAAACCTTGTCTTAGCTCACACTAGGAAAGGACTCTACACAGAGTATGGGATGATTGCTGGCCCTATACGTATGCATGTAAATACATTAAAATATATATTTGCAGTTTGTAAAATACGGTATTTGTAATTTATATGACTGTCACGTGTATTACTGCTGAGAAGCGCAATGTACAATAATGGCGCTATATACTGTAAATAAAGACATACACACACACACACAGTGTGTATTGAATAATTTTAAATGTTTGCATTGATGAATTATGTCACTGTGTATTTTATTCATAACATATCTTGCTTATTGGGAGTGAATTTGTAAGATACCAACTAAAAATATCACATGAACATGAACATATTACAAGTCACATGTCTCACACTGTTCTGCAACCCTGCTTTGCACCATCATCACTTAGCACACGATGCTTTTACGGCAGCAAGGGATTCTGGGAAATGACATGCAAATGAGCAATCACAGTGTCACCTTTAGCTCAAATCCATTTGAACATGGACCCTATGAGATTATAACAAAACAAAACACAGCGCAAAACGATCATCTTGAATTAATAAAAAACAGTGTTTATAGAATAAGGAATTCAAGGTTCTGCGTACATCAGTTAAAAGGTAAACAGGCACATAGAGCAACAATGTAGCTGTTACCGCTCACTGCGACCAGGAACTATGGAGAGATGGTTTCATCAAAGGTCTTGCTTCATATCATGCAGCTTAGGCAAGGGTAGAGTAACAGCCGATGTACCGGTGTTCTGGCAATCTCTTTAGACAGTCCCATTGTCCAAATTAATGCGTAAAAGCACTCGATGGAGTCAGAGGGAAACAGACTCAGCCCCCTGTAGCAGCATGTATCGTCTGTTCTCAGCACCTCACTGTTCGCCGACGGAGAGTGATGACGTCACGGCGCATGCGTCAAAGAGGGCAGTTACCCATATAACATGTATTGTAGAAGGACACAAAGCGTACAGTGACCTTAATACTCATAAGAGATTAAAATAGGTAGTTGAGTGGTAGCTTTCCAACGCATTTCATAGCACTGCGGGCTACTTCATCAGGGGTTTTCACGATGAGCGTTGTGCGCTGTGTTTTGTTTTGTTGTTTCTAGATACTCAGGGTCCTGGGCTACCCTATGTACAGCAGCAGGTGCTCTCTTATTGATTGGTAACATAGGTTTATCATTATCATCACCCACTTACCGCTTATTTTGGTTATTAATATTCATTATCACATATACACATGGTTATAAGAATATTTTCCTTTGCGCACTTGTTTGTTATTTCTATTTTTTCCCTATGAGATTATGCCTGCTGCATTACACAGATTTTCAGCAATAGTCTGGGTTAAAGAAGTACATAGCCAGTAAAAACTACTCAAAGACAGTTTCAACCGTTTGTGTCTTATCAATCCAATGTTAGTTATTCTGGCTGTGCAATTTGAAGCTGGGATAGGTATAACCACACATTAAATTAATTCTGATGGGTAAAACAAAGTGACAACAACCCTCCACCAAACAGCATACAACAAATTAAAATATCACGTGTGAGCACATTCATATGTCTCATACCCTGCTTTATACCATTATCTCCAGGCATACAATATGTCTGTCACGATCAGGGTCGATCAAACTAACAAGGATCTTTAGATCGACAAACAGAACACAGAGGTTTAACAAACCAGAGTTTATTTAATCAGCGCTCACAGCAAATCACACAATACATGCAGTACAAACGATAAGACATAGGGGCTCAACGGGTAAATACCTTGTTAGGCTCTATGTGTGGTACTGTCTTAGGCAATGAACCTCAGGATGTACATTTAGTGGGAGAACAAAAGGTGACCAAAATAGCTCATAATTACAGCCCACAGAATGTGTAAATAATAGAAACCTCCCCTGTTGTGCATTGTAGACAGCATTGCTTATTAGCCCCCTGTGCTCCTCAGGAAGGGGAACATGAGGGGATAGGGGTGGGGGGATGGCGGTTGATGCCCAGAGATTAGGGTTTATAGGGTTAAGATTACTGTAGGTGGTGGTCATAGCAGGGGATTGAGTTTAAGTTATTTGTTATGTTGTGGTAAATTTACATTTATTATAAAAAAAAAGAGTGATGACCAAATAAATCTGTGTTAACGAATGTATGAATATATACTGTATATTGTTTATTTATCACAGCTAGCCTTGTTCACATTGCACGTGGTAAGCATGGATTAGTGATCCAGGTTAAATTCACTTGGGGAAGGTGTTGCTGGGCTGGTTATGTCCTTCTGCTTTGCCTGGTGTATCTCTTGCTGGGCTGGCCTCGGTTTTGGGCGTAGGTGGATTATTATCATGTGTGGGTGCAATCTGATGCTGCTGGTATTTTTGGGTATGTTGTTTAATGGTAGGGAAATGGGTGCTTAAGGGACAAAGAGGTTAACTAGGGCCCACCTAACGTCAGGTTAATACCATCTGAATATCCAATGTTCTCTAATGCACACAAATACATTTGATACATTACTGAATATATTAGAATGGCTAATTTGTTATTAGAATGTGCTATATCTGGATATAGTGTAGTATGGCTTTAGTGAGCAGGAAGATACTCACAATGATCGCCAGTATGCTGTTGAAATAAAATATTATCAAAAAAAAAAAAAAAAAAAAAAAAAAAAATTGTGTGTGGTGCTCTCAAGACAATACTTGAGCCAATTGAGTGAATAACAGGAAAACAACCCTTGAATGAATATATATATAGTGTCTCTAGGAATGTAGCCCGGTAATGACAATCCCACAGACCAGGTAGTAAGGAAATGTCAATGACACCTGCAGGTGACCGGTAGATGAAACATCCTATGACAAACTGTATTTGTAATAAGGGCAAAATGGAACGAACTCACTTGGGAATCTTCATCCACCATAAGCAGTAAGTCCAGTTGGGTTCCAGTGTCCAGGGTTGAATGTGCATCCGTATACGGTAGTCAGAATGTAGAACAGGGAAGAAAAACGAAGCACCAAGTCCAGCTGTAGAATAGCAATAACACCAACAGGGATACGTACCAAAAATAAGCTATTTAATAGGATCCAGGCAAAGTAACAAACACACCTACGCGTTTCGGACCTCTACAGTCCTTTATCAAGGTGAATACAACCATAAGTTATGGAGCGACATTTATACTCACTTAACAAGCATGTAGCCCAATCGCGGAGCATATCCGCATACGTCACGCGGGTCGCGTAGATGACCTCTGACCCGTGACGTATGGTCGCGTGGTTAGGCTGCATAATGCGTGCCCTGGTAGTCGCGTCATGCGCGAAGGAGGTGGGAGAATCACTGTACGCGCATAAACACATGCACCCGATGCTAGTGCCTCCCACTCCTTGAAAGAATAGCGCATGACGTCACTCCGTCACAGATATGTGACCAAAAAGGTCAAATGCTAAGCGTAGCTAGGCAACAGAGCCCAGTGCGTCCTGGAGCATGTAATACAAAACAAACACATCTTTATTAACATAAACAAAACAAAAAATTATATAAAAGCACTCCTAATGAGGAAAAGCATAATAATGATAAAACCAATAAAGAAATAAATTAAAAACAATTAGAAGTAACCTATGATAACAGTGTTTCAAGATCCTCATAGTTAGGTTGTATGATATTGTAAGGGTATAGTGGAGACATCTTATAATAACAAATTGATATACATAAAGTGTAAGCTCCACAGCCCAGAGAGATAATGAAAACAGAGACCTTCTTGACAATGTCTACATAATGAATCTGACAATCTAATACATCTTAAGCATATAGTCTATTTAATCATACACAGAAAATAGTGTCTACGCAAAGCTAGGTATCAAACAGAAGAGTACCAATATCCCAATCTGAGTTTAATCCATAAGGGATACGTGTTTGTAAAGTGAATATCCAATATAGTTCTCTTCTGTTTAAGATACCTAGTCTATTGCCACCTCTGATCGGATTCGATATATGTTCAATACCCTGAACACACAAATTATCTGAGTCTCCCATGTTACAATGACTAAAATGTTGAGATACGGGATGACTCAAATCTTTTTTGATAATTAATCTCAGGTGCTCGAGTATACGGACTTTCAAGTGTCTTACAGTCCTACCAATGTACTGTTTACCGCAACCGCAACTTAACAAGTATACCACAAAATTGGTATCACAATTGATAAATGAATTCACATAATATTTTTTTCCAGTTTTAAAAGAAACGAAATCTTTTTTGATATCCATATGTTTGCAAATTTTACATTTTGAACATGCATAATTACCCTTGGGTAATTTCTTAATCACTGATTTGTCTGAAGAGAACAAGCTGCCAGATACAAAGTTCGCAATGGTTTTAGCTTTGCTGAATACTATCTTAGGACCCTCATCGTATATATTTTTTAATAAAGGATCTGCTGCTAACACTCCCCAGTGTTTGTGAATGGATTCTCTAATGTTTTTAGATTGATTGTTATGTTGAGTAACAAAATATGGAAATTGGAAAGATTTTTTGTCTTTCTTACTTTGCACTCTTTTGAGCAAAACAGATCTATCCAAATTTCTCACCTCCCTGAGTGTTTTTTTGAGATCGTCTTTTGGATAACCTCTCGCTTCAAAACGCTCCATCAGCTCCTCGGATTGTTTTGCAAAGTCTTCATCATTTGTACAAATTCTTCTTAATCTAATGAGTTGGCTTTTTGGTATTCCTTTTAACAAGGATTTGGGGTGGCAGCTGTCAGCTCGCAAAAATGTGTTACGTGAATTTTCTTTGCGATATACCGTAGTGATAATTTGTTTGTGCATATTAACTGAAAGAAAAAAATCTAAAAATTGAATATGGTGAGCATTGTGAGTGGAGGTGAATTTCAAATTAAATTCATTATTATTTAAATATTCTGTGAACAAAGAAAGAGAATGTGCATCCCCGTGCCAAATAAAAATAAGGTCGTCAATATAACGCCGGTAAAAAGTGATAAGGTGTCTATAGGGATTTCTCTCTCCAAACACGTGGACCGACTCCCACCATCCTAGGAATAAATTCGCATAGGACGGAGCAAAGCTGGTACCCATAGCGGTACCACGTGTTTGGAGATAAAAATCCCCATCGAACATAAAGTAATTATGTGTTAACAAAAATTGAATTGCATTAAGAATAAACGTGCTCTGTGCAGGTGAAAGTTCTGATTTTTGTAAATAAAATCTGACAGCTGCCAGCCCATGCTCATGTATTATCACTGTGTACAATGATGTGATGTCAAGACTAAGCCAAATAAAATTTGTTTCCCATGTGATGGAGTCGAGTTGTATCATGAGATCACCACTGTCCTTGATATATGATGGTAGTGTTTGCACTATGGTTTGTAGGAAGTGATCAACATATTTGGATACACCATCTCCCAAAGATCCAATACTAGCGACTATTGGCCTCCCAGGTGGGGAGACCAATGTCTTGTGGATCTTTGGGAGATGGTGAAAAATGGGAATGATAGGATAAGGGCAAAATAAGTATTCAAGCTCTTTGTCATCAAGTGCGCCTAGAATGGCCCCCTCATCTAAGAGGTTTTTCAGTTCTTTAATGAATGTTGATGTGGGGTCTCCTCTGAGTGAGATGTACGATGAACTATCATTAAGTTGTCGAAGTGCTTCAGTTTTGTAATCTGATTTATTCAGCACAACGATAGCACCCCCTTTGTCGGCCCCCTTGATGACAAGAGAGTTATTGGCTTTTAATGCATTCATGGCCGATCTTTCGCCATGAGTGAGGTTGTCTGCTCTATATTGTAATGGTTTAATTGAAAATGTATAGCCCTTTGCTAACAGAGATAGATCTCGTTCAATGAGTTGCTCAAACGCTGTTAGGCAGGGCCCTTTCATATGTGACGGATAGAACATTGATTTTTTCCTTAAACCTGAGGATCGTCTACCTAGAAAAGAGGAAGGTATATCATTTGTATCTCTATTTTCATCAACAAGATCTTTCATGTCTTGTACACAACACATCTCTTGAAAATTAAGGGACCCCTCTCCCTTCTGGCTATCGCAACTCAATGTATCATCAAAGACAGTATGCTCAATTGTATCATATGTATCAGTCTCTTTTTGATGGTAAAACCTTTTCAATGTAAGTTTGCGTATATACTTGTAGAGGTCAATAACAGTCTCAAACAATTTAAAGTCACTACATGGGGCGAACTTCAAACCCTTATCCAGCACGGATAGTTCATCCACACTAAGTATGTGGTCTGAAAGATTGATAATTCCTGTGTTTTCAATTAACAGTTCTTTTTCCTCTTTTGGGGATTTTTTGGAGTTCCTTTTCTTTCCCCTCCTTGTGTGTCTGTAGTGACCCTGTTTTTTGACCCAAAGATGGTCCTGGATTCATATTCAGCCTCCCTCAGATGACTTGATGATTCTCCCCCTCTTCGTTCGCTGTATCTATCAACCCCATAGTTTTGGCCACCATTATCTCTCTCATTAGATATCAGGGTTCTAGGTAAGGTCTCATAATCTGAACCCTCTGATTCTCCACTAGCTGAGTGTGAGAAGGAGATGTTCTTTTTTAGTATAGACTTTTTTTGTTGTGGATCCTTGGGTTTATTTGATTTGTGGGGTGTTGAGGAGTTAAAGTTCCTTTTGAAATTAGGGATTTTCTGCCAAACATAAATCTGGTTACGGGCATAATCTTGCTTATCCCTCTCAAATTTTAATTGCTTCTTAGCCATAAGCTCTTTTTCCATGCTCTTGGTATTATTGGATAGAACAAGATCTAAATTATCAAATCCATCCATGTCCTTATACTGATGTAAATTTTTTTGGAGAGAAACAATCTCTTCCTCTAACGAGGATTTCTCCTTAAGCTTGGCTTTAATAATGAGGTCAATCAGGGTAAATGAGCAGATGTTTAATGCTTCCTTCCATTTGGTCTCAAACTCTTGGTTGATGAACCCAAACGTAGGTGACTTTTTTATACGCAAACCTCTTGGAATTCTCTGCGTAGTGACATAATTTTGCAAAGATATAATGTCCCACCAAAGTCTGATTTTTGTGGAAAGTATCTTCTCTAGTCTAGAAAAATGAATTTTTAAATCTGAAACATCCTCACAGTCCAGTTCCAGAGTATTCTCAAAAACTTGTTGTGCTTTCTTGACTCGGTGGGTGTTAACCGAACAATTAAAAGCAAATTGTATTGGGACATCGCCATCGGTCTCATATTCACTCTCAGTGATGTCTGGATCCATTTGTAGTAATGAAAGAAATTATTAAAGCCAAGCTTAAGGAGAAATCCTCGTTAGAGGAAGAGATTGTTTCTCTCCAAAAAAATTTACATCAGTATAAGGACATGGATGGATTTGATAATTTAGATCTTGTTCTATCCAATAATACCAAGAGCATGGAAAAAGAGCTTATGGCTAAGAAGCAATTAAAATTTGAGAGGGATAAGCAAGATTATGCCCGTAACCAGATTTATGTTTGGCAGAAAATCCCTAATTTCAAAAGGAACTTTAACTCCTCAACACCCCACAAATCAAATAAACCCAAGGATCCACAACAAAAAAAGTCTATACTAAAAAAGAACATCTCCTTCTCACACTCAGCTAGTGGAGAATCAGAGGGTTCAGATTATGAGACCTTACCTAGAACCCTGATATCTAATGAGAGAGATAATGGTGGCCAAAACTATGGGGTTGATAGATACAGCGAACGAAGAGGGGGAGAATCATCAAGTCATCTGAGGGAGGCTGAATATGAATCCAGGACCATCTTTGGGTCAAAAAACAGGGTCACTACAGACACACAAGGAGGGGAAAGAAAAGGAACTCCAAAAAATCCCCAAAAGAGGAAAAAGAACTGTTAATTGAAAACACAGGAATTATCAATCTTTCAGACCACATACTTAGTGTGGATGAACTATCCGTGCTGGATAAGGGTTTGAAGTTCGCCCCATGTAGTGACTTTAAATTGTTTGAGACTGTTATTGACCTCTACAAGTATATAC
This sequence comes from Ascaphus truei, assembly GCF_040206685.1. Lineage (NCBI taxonomy): Eukaryota > Metazoa > Chordata > Amphibia > Anura > Ascaphidae > Ascaphus > Ascaphus truei. Next base: position 526,506,138 of record NC_134483.1, read on the forward strand.
GCAAACTTACATTGAAAAGGTTTTACCATCAAAAAGAGACTGATACATATGATACAATTGAGCATACTGTCTTTGATGATACATTGAGTTGCGATAGCCAGAAGGGAGAGGGGTCCCTTAATTTTCAAGAGATGTGTTGTGTACAAGACATGAAAGATCTTGTTGATGAAAATAGAGATACAAATGATATACCTTCCTCTTTTCTAGGTAGACGATCCTCAGGTTTAAGGAAAAAATCAATGTTCTATCCGTCACATATGAAAGGGCCCTGCCTAACAGCGTTTGAGCAACTCATTGAACGAGATCTATCTCTGTTAGCAAAGGGCTATACATTTTCAATTAAACCATTACAATATAGAGCAGACAACCTCACTCATGGCGAAAGATCGGCCATGAATGCATTAAAAGCCAATAACTCTCTTGTCATCAAGGGGGCCGACAAAGGGGGTGCTATCGTTGTGCTGAATAAATCAGATTACAAAACTGAAGCACTTCGACAACTTAATGATAGTTCATCGTACATCTCACTCAGAGGAGACCCCACATCAACATTCATTAAAGAACTGAAAAACCTCTTAGATGAGGGGGCCATTCTAGGCGCACTTGATGACAAAGAGCTTGAATACTTATTTTGCCCTTATCCTATCATTCCCATTTTTCACCATCTCCCAAAGATCCACAAGACATTGGTCTCCCCACCTGGGAGGCCAATAGTCGCTAGTATTGGATCTTTGGGAGATGGTGTATCCAAATATGTTGATCACTTCCTACAAACCATAGTGCAAACACTACCATCATATATCAAGGACAGTGGTGATCTCATGATACAACTCGACTCCATCACATGGGAAACAAATTTTATTTGGCTTAGTCTTGACATCACATCATTGTACACAGTGATAATACATGAGCATGGGCTGGCAGCTGTCAGATTTTATTTACAAAAATCAGAACTTTCACCTGCACAGAGCACGTTTATTCTTAATGCAATTCAATTTTTGTTAACACATAATTACTTTATGTTCGATGGGGATTTTTATCTCCAAACACGTGGTACCGCTATGGGTACCAGCTTTGCTCCGTCCTATGCGAATTTATTCCTAGGATGGTGGGAGTCGGTCCACGTGTTTGGAGAGAGAAATCCCTATAGACACCTTATCACTTTTTACCGGCGTTATATTGACGACCTTATTTTTATTTGGCACGGGGATGCACATTCTCTTTCTTTGTTCACAGAATATTTAAATAATAATGAATTTAATTTGAAATTCACCTCCACTCACAATGCTCACCATATTCACTTTTTAGATTTTTTTCTTTCAGTTAATATGCACAAACAAATTATCACTACGGTATATCGCAAAGAAAATTCACGTAACACATTTTTGCGAGCTGACAGCTGCCACCCCAAATCCTTGTTAAAAGGAATACCAAAAAGCCAACTCATTAGATTAAGAAGAATTTGTACAAATGATGAAGACTTTGCAAAACAATCCGAGGAGCTGATGGAGCGTTTTGAAGCGAGAGGTTATCCAAAAGACGATCTCAAAAAAACACTCAGGGAGGTGAGAAATTTGGATAGATCTGTTTTGCTCAAAAGAGTGCAAAGTAAGAAAGACAAAAAATCTTTCCAATTTCCATATTTTGTTACTCAACATAACAATCAATCTAAAAACATTAGAGAATCCATTCACAAACACTGGGGAGTGTTAGCAGCAGATCCTTTATTAAAAAATATATACGATGAGGGTCCTAAGATAGTATTCAGCAAAGCTAAAACCATTGCGAACTTTGTATCTGGCAGCTTGTTCTCTTCAGACAAATCAGTGATTAAGAAATTACCCAAGGGTAATTATGCATGTTCAAAATGTAAAATTTGCAAACATATGGATATCAAAAAAGATTTCGTTTCTTTTAAAACTGGAAAAAAATATTATGTGAATTCATTTATCAATTGTGATACCAATTTTGTGGTATACTTGTTAAGTTGCGGTTGCGGTAAACAGTACATTGGTAGGACTGTAAGACACTTGAAAGTCCGTATACTCGAGCACCTGAGATTAATTATCAAAAAAGATTTGAGTCATCCCGTATCTCAACATTTTAGTCATTGTAACATGGGAGACTCAGATAATTTGTGTGTTCAGGGTATTGAACATATATCGAATCCGATCAGAGGTGGCAATAGACTAGGTATCTTAAACAGAAGAGAACTATATTGGATATTCACTTTACAAACACGTATCCCTTATGGATTAAACTCAGATTGGGATATTGGTACTCTTCTGTTTGATACCTAGCTTTGCGTAGACACTATTTTCTGTGTATGATTAAATAGACTATATGCTTAAGATGTATTAGATTGTCAGATTCATTATGTAGACATTGTCAAGAAGGTCTCTGTTTTCATTATCTCTCTGGGCTGTGGAGCTTACACTTTATGTATATCAATTTGTTATTATAAGATGTCTCCACTATACCCTTACAATATCATACAACCTAACTATGAGGATCTTGAAACACTGTTATCATAGGTTACTTCTAATTGTTTTTAATTTATTTCTTTATTGGTTTTATCATTATTATGCTTTTCCTCATTAGGAGTGCTTTTATATAATTTTTTGTTTTGTTTATGTTAATAAAGATGTGTTTGTTTTGTATTACATGCTCCAGGACGCACTGGGCTCTGTTGCCTAGCTACGCTTAGCATTTGACCTTTTTGGTCACATGTCTGTGACGGAGTGACGTCATGCGCTATTCTTTCAAGGAGTGGGAGGCACTAGCATCGGGTGCATGTGTTTATGCGCGTACAGTGATTCTCCCACCTCCTTCGCGCATGACGCGACTACCAGGGCACGCATTATGCAGCGTAACCACGCGACCATACGTCACGGGTCAGAGGTCATCTACGCGACCCGCGTGACGTATGCGGATATGCTCCGCGATTGGGCTACATGCTTGTTAAGTGAGTATAAATGTCGCTCCATAACTTATGGTTGTATTCACCTTGATAAAGGACTGTAGAGGTCCGAAACGCGTAGGTGTGTTTGTTACTTTGCCTGGATCCTATTAAATAGCTTATTTTTGGTACGTATCCCTGTTGGTGTTATTGCTATTCTACAGCTGGACTTGGTGCTTCGTTTTTCTTCCCTGTTCTACATTCGAAATAAAATATTACACTGCATTTAGTGAATAAATAAATTTGTGTTCTAACAGCTCATTGCAAATCGTATACTAGAGATTTGTTAAAGTAGCTATCAAACGTATCAACATATGCTGAAATTATAGTGAGCTGAAAGCATTTCTCAATGTGGCTGTTTCGCCTCTACGTTCACCATAATATTTAGTATTATAAAAAATACAGGTGTGAAATCTGTCTTTTATAATGACCCATTCCAGAGAATAGGAAATTGCACATCAGCAAGGTAACACATTTGTAGCAAAAATCCTTTGATGTAGAGCAGGGGTTAGATATATGCAAATTCCAGCCAATATTGAAATACCTACTCTCAGATTCCTCAATATTCAAGGTAATAGTAGTTAGTAATACTCAGAACTTTTGCCAAATCAGAGCTGAGATTTCTTGAACTACTTTAGTGCCGATGAGTATTCTAAAACAAATCTGGGGCAATCACCAACAAGACCCAGGTACATGCTGGGTACATGCTGGTTACATGCTGCAACATTTCAGTGACATTTCTGCAGACAGACTAATGGCCCATCGGATTAACAGCGGGGGTCCCCGACAGTCCCATTCAAACTGAATGGACTGCCAGGGATCCCTGCTGTGTTAATCCTCCATTAGTCTGTCTGCAGAAATGTCACTGAAATGTTGCAGCATGTACCCAGCATGTGGCGACGTGGTGATCAAAGGGAAGCGCAAACATGTGGAGATATAAAAAATAAAACTGATGGTGCAGTATTGTGACACATGGATAAGTATTCTTCTTTAGGTCTCAATAATGTGGGTATAATTACCAGCAGACCTAAAGAAGAATACTTATCCATTTGTCACAATACTGCACCATCAGTTTATTTTTTTATATCTCCACATGTTTGCGCTTCCCTTTGATCACCACGTCGCCATATTCACGTGGGATTGAGAGAGCAGTCCTGCACTGGGTCACAGCAGCATTCAAAGGATTTGTTTGTATCACCTATATTTATTTAATTTATGGTTTATATATTAATATTGGATTAACACGTGTTCAAAGCTTATAATAGAGCGCCACTTTTGATATATTACGTTTTGCACTTGTACCCAGCATGTACCAGCACGTACCAGCATGTACCAGCACGTACCTGGATCTTGTTGATGATAGACCCAGATTTTCCAAGGCAAGTTTAAGGCAAGTTTTAGAATATTCGTCGGCGCACCTGTACTTGCTGGTGTGGGTAGATTTGTAAGTGGTGGGTTGAAGGTGATTGATCCGGAGAAGCGGATTGGAGGGAGATGATGCAGTCAGGTGATTTGATCAGAAGGGGCGGGAGGGACGTGATTTGATCCTGCGGGCCGGACAGGAGGTGATTTATTCCGGAGCAGCGGGTGGTGGGAGGTGATTTGTTACGGAGGAGCGGGCAAGAGGGGATTTGATTCAGAGGAGTAGGCTGGTGGGAAGTGATTTCAATCAAAGAGGAGCAGGTGGGAGGGAGGTGGGAGGGAGGTCTTTTGATCCAGAGAAGCGGGCGGAGGTGATTTAATGCAGAAGGGCAGGCGGGAGGCAGGTGATATGTGTCAGGAGTGGGATGGTGGCCCGGCCCTTAATTATATAGTTACATAGTTACATAGCATATATGGTTGAAAAAAGTCATCCTGTATGTTCATCAAATTCAACCTATGCTAAATTTACACAACAGATACTTCATCCTATGTTTGTACTTACAGTATATTGATCCAGAGGAAGGCAAACAAAAAACCCCAGCAAAATATCATCTAATGATAAGGGGGAAAAATACATTCCATCTTGACTTCAGATTACTCCCTGGATCAACATCCTTCCTATGTTTACTTATTTGGTATATCCCTGTATACCTTTCCTTTCTAAAAAGATGCCCAACCTTTTTTTGATGATACTGTATCTACCATCACAGTCTCCATGGGTAATGAATCTCACATTGTAACTGCCCTTACTGTAAATAAACTTTCCTTTGTTGCTGGTGAAATCTCCTTTCATCCAACCTTAAGGGATGGCCCGAGTCCTTTGTACTGCCCGTGGGATGAATAGTTCTTTGAAAGCTCCCTGTACTGTCCCAGAATATATTTATACTAGCTGAGAGACCCGGCGTTGCCCGGGATGTAAATGCGTAATAGGTAGTATTATTTATAAATCGTGGAACAATAGGTGACTGTTTGTTGTAAAGGTTGGATAATAATATTGAAAAGAAAGATGGAAGAAAATGTAATACGATGTTGTATAAAAATGGTTTATTGTAACCACACCACAGTACAATGTATATTTTGGTGGCATAAGTGATGTAAAAATGTGAGTCGTGTGTCCTGCTAGGGTGTGAGGCGGCGGGTGGCGCGTGGGTTGTGAGTGCTGTGTGCGAGTGGGGGTCCTGCTAGGGTGTGAGGCGGCGGGTGGTGCGTGGGTTGTGAGTGCTGTCTGTGAGTGGGGGTCCTGCAAGGGTGTGAGGCGGCGGCTGGCGCGTGGGTTGTGAGTGCTGTCTGTGAGTGGGGGTCCTGCTAGGGTGTGAGGCGGTGGGTCAGTGATGTCGGTGCGTAGGGGCGGGAGGCAGCAGGTGTGTGTGGCGGCAGGTATGTGTCGAGTGTGGCGGGTGTCTGTTGAGTGCGTGCAGCGGCTGTGAGGCGGTGGGTGAAAGGCAGAGGCGGCCGGAGTAAGGGCGGGTGAAAGGCAGAGGCGGGGGTGGGGAGGCGGTAAGGCGGGCATGAAGGCGAAGGGCGGCGGGAAGGGGAGGAGGGGGTGGAAGAGGGGGGCAAGGGGTGGAGGAGGGGGGCAAGGGGTGGAGGAGGGGGGCAAGGGGTGGAGGAGGGGGGCAAGGGGTGGAGGAGGGGGGAAGGGTTAGAGGAGGGGGGGGAAGGGTTAGAGGAGGGGGGGGAAGGGGGGGGCGGAGGGAAGGGGGGGGGGCGGTGGGAAGGGGGGGTGGGAGGTGGTGGGAAGGGGGGGTGGGAGGCGGTGGGAAGGGGGGGGAGGCGGTGGGAAGGGGTGGGGGGAGGCGGTGGGAAGGGGGGGGGGGCGGTGGGAAGGGGGGGTGGAGGGGAGGTGAAGGGGGGGTGGAGGGGAGGTGAAGGTGGGGGGGTGGAGGGGAGGTGGAGGGGGGGTGGAGGGGAGGTGGAGGGGGGGTGGAGGGGAGGTGAAGGGGGGGAGTGGAAGGGAGGTGAAGGGGGGGTGGAAGGGAGGTGAAGGGGGGGTGGAAGGGAGGTGAAGGGGGGGGGTGGAGGGGAGGTGAAGGGGGGGGGGGTGGAGGGGAGGTGAATGGGGGTGGAGGGGAGGTGAAGGGGGGGTGGAGGGGGGGAGGTAAATGGGGAGGTGAAGGGGGGTGGAAGGGAGAAGTGGAGTGAGGGGAGGTGAAAGGGGGTGAGGGGAGCTGATGGGGGGTGAGGGGTAGGTGAGGGGAGGTGAAGGCCGCTCACTCACCCGTCCGGCAGGTCCCACGTGGATCTGAGGCGGGAGGCAGTGTGTTGTGGCCGCTCTCCCGCTGTGTCCCGGGCGCTCGCTCGCTCCCCCGCTGACTGTTGCGGCGCCGGGGGGGGGGATCGGGGAGACACTGACACTGGAGGGGAGGGGGTGTTGGGGAGGTGAAGGGGGGGTAGAGGGGAGGTGAAGGCCACTCACATCCGGCAGGTCCCACGTGGATCTGAGGCGGGAGGCAGCGTGTTGTGGCCGCTCCCCCGCTGTGTCCCGGGCGCCGCCATCTTGGGCACTCGGCGCCGCGAGGCAGCCTGCCTGGCCACTGGCTGTTCCCCCGCCGGGGAGGGGTGAGTTGTAGCGCCGGGGGGGGGGCATGTATATGTGTGGGGGGGGGGGAGAGGTGGGAGATATAGAGGGGGGGTCTTGCACGGCCGCTGACACTGGGTGGGTGGGGGGGGGGCGCTGAAGGGGTAATAATAGTGTGTGTGTCCCGCTGAATGTAGCGGCGCCGGGGGAGGGGGGGTCAGGGTGAAAGCGCGGGAGACACGGGGAGAGGAGGAGGTGCGCGCGGGTGCTGCTAACACTGTGAGCCCCGCTAATGTATGTAACAGTGTGTGTGTGTGTGTGTGTGTCACTGTGTGTGTGTGTCACTGTGTGTGTGTCTGTCACTGTGTGTGTGTGTCCCTGTGTCCCTGTGTGTGTGTGTGTGTGTGTGTGTGTGTGTGTGTGTGTGTGTGTGTGTGTGTGTGTGTGTGTGTGTGTGTGTGTGTGTGTGTGTGTGTGTGTGTGTGTGTGTGTCTGTGTCTGTGTGTGTGTGTCCCCCCCTGTGTGTGTGTGTCCCTGTGTTCCCTGTGTGTGTGTGTGTGTCCCTGTGTTCCCTGTGTGTGTGTGTGTGTCCCTTGGCCCGTCACTCCGCCTCAGGCCAATGAGAGGTGTGCGGGGGCGGGCGGGCCAAGGGACCAATGAGATTTCCCCTAGGGACACCGGACATCCAGGCAGGCATGCATGCATGCAGGCAGGCAAACATACAGTGCTTTCACTAATATAGTATAAGTTATAATTATCATATCCCCTCTTAGACGCCTCTTTTCTAATGTAAATAAATCTAATTTAGCTAGCCTCTCCTTATATATCAGATTGCCCATCCCCTTTATTCATTTGGTGGCTCTTCTCTTTACTGGGGACAGTAAGTCTTGCTACATCTGTAGCTACCATCTTGAAAACCTATAAATAATTTTACATCAAGACCCACATTTATTAAACAGTGTTATTCCATGGGGCCATGTGACATATTGCAGCCCATTAAATGGACAATAAGCTGTTTCCAGTGCCAAAAAGGTGTTTACTAAATATGGGCGCAAATGTTCTCTAGTACAGGAACCTACCAGTAGCACCTCTACAGATATTTCTAGGATTGAGCATGCTAAAAAATATATATATAAAAAGTTAAACAGCTGAAAATAAGTATCAAATCCTATTGATTTACTTGATTTTCTTCCACCATTTTCAAAGATATATATTTTTTAAACATAGTAGTGAAGAAATTGGAAAGTTCACATGTGACAGCTTCTGGAATATTTTCTACAGCCTCTGAACGTAGAGACAAATTTCTATCACGCTGTGTGGATCATTTCTTTGGCGATGGTGCAAATAGATTACTGAAGAAATTCAAGAAACTGTAAGACACCAGATGAATTGCCCACATTTTGTACTGCAGCATTATATTTTCTTGTGAAATGCTTTCATTTCTCAAGAAGAAAACTGTACTACTGTATCCTGCATTTATTTAACCTTTCTTTTCAAATAACCCCATCTAATCATCTCCGGTGCTGTATCCTCATGAAAACTGCTAAGGCAATAAAAACTAGATGAGCTCTAATTATGTATCGGGTACAAACACAAGAAATGTAACATTGGTATTTTACAAATAAATATTTGAGAATCTTTTTGGAATGTAGTGGGCAGGTGATATTGAATCTAACCCAGGCCCTCCCACTTCAACTCTGTCCCATACCCCTGAGAATACCCCCTTCAAATTCAAAAAGGCTATCTGTCGCCCATATAAATATCCGGAGTCTGCTGCCCAAACTGGATGAACTAATGGCATGGTGCCTTATGCATAAACCAAAAGCCATCATTCTTACAGAAACATGGCTAACCCCTAAAACCCCTGATGCACATATTGCCATTCAGGGATACTCCATTTCTAGGAGAGATAGGTCAAAGAGAGGAGGAGGGGTGTTATTTTATATTGCAGACCCTTTACAATTTACACTGTTACACTGCCCCCCAAGCCCACCCTCTTTTGAAATCCTAGTTGGCAGAATCTGCCTCCCCTTTTCTAAGCCCATCTTGCTTGCTGGCATCTACCGCCCCCCTAAAGCCCCTCTACAATCTCTGACTGATATCACCCAGATTCTTGGCTCCATTTCCTCTCTGAATGAGAAGAGTGAGCTGCTAGTTCTTGGGGATTTCAACTTCAATTGGCTCGACCCTAAAAACCACAAAATCCACACACAAATTAAGGGCCTCATGCAGAGAGCAGCGCAAAAAGTGAAAGCGGCATTAATTGGCGGATTCTGCCTTCAGAAAGGCAGAAACCGGCAAGTTTAAAAAAAAGCGCCATTTTTTTTTTCCCCTTCAAATTCGCCGCGCGCCTGGAGAGTTTAAATTCTCTCCAGTTTTTTTCTCTGCCGTATGCAGAGAGCCGCGATCGCCATCTAGTGGCTGTTCGCGGCAAAAAAATGGCGCGATTTTCAACATTTTCCCTCTCCACCAAGCAGCTGGCGCTCCGCGGCCGGTGGAGAGGGAAAAAAAAAAAAACGCGATTTTTTCCCCAGTAGTTTCAACAGCGCTAATAGCGCTCATAGCGCTGGTTGAAACTCTCCATATGCAGAAAGGCAGTTTTCTGCCCTTTCTGCATATGGACATAAAAACTCTCCAAAAAAGGTAAAATTTTTCCCCCTCTCCAATTCTGCATAGCGCTGCTCTCTGCATGAGGCCCTAAATCGCTTAACCTATCGCAACTCATTTCCCAACCCACACGAACAAACCTGAAATCGCACAACCATTCCCTGCTTGACTGGATTCTCTCCTCAAATCCCAGCCGAATCCAATCCTCTGGCATCCTTCCTGACATTTTCAGTGACCATGCAATAGTGTACTGTGTAAAGAACATTAAACCGCCCCAATCAAGCCCTAAAGTTCTCCTCACTAGAACATTTAGAAACTTTAACCCACAACAGTTTCTGGCTGAACTTACCAACTGCCCTTGGCACAGAATCGATTTAATTCCCAACCCCGATTCTGCGCTTGACTATTTCCAATCCGAGTTCTTAAAACTCTGTGATACCCATGCTCCACTACGCAGAATAAGTGTACGGGGTGCCCACGTTCCATGGTTTACAGCTCCACTACGCAGAATAAGGGTACGGGGTGCCCACGTTCCATGGTTTACACCTGATCTTATAGCACTCTACCAGTTCAGGGATGCCTTGTAGAAAAGCCACAAAGTATCTGGCACTACCAAGGATCTCAATCACTACAGATGCCTGTGGAACATGTGCCCAAGGCAAACAAAGCATGCAAAAGCACAATATTACTCTGACAATCTCCTCCAGAACACATCAAACCCAGCTAACTTTTGGAAGGTTATCAACAACATATTCCAGCCTTCTAACCACCAACAGCCAAGTAATATCACTAAGGGCGATATTACTCTGACAAACCCCACCGACATTGCAAATGCATTCAATGATTACTTTGTGGGGTGTGCTACTAACTTATTAGCGAAACGCAGCCCAAACTGCAAACCTGAATCTCATTCTGGGAGTACCCCTATAGCCCCACCCCCTCCAAACACTGCCCACACTTTTCAATTTGACCCAGTATCCGAAGAGGAGATTACACAAGTGCTTCTCAAATTAAAACTAAGCAGCCAATGTGGACCTGACTTACTACAATCTAGGTTCCTAAGACTTGGTGCCCCAGCAATTGCCAAACAAATTGCTACCATAGTCAACTCTATCCTGTCTGCAGGCCATATCCCTAAGACCTGGAAAGCTGCCAGAGTTGTCCCAATCTTCAAAAGTGGGGACAAAAACACTGTCTCAAACTACAGGCCAATCTCCCTTCTCCCAATCCTATCCAAAGTCATGGAAAAATGTGTCCACTCCCAATTAAGTGACTACTATAACAAGACAAATTTCCCTAGCCAATTCCAATCTGGCTTTCGCCCCAAACACTCTACCGTAACTACCCTGCTAAAAGTTTGCAATGAAATCCAGTGTGGAATGGAACGGGGTCAACTCACTGGTGCAGTATTCCTAGATTTTGCAAAGACTTTTGATACTGTTGATCATGCTATCCTACTTAAACTCCAGAGCTCTCGAATAGGGAAGCATGCTTTAAACTGGTTTCAGTCCTACCTATCAGGTAGATCCCAACACGTGTCCATCTCTGGCTCTAACTCTAACCCCCTGGACATCACCTGTGGCATCCCGCAAGGCTCTGTTCTGGGGCCCCTACTCTTCTCAGTGTTCATCAATGATCTTCCCACAGCTTGTCAGGAAGCCTCAATACACATATGCAGATGACACAATTCTATATGCACACAACCATAGCCTCTCTGACCTTCAACACATACTTCAGTTTGACTTTTTCAGACTCGAAAACTGGATTTCCCAAAACAAACTGTTTTTAAACACTGACAAGACTGTAACAATGGTATTTGGGACCAAAACTACATTTTTAAAGCTTCCAGCAACTGAGCTCCAGATTAGAACCAACACTAACACCACCCTAACTCCTGTTACTAGTTTTAAATACCTGGGCATATCGTTTGACTGACAACTAAGACCTATGCCAAACTAGGGGTACTTTACAAGTCCTCCCTAAGTCTCCTGGTCAGAAAACATATCTCACAGCAGATGCTAATGCCAATTATTGACTATGGAGACATAGTATATGGCTCAGCACCTCAGACCCACCTTAGCAAACTTGACACCCTCTACAATTCAATTTGTCGTTTTGTTCTCCAATGCAACTATAACACACATCACTGCGAAATGCTCAAAGAACTAGATTGGTCATCACTCGAGTCTAGGCGCAAAGTTCACCTGTCCTGTCTTGCCTTCAAATTCTTTATGAGCAAGCTACCCAGCTACCTGAACAAGCTCCTCACCCCTACCACATGCAGCTCCTACCACCTGAGATCTGACTCCAAAAGACTGTTCATGGTCCCAAGGCTCAATAAAGTATCCAGCCGCTCGTCCTTCTCTTACCGTGCACCCCAAAACTGGAACAACCTACCAGAGAATCTTACATCCACCACCAGTTTAAGTTCTTTCAAATCTAAGGCTGTCACACATTTTAATCTGGTCTGTAACTGTTTCATACACCCATAATATATATTATCTTTAACTGTGCATGCAATGTCTTTTATATAATATATACCCTGCTCATTTATGTAACTGTATTTGTAAACATGTATTATTTGTCTTAACTCTGTGCCATACTAGAAAACGAGAGGTAACTCTCAATGTATTACTTCCTGGTAAAATATTTTATAAATAAATAAATAAAATAAATAATATTTACGAAGCAACCTTCTGCCATTAGACACCTTCATTCTATTCAACCAAAGGGTGTTTATATAGGCGATAATATATTCATTTCCCAGGTTTTTGCTGTCTTTGCTAGCAGCCAATGGATTGGTTTTGTGATGCAATCCAAGAAGTATAGTAGGGGTTATTTATTGCACTTTTTAGGGATGCATGACTCTGTTGCCATGATTTTAACGTTCTTGTGTGTATCTATGAAAAACTCCATTAATGCAACAAATCTACACATCTCAGGAAGCTACCGTATAAATCAATTAAAATCTATCTGACTAATAAACTTGCATGATGTATTTTGAATATGGCAAAGAACCTTCTAACGTTTGAAGCAGAAACTGAAAGACTTCAAATATTTCGATTGGCTGCACTGAATTAATAGTTACCTAGATAGCCAGCACTGGGGCCTATTCTACAGCTTTGAAATGTGAATTAACACATCTAAAGTGCACTTTACAAGCGCATTTGCATGTTTTACTATTCTGTAAGCCCTTTTCGTATGTCCAAACCATGTGAAAAAGGCTTTTTTAGTAGCGTTCTCATTCTGGCACTGCAAATCCCTACGGAATTACCAAAATCAATTTTTTTTTTGCAAAACTTGCTGTATTCTAGTAGCTCTGAAAACTGCAAAAGGATAAATCGTTTTTCTAAACAACTCGTATTTTTTTCCTCTCGCCACCTCAAAGCAAGCGAGATAGGAATTGCGATTTCCCTTCAGAACCTGAAAGAGGAGACGAAGGACTTCCTAGTGTTGTAGGGTTCCCCCTGGTGCCCCTTACCTCCGCTCAGTGGCAGGGACCCCTTTGGCATGTCGGGGAGCTGCGGGGGCGATCGCGTCACCGGGGGCCCCCGGGGGCATCTGCGGTAGGGCGCCGCCATGTTTGCAAGGCTTGCGCATGTGCAGAACAGCCGTGGCGGACAGTGCAAGTCTCGCACATGCGCAGATGCGACGCGCGATAGTGCAGGGACTTCCCGAAGTTGCGCATGCGCAGGAGAGATCGCACACGCGGCCCCAATAGTAAAGAGGTCCTACGGGGACTACAAGACCCAACAGCCCCTGGAGCTGCTACCCATGTGATGCCACAGCAGCCAATAGGGCTTAGAGCTTCCCCTAACCCCTGCACACACAACCTCCCCTAACCTTGACCCAGCTCCAACTCCTCGCAAGCCCTCAGCGCGCCAAAAATGTATCTTTCTCCTCAGGGGAAGCTCTAAGCCCTATTGGCTGCTGTGGCATCACATGTGTAGCAGCTCCAGGGGCTGTTGGGTCTTGTAGTCCCCGCAGGACCTCTTTACTATTGGGCAGCTTCAGCTTTCGCACCAAGCCAAGCACAAAGCTTGCATCTTGCAAAGCTTACCACGCAGTTCTCCCGTTTTGGTGGGAACCGCTATTGTATCGCTGCAGCTCCTTTAACGGAGGTTCTGGCCACTCGAATTTCGAGAGCCTCCCCTGGGACACTACCCGCACATACAGTTGAGTAATTTTAGGTGGATAATCATGTTGTAGTCCCCTTCAGGCGGTTCTGGTCCCTTGAGACCCCAGGAGCCCCAGTACCCTTCACATAATGGAAACTACAACAACAACAAAAAGCGCAAAACTCGCAGTGTATTAAAAGTGATTATATTATCTCATTGCAGGTAAGGTAAGTATCGCACGTACACTTAGATGGAAAAAAATCAGGCAGTACAATGGGGGTACCTGGCTACAAGTGTATCACTCTTTACTTCTCATCAATGTTAACATGGACCCCTATAAGCTTATGCCTGCTGTGTTACACAGATTCTCAGCACAGCCTGGGATAAAATGCATAGCCAGTAAACCTGTCTCAAAGACAGCTGTTTTGACCTTTTGGGTCTTATCAGTGTGATGTTGATTGCTGGCTATGCAACATGGAGCTGGTATGAGGGTAAAACCAAGTTATGTTGGGTAAAAAAAAAGTGTCAATAACCCTCCACCATACAGAAAATAACAATGCCGCTTGTGGTGCATTTGCAAGTCTCCGACAGCTCTGCACACCCTGCCATTCCCCATTACCGCTTAATATACAGTGCTTCCACTGCACTGCATTAAAAGCTGATATACCTCTGTTATTATTAAACAAAGAACATGTCAACTACTGCAGGTTTCTCTAAATATCAGCTTTATCCGACGTACCAAACTCTCCTCAATCTTTTCTGTTCTGTTGCTTTTGGTTGAACAACAAAGTAGATGAATGAGAGCGGGAGCGAGAACGTTACAGAGAATTGTCTTGGGAAACATCGGGCTGCTATTTCAAACGTAATTACGCATTCATTTAAAGAAATGAAAAAGTGGATTCTATCCGAGAGAAGCAGGGAGCTCAGTGATCTTCTCACTGCCTTTGAAATAGATGTCAGTTCCTTAAAACCGTGAAAAAAATCACTGAAACAAGAATATAAGGGATTTTAGATAGGGATGTTTATGCCTATAACATTATATGTACAGAGCTGTTTACACTGCAACAGCTACATATAGGAAAAAAATATTATCCTTATCTTAACCTGTGTTATTACACATTTAATCAGAAGATTGATAAACCTTTACATATGATTTTAAATGTGTTTACATAGTTTACTGTCAACAGAATACAAAATGATAACATTAAATAATCAAGTGTTTTCATTTCATACATTGGCAAAAAAATTATCGGCCGTATGCAGTAGAGACAGAGAGTTAAATTGCACATTTTCGGTCAACAGTAGATCTCCGTTTCCTATCGTTACACAAACTACCTGCTATGTGCATCGTTTTCTGAGATATGAGGCCATATGTGCATCAGCAAACATTATGTGTAGAGTAAATTAAGCTGAGGCTGATAATTAGGCAGTAAGGAGATTATTGTAGACCTGACAGAGTAAATCAGCTGTATTAAAACACTCTCCATTTCCTCTGAAGCACTTAAGTGTACCATAAAAACACAATGTCATAGTGATAAACATTTTGCAGAAATACATTTCGTCAGAGACAACACAAAGAAGACACGAAAACAAGAAGAAAACTCTTAAAGTTGAATTCTAGGCTGCCGTAAAAATAACATTTATCAACCAGCCAAATGCCTCCACTTTTAGTTAATCTGACTTTTAGTCTTATGTAAATTGCTGGAATCTTTGCAGCTTCTGCTAACTTTTATTGGCCTAATGTAAACAGTATAAATAGGTATTACACATGACCAATGAGGCCCTTGTTCCTCAGTATACTTATAAGAAGTGATGTTTTGTAATCTCGAAACCAGTGTTCTTCAACTATTTCTCCAAAGGGGCCAGACTAAGGTATATATTTTCAGTTTCTACCAATGCCGGACCAGCACAGTCAGATAAGACTTTCATATATATTGTTCCCTGACAGTATGTTATATGTTTTGGGACAGGGAACTGGCCTATCCAGCCAGTCAGATAGTTAGGGCCTGTACTCTTTATTTAGTCTCCAAAGTGGAGTAGGCTTTCTTTATATGCTTTTTGTTTTGCCTTAAAGGGACAGTGTGCCAAATGATTTGTTGTTTGTGGAGAAAATAAACCACTCAATGTTATGGTTCACCCTAAAATTTATGTGTGGACTCTTAACTGATCTCGCCTACAGGCCGCTCTGTCACAGTTATGTATGGCTACTCTTCATGGGTTACCTTGACTCAGAGTGCTGGATTCAGGCGGCTGGGCAATGATGGAAAACAAAAGAATAGATCCTGCACCTACCAATTTGGGCTAAAATATACTAGTGAGGTTTATATTTAGAACCTAAGTCTGTGTAACAAATGAGCAATTTGGTGGCATCTTTTGATCAAAACATGATTCAAGCCTGCTGGGCAATGATGTAGGAAAGTTGTGGAATAATGGGCGCCAGAAACATTTGTCATAAACAGTCTTTTATTCAGATCACAAGGCACGGGGACCGCACATCACACTTTAAGCAACGTTGTATTGTGTCTTTATTTCTTTATAGTTATGACACATTACATGCTTCCATGAATGCCCACTGTGAACACTCTGAGTGTGAGGTATATCTCTTAGTTTCTTAACTGTTCTGAGATCCGGATCTCCCTTTTTTCTGTTCGGGATACTCTTCTATATTTTCTTTGTACTGCTAGGCCCATTGAGAATCCTTGCAGGTCCTGTACAAGTGACCCGAATACCTTTGGTCGTTCTGGGAACTGCCAGTTCCCTGCAGCTTAAGTAAACTGTTAATGCAGATCCACGGTGAGAGCCCATCAGCCAGCACCCACAAATCCTCGTTACTGAGGCCCACTGTGTCATGCCATTTTCATACCTCGAAGCTTATATTGGACTCCCTTAATCTTCTTCTGGGATCCCATCTTAACTTTGGTACTGCCCCTAGCGATAACATAACAAAGTAGAGGGGGGCCTGGTCTGTACTAATGCATTGTGAACATCCATATCTCTCCTCCCCGAGGCTCCTCTCTTCTTGTCCTCCTGGAACCTGCTTTCTCAACTTTCTCCTCTCCTTAAAAACTCTCTGTGATGTCATGATCCCATGGCAACACAGAGTGGGGTCCGGTATACGCTAACCATATTAGCAGCCCTTTAGAGGGGGTGGGGGTTACGCAACATGTGTTTTTTTAAATAAATCAATTCTATATTATTAGATAATACTTATAACATTTTCTTTATTCAACTCCATTCAACTGACATTTTTAATGAGTTTTAATATTATGAGCAGCCTTTGACTTCTATAGCAGGTTTTTACGCACTTCCCCACTTTACGCACACTGGGAAGCAGGATTTTTGTTGATTGATCACAGGAGAATGAATCGATTGGCAGCCTTGGTAATTCGTTTTCTATAAAGGTAATCAAAGGCCGTATATATTAAAATAAATATATTTTTAAAGTGCCACTTGGACTGCCTCTAAAGTTTCAGAATCTCGAATTAGCAGTTGTTTAAAGTTCTGAGATCTATCTTGATTGGTCTATGGAAAACATGGGCTGGAGAATGGACACAGCTCAAATTCGGATTGGCTCACGTCGACTTTGGGGTTTACACTGACAACAGTTTAAAAACCAGCACCCTTAAGTACAGGAGCTGATTCTAGGAGCCCATCCTTGCCCTACAAAAGACTAGTGTATCTACCTGAGACCTGGCCCACTTTCCATGGCTTTTCCTGGGTGAAGTAGACCTGATGCTACTTGCAGGCCTGTAATCAGTGAACCTGTAATCCATGGACCTTGTAAACCAGATTCCCTCCCTACAACAAACTATTATCCATGCTACAAGGAGTTTTCATCCAAGACTAAACTTAGTGCAGCCAGCATCCTTGCAAGTACAGTTGAGGATTTCTTTATAGCTTCCCATTTATTCACTGTAATTGTCTGTATGCTACACTTTTATGTACAGCATCATTACCTTCTATTTAATCTATTAGTTTAATAGCTATTTTGCCTGAACCAATTGTGAGCTTGCATGCTACCCACTGCATTTCATTTTAAAGTGTTGATTTTTTTTGTGTGCTTTCTGGGAGCTGTGTGGCCTCCGACTTGGAAGTAGGCCTCATCATCACCAGAAACCACAGTGTAATTTTGTAAGTATTCACAGCCCTTGCGAGAGTCTGTGTGATCCCAGTAATTGGTGAGGTACCCTGTGGAGGAAGCAGATCCTACTACAGACGGGGATGTCTGAGCAGTGATCCTTGGTGTCCTTTTTGACAGGTCTGGGTGGTGACTAGAGATGGGAAAATTTTGGGGGCGGATTTAGATTCGCTGCGGATAGGCCAGTTCCTCGGTCCATGTATTTCCAGCAAATCAATCTCAAAAAGGGTGACTTGGATGGGCAACCTCGACAGCAGACGTCGAGCTAAGTAGACAATTAGAGGTGGACTGGACCACATGGGGAGGTGAGAGGTAGTGTAGGATCAAGTCATAGGATTTCACAAAGCAAAGGAAAGAGCCTTCCCCCTCTTCCACTCCTAGATTTACGAATATATGTTTTTATGATTTGTATGGATGTTACTAAAGATAATGGATGTCATGTGTATTTATGTATTTCCTGAACATCAATAAACATTTTGAATTAAAAAAATAAAAGGGTGATTTGACTTTTTTGGATTTTTTTATCACCGATAATCAGCGAATCAAGCAATCCGCTGGTCAATTTTACCAATCCAATCCTCGGTTCCGCAATCCCAATCTGTGAATTGGATTCTTAAAATCCACCAGTGAATTGTATCCAAGGCAGTTTTTTTTTGTTTAAATTTGCACGGATTGAAACTGGAACAATCCGTCTACGAATTTTACACTGCGGAACGGATTTGGAATGGAAAGATTGGGAGATTCCGGGTAACAGATTTTGACAGTTTTGCCCGTCTGTAGTGGTGGAAAGCTACTTTTTTGGTGCAGCCAGCATGAAGTTCCCTAGTGGTTAGAGGACGATGGGAGCTATTTCGGCTGGTGGTGTCCTTCTAAGCGCTCGATTCACAGGTTACCTAGGTTTATTTGGGGCCATTTTGTGGCATGAGCTATAACAGATGTGTCCCTTATTTAATCATGCAATCTTTGTTATTGAGGAATGTACAGGTAAGTAACGTACTCAGCACCAAATACTAATTACAGAGCAAATAAATAAAAAATAATAATAATTGCAGTAATGCTTTCTAAAATAAAAAAGTTTATATTAATAAACAAAATGTATTTTGATACCAGCTCTGATGCAATGCATAGCTGACCCTGCTGTTAACAAAGTGGTTAAACATTTGCGTTACAGTTTGAACTTTTGAGTGTTCAATCCATATTGATCAACTCTCTCTGTTTACAAAGCAGACGCCCTCATAATTCATTAAAAACTGTTTTCTGATTTTTCGCTGAAAAAAATGACCTCAACTTAATGCAAGTCAATGGAAGCTGGAGCGACGTCCAGCATTTTCCTGTCAAACCTCCCTGAAGAGAGTTTTCAGATACTAGCCAGTATGATTCAGTCCCAGGCAGAACTCATACAACACGCCATCTGTTCACTACAAATATGTGCCCTTATGTTCAGAGAGAACTGTTCATGAACTTTCAGATCAACAGTGGTCCATTGTTCTCCCATTCCTGTATCTTAGCTTAATATATAGCTGGCTGAACAAAGAACCTACCTGTCTCCGTAGATCTCTCGTTTTTTTGGTCATTTTATCAATGGCAATGTTTAACGGGTCGCCCTTTTCTTTTCTTCCACTCTAAAAGACAAAAAAAGGAACCAGTGTTAATGCACAGTGACAACATTTCACAAAACAGTGGCAGTTCTCATATGCGTTTTAGAAATAAATAACATCTTCAGTTTCACAGCAGGTGCTGTATACACCATTAGATTATACATATGTCTATTGAAAGTATGACTCGTTTGCTGCCGGAAGGGCCAGCGAGACAAAGCGCGGCAACAAGTTGCGGGCAGGGGCGAGGTTAAGGAGTTCATACCATTCTCTTGCCTCTTTATGGCATTTCTTTAAGTTCAATCCACTTCTGGCCTAACCAGACAAAAGCTGCGTAGTGCTGTTACTCTGCAGCAAACCTTTGACGTACGTTGTACTGAAGACGAATATTGAAAAGGAGCAGTCCCCCATGCATGCTCATGTCTTATTTATTAAAGGTTTCTTTCCACTTATTGTACAGCACAGGGTTTTTTTTTTCAATTCTCTCATGTTTTACCTGCTCATATTTTTTTCAACTCTGTATTATATTGCTAAAAATCAGCCCAAAACCTAAATGAATATGGATTCAAAGCTCCCTCACGTAGTGAGATTAGTAGACCTTGGAGAGCCTTATTTGACAAGATTAAGAGAAGGCATATTTTTCTGAAAAGACCCTTTGTAATCTGTAAGGAACGTAACTCTGTGCTGTCTGGTGGAGTGGTGAAAGTGAGAATGAAAAACAGGTGTTACAGTAGCATGTGGACAACACACTGCAGGCTTCGGTCCTTTTTAAAGCTAAAGCAAAATAAAAAAAAACAACGTGAAAACAAAAATTAAAATTGGGTTGGGAATCTGATTTTAAGTGTATCACACGGAGCCCACTTTCAAAGTACATAATATTGGGTGGATCTGCACGCCTCCCACATCAGGTAACAGCGTATTCCCAAGAGACGCAGCCGTTAGTGTTCCTAACACAAGACGAGGTAAGGGTTTCTATGACACATAGAAAGACAAAGGAGTGAGTAAGGGAGCAGCCAGGATAGGGAAAGAGAACATTAGTGATCACCCATGTATCTGTTTAGGAAACAGTTTATCTAGGTCCAACAAAAAATTATTAGGAGTCAACAAGAAACTCCATATAGTGATATAAATAATAAAAGTAATAAAAACTGTGTGTGAATACATGGTTTTTTTTCTATCACAGTTCTTTAGTTAAGGCATGAAACACATGTCTAAAAATTATTCACTCGTTTTTTTTTTTTTTTTTTTAATGTATGTATGGTTCGCAAATTTTCCACATTTCCACTGAGGATTCTTCGTTTTGCCAAGAAAGTGCAATTTCACCGAGCCTTTTTATGGCTTTACGTACCCTGAAATAGGGCCTTTGCTGGATAGGAAGGCAAAAGCCACGTATCCGGGTCTGGGTTAAAAAGGCTTGGTAATTCTTGAGAGAACTCTGAAACGGCTGGAAATATGTTCGCAGTTAAAAAAAGGGCACATTTTTCCTCATTAGCGATTGGAAGTTTCACACATTTTTACCTCTACGTATAGCGTTCCCTGTAGTAGAGGCCTTTGAGTAACCACGCTAAATAGATGCTTCCTGTTAACAAAAAGTCCCTGGCGCCCAAATGGTTATAGTCCTCCCTCTCCAAGATGCGCCTGAAAAACCTGAGTTTGTCAGATTATCGCCCAGGAGAAATACTCAAGTAACTAACTGTTCACTACAAGATCCTTCAATAGTGTGGTTAGCCACTCGTCATTAAATTGTATATCAGTCACAACACAGTTAGCATTAAATATTAATAAATAATTATAATTATATGTCAATTATTTGATGCAACATAATATTTGAGAAGAAAGCTGGTAGCAGAAAGATGAAGACCAATTTCAAAGCTGTGCAGTTTACTGTCTCACTCACATATTTCTTTATAAGGGAATGATATTATGAGTTGGGTGGCCTGCTAACCTAAAGCTTTAATGCTGCAGCCTCCTGCGAGTTTGGAGATATGATAATAACATTTATATCAGGGAAATCAGCTTCACTTATTAGCCAGCTTATACACAGGTACAGTAATGCAATGCAGAGCAGAGGTGCAGCATGCTACCAAGAGACAGGTGGTGTGTACAACTGCAGGTGGTGTGTACAACTGCAGTATAGGACAGCTGGGACGGTATGCAGCAGAGGTGGTCATTGTCTGTCCTCAAGGGCCACCAACAGGTCAAGTTTTAAGGATATTGCTGCTTCGGGACAGGTGGCTCAATCAGTAGCTCAGTCCAAACCTGACCTGTTGGTGGCCCTTGATGACAGGAGTTGGCCACTCCTGGTATACCGGAACATTAGTATGCATGTAAGTGTATGTCAGCATCTCATATGCTCTTCCTCTGCTAATCCTGTTATTTAATTTGGCAAAAAAATTACATTAAAGGTCTATCCAGTACTGACGTGATTAAACTGAACACAAATCTAATGAAAGGTCTCTAGTTTCTGTCCTCAAAAGAAAATAACACTTGCTGGCTAAGAACAAGCTATTTAAGGCCATGAGCATCTTCCTAAAAGATTAACGTAAAACTGACACAGCAGACAATAAAAAACGAACGCCTAGAATGTGTCCATCTTCTGCAAAACATAAAGCTTCGCAAAGCAGCAAACTTTTGTATTTTTTACTTACATGGGTTTTATTTTACACAGGATTGAAGCTGGGGGTCACACAAGCCAAACCCCAATTAATTCCAGCTCCGGGGAACCCCTGCTTCTGGAGATTCTTACCTCCATAGTACGTGCCGGAAGCCGCTAGACTCTGCTTCTGGGGCTCATGTAAGGGCTGCTGTTCAAAGCTCTCACGCCCTGCTGGCCAATAAGAAGTTGTGACATCATCAGGTTCGGATTCCTATTGGCCCGCATGATGTGGGAGCCTTAAACTTTAAAGTCCTGTTTGCTCAGCCGGTGTGGCTACCGGCACCTACTAAGGAGGTAAGGAAGTATCTCCGGAAGCAGAGGGTCCCCGGAGCTGAAATTAATGGGGTTCACCTCCGGAGACTCCCTGCTTCAATCCTGGGTAAATATATAATAAAAATACATGTTAGAAAAAGGCACTTGGATTGCTCCTTTAAGGAAGTATGAAAATGATTTTCAGTTTACCATCAGAGGTAATCAATGTATTTCACAACATGGAAAGAAGTACTGTAAGTATCATTTTATGTGCCATCATGTTCAGTTAAAAAACAGGATAGACTCTATAAACATTCATCCCTCCTCAAAGCTTAAACAATACCTCTGTTTTGTGAGCTCTCATCGTAGCCTTTCCAAAAATTACTGTCTGACCTCAACTGTTAGAAATCATTTTGCTTATTTCATATATTTCTCTTCTTACAGGTGTTTGCATATTATAAATTGGCTCTAGTAAAGAAAGATTGCTAAAAAATTTATTCCCATATTTGTTATTATTAATCACATATTTTCAAAGAAATAGCAAGCATAGTATGCTACATTGTAAGGAAACACACTGTATATAAAATTGTGATTAAACAGTGACCATAAAGTATTCTAAATGTGTCATTAAAAATCAGTGGTTTAGAATTCCAGCTAAAGAGAACTCCACTGGGCCTGATTTTTCAAAGGAACACAAAACTTTTATTTTAATGGGATACATTTTCTATTAAATCTGGTGATGATGTTTGCCCCAGTAATGCCTCAGAGTTGAGGTCCGGAGACCGATAACAGACCATTTTTTGTATAACACTAATATTTTGCAACTGCTCTCAATCTGGTATGGCAGTATGAGATATGCAGTATATGCTTGTAGTTGGGAATCAGTAAAATGTACTCACGCAGAAAAATAGGATCAGTGGGGATGGCGAATGTGTCGAATATTCGATGCGCAACTTATTCCCAGAGTTTTAGGCAAAATTTGATTTGCAGATGAGTATTTGAATGTGAAGGTGTATGTGACTCACCCTGACATTCATTTTGCATATACTTTAATTTAGTCCTGGCATTTGATTCACCTAGGAATTCCAGAGAACCAGAATATCCTAATTTACTAGAGTCTCGTGTGCTACATATACCCCTCAAACAACACGGGGAGAGACACCTGTGCACAAAAAAAGAGCACACTTGAGATATCTGGGATATATGCCAATAGGCGTCATTTAAACATACTTTGCATAACCTATTAGCATATCTGTCTCTACTCCCGAATTTCCGTGTACGGTCACTTTTTTAAGCCAAGCCATGAATATTTGTTCGCATGACTTTATCATTCGGTGGAGTCGAATAATTTGCACATCTCTAATGATAAGTCCAGTTTTTCTATTTTACTGCCCAAAAGTCTTGTGGGTGATTGTTTTTGAAAAAAAACAAGTGCTATAATTTTTTGGAGAACTACAAACCAGTACAGTTTGAGTTACTTGTATGACTTGGATCAATGTTAGCATCTTAAAGTACATGTACATGTATTAGGTCTCTCCAAAACTTAAGTTCAAAAGAATCAGTGGTTTACCGTACAATGCTAAAACATCCATTCTGATACAAGTGACAGAAGGAGAGAGTATACTGTGCAACTGAGACAGATGCTCTGTAATTATCCAAACCAACATTTACAGACTTTATTTAAGAAAAAGAAAATCATTCATACATCAAGGGAACATCAAGTATCACTGTCATAAGATCAAAAGTCAGAACATGACAAGTTAAGACTCCCATGGCTCTTCCCCCTCGTGCTTTGTAATTGTATCTCAATTCACATTGCAAAACATACTGAATATCCTCAGCACAAGCTCACATCCAGTGAAGGAACAAAGGGGATCTGTGTGACTTGCAATGTATAGTTAGTAATGTCAAACAGAGAAGGGCTCCGGGCTGCAGGAGTGACCACATAACTGGCATTTGGAAGACCAAGGACGGCTCATTTCCTGACTTTGGACGCAGAAACCATAACCAATAAAATGACCTACATACAGTATGCAATTCATTGTGATGGAACTGTCCATGTTGTTAGTATGGTGATGGAGGCTTACATTATTGCCCCTACAAGCCAGAATAGATAGCCACGTTTGGTTAATTTTTACATTACCAATGACATCCCCAATTCATTTTCATTATCTCACTGACTATTATAACATATGATTTATAGGAATGTAGGATGTGGTTTCCTTTTATGTAGGTATATGGCAGGGGTAAGTGGCTTCCCCCTGCCTTGTGCTGCTAAACTGTCTGTTACTGTATGACCTAAATTATATTATATGCCAAAGAGGAAAGAGAACTAACAATGGCCTTGAAGCCGCTCATACGATCATTTTGACCAGTGGGCACATTTTGTGACTGAGTTTATTGGCAATCTTTACAAGACATTTTTTTTTAAGCCTGTCCAATTTTCCATGCTGTCACTTCTACTTCTGAGACGCGCCTGTGTTTCGTTTGTACATGGCATCCACAACACTTAGTTGTTTGTGCCTAACAATTTTCCTCTTTCATGTTATTTCTTTGACTTGTGTTTTCCTGCTCCACATTTTGTATCTATCAGTAACATCATAGAAGACAAAATTGCACTGGCAGTGCTAGATGATTTCATATTTCTCGGTGTACTGTGGGATCTGATTAAGTAGTGTTTTTCTCAAATGCTCGACTGATAAATTCAAACTCAAATAGATAGAAAAAATATAATATTGAGTATCAGATATGTCTTGCCAATCTCAGAAAACTACATGCAATGGATATCATTCGTTACCTCACTGTCTCTGCATACAAATTATATTCATTACAATTTAATTTATTATAACACTAACGGGACGTATGAAGATATGAAAAGAAGGTAGAATGATACCTTGACCCAAAGAGTCTATACTCAATTGTTTTGTCGTCTGTGGCAAAATGAGATGAAGTGAGATCAAAGGTCACAAGGTGCTGGTACTGGGGCTTAAACTGGGTTTTCCCACTTAAAGCAGCAGAACATGGTGACACATTAAAAAAAATAGGTTCTAAACAGGGTGACTCTGGTGCTGAGCCATGCTAATTTCAGCTCTGGGGACCCCCTGTCTACCAAGATACTTACCTCTGTATGGGGTGCTCTGTTGCAGCTCTGGCTGGGATATGTGGGGCTATCGAAATGGCGACTTTAAATGTCCCATGTCATGCAGGCTAATAGGAAGCCATAAAAGTCATCCCTTACAGCTTCCTAGAGAACCCCTGCTTTCAACCTTGGCGGGGGGGAGGGATGTCATTTGTTTTAGTAACAGGTGCTCCTTTAAGGGTCAGTGTCAAACAAGTCCAAGGCTATTCCATTAAATTGGCATTCAAGGATACTGTAACAAGGGTGGCCCATCCAGAATAATGCTGACCCATTTAGTTTTCAGGAACAAGCAGTAAAGCAATAGAAGCAGACAGACCTTAGGATTTTTATTCGCATCCTTGCTCACTATAGGTGTATAGGAAAGTGAAGATTAGGGAGCTTATGTTTAATGCCAGAGCATTCTGGTTCAAGGTTCAGTACCCTGACAAGTGCAAAAGTAAAACACATACCTGTACAGTATGGAAATAGAAAATGGTTTGTTGATAGAATTGTAATAAGAACAGGTATATGTGCCTGTAAGAGACGTGTGCAGAGGTACGCAATGGAGACCGTTTAAAGTGAAACTAAAATTAGGCTTTATTGCGCCTTTCCCTTTAACACAGCAGAACATTCAAAATAAGCCAAAGAAAAACCTGCTCCGTTTTGGAGAATATCTACACATGTAGTCCAGCCCTCTTTAACTGGGTGGTTAGCTGAGCTATTTACCAGCCCCAAATATATAAACATATATACAGATATATAACAGTCCTATAAGAAAGTCTTATCTGTTTCTTGTAGCTGTAGGGGAAGGTCGCTCTGCTCTCCTGGGTCAGCACCCTTGTGTGCTAGGGCAATGTCTGTCCAGGTATACAGGTCTCGTCCCCTATGTCTTGCTGTCAGCCTGCAGTCTCTATGCAGCTCGAGATATCTGTTGTTCCCCAGGCCAGCCCAGTTGTGGACTAGGGAACTCTCAGTTTGTCCTTCCTGGGTCTGCTCCAATTGTGAGCTCAGGAATCCTCCTTCCTGTCTCAGAACAGGCTATTTCTGAGAGAGCTCTAATCAGCCAGGTGGAGTTGGTTAATTTCTTGTATGCAATTAACCAGCACACTGCTGGATTAGAGGCAAGTTTCTTAACAGGGATAAATCCCCGTTACAGTGCCCAATGTCTGAATTGATGCGAGGGAGTAAGCAAACTATTGCTTTGGGATATACACTAAGATGATAAGGCCTACAAGTAATTATAAAGCATTGAAGGTTAATATATCCCTTTACCCCATGATGCCTGAAAATTCACGGTTGGGTCAGAAGTAATCTGAAGAGGCTAACTGAGTGGGGGGATGTGGGAGTTTCCATTCACCAGTCAAGCAAGAAATTAAAAAAAATAAAAAATAGTGTTACATGGAAATTCAATTGATTCACAAGGATGGAAATTTGGAAAATAATTGATAAGGTGATGGGTTCCTAATGCAGATTGGGTACAACCAGGAGTGTGGAATCAGAACCGGAAATATGGACATCAGAGCTTATATTTTTGCAATCTGTTTTAGATCTATGTACACTTTTCTCTCCACAAAGACTAATGCAGGCGAGCTCTGTCCTGTTATCCACCAATCCCTAAATAGGATTCTAAAAAGAGAGTATTACTCCTTTTAAGGTGCACGCTCAATCCAAACTTTCTAATTTATATATAGAACACTAAATTAATATTGTTTCAGTGGTTATGACAAGTAACCATACAGAATAATCAACCGCATCCAATGGATATTTAAAAAATCTATATACAGTACTGTTATTCTCACCAACTTTATTGCCATAGTACCAGGGGGTCACAGGCAGCCATCGGGGACTGTTTTTCTTGTCTTTAATAAAGCCAGCGGGGGGCTTCACCTGCGGCCCCAGCAGTCCTCTCTTTCTTGCCAGTGCAGAGTGAGCGGAGATGTTGATGGCGTGGGTCATAGCTACTCCACACTCGCTCGGCTGCTTTTACACTCGTGTACCCTATGGACGTACAATGTATACCATGACAACTGCACCCTGCCGATCCATGTGATGTACGTTGTACGTCCTGCACTTCTCCTTGCTTCCTCCAGGTGGCACAAGCTTTAAATCAGCCCCTGCCCACTGGAGTATCTAGAGGAAATTAAATCAATCAGATCATTACCAGTGCTCTGAGTTATTGTAAAGTTAAAAATAAATGTATGTATTTTAATAAATGCGGGTCCCTCCTCCTTCACCCCCTCCAAGTCTGATCTCCGCCTTATGAATTGAGGGAGGGAGGGGGGTAGGAGGTAGATCGGCACTAATTGGGATTCAGAGGATGAGGGGGAGGGTCCCACAAGTAAAAAGTAGTAAAGGGTACCAAGAAAACCAGTGAAAGTCAGCTAAGAATAAAGCTCCTGGCGTTGCTATGGGATGAAATATATTTTTTTTAAAAACAGGAAAAAAAACTATCCCCAACAAGCACACTGAAAACCACAAAATATAAATCAGTTTATTGTAATGTTAAAAAATATCCTATAACTGCTGTATACAGTCATATAGATAAGCCCAGCAGTACATGCAGTCTCTATAGGTAAAGGAGTAGACTAGTCATCAGAAAGTGAAAGAAAAACAAGGGATAAAGACAAATAAATTTGTCCAGTGTACTGTACATCGGCCGGACACAAAACTTAAGCTCATAAGGAACTGTCAGTACATGCAGGTGGAACAGAGACTGCAAGGCAGAAAACAGGACAGAAAAAAAGCACCAAAAAAAGCACCAAAGTGATCATAAGTAATAGCAGAGCACCACTGGCCAGACAGGTAGTATCATATGGGAGAAAAAAGAACCCAGTCTTCCAGCACTCAATCACAAACAAATGTATAATTGTAAATTTAAAATACTTTATTGATGCCAAGAATAAAAAAATGGGTGTTAAAACGTAATTAAACGATGTATTGCAACAGCACGTGACTGTGTCCAAATGTTACCCACCTAGAGCTGGGTGGGTGGATGTTGTAATAAAATCCCTTATAGATATTCGGGATTTGGACTGCTATATGTTATAGCTTCCTAAAAGGTATAGGAAAGGAGCCTATAGAAACTCACCCAGAGGTGTTGTCAATATAAGTGTATCCGGGTATGTAGTGCACACTCACAAGATACACTTATGGCGCACTTGTATTAGTGTACTGTGCAAGGTCAGACCGTATCCACCCCTATTGTGGGAATAAACTGCTCCCTGCGTGATATCTTAATTGGCGCTAGATCTATTGTGGATTCATATTACGCCCACATAATATGGTAAAACACAGGCTTGTAGGCAAGTATAAGGTTCATCAGGTATAAACTTTATTGACTGCAGAGTGTTAATTGATATAGAAACACCATAGGTGGTAATGATAATGCCGTGGTGTTTCTATGTGTACTATAAACCCTGAGGGCTCACCTATGGTACTGTCAGTGAGGTGTAGGTGATCTTGACTCAGTATAGAGGTCTGTATATATTTATATTTGCCTGTTGATGCAAACCCCACTGTAGTTGTGGTTGCTGCAGCTGAGATCAGCACTAGTTATGGGGCTAATAAATAGACATAACAACTGACAGAATATATGAATCTCCTGAGCAGTTAAACACACTGACAAAATGCAAATAATGCCAACTAATAGGGTATGTGTGGGGTTAATGATGGGATGGAATCAGTGTGCAATCACCCCACCCCCCTTTCCCTATATAGCAGCTATATACCAATTGCCAGTTTATATAGGGGCCGGTCTAGCTGTAATGTATATAGCATGCCTGTCTGTAGGTGAGTTGTATAGTCCCCTAGAGGTACGAGGATCACGCTATATTGTTACAGAGCGCGATCCCGGCTTCACATGCACGCCGGGGGAAGCCGCAAATCACTCAACGCAGATCAGTATCCAACTGCTGTAGAATTTCAAATGCACTGGCTTCCCGCGTGTGCAGGAGATGATTGCCTGGGTAAGAGGATCACGCTGTATGGTAACAAAGCGCGATCCCCACTGAACATACACTTCGGGGGAAGCCACAAATCTTGTCAGCAAGCAAAAAATGGTCAGCAGACGTGCAAAAAACCTGAGAGACCATCTGGTCCATAGCCACTACAATGTGGCAACACCAAGGGCCACCTGGCTACCACCCCGTATAAACGGCAATTACCATTGCCAAAGGTGCAAGGCCTGTCAGTATATGACAGTTTCCAAAACCTTCAGTAATCACAACAACAGAAAGCATTTCGATATACGCAAATTTATCAACTGCAATACAGTGGGAGTAATTTACATGGGAACATGCAAATGTGGGAAAAAGTACGTGGGTAAAACCCGCCGCCCACTCAAAATACGGATACTCGAACATGTGGGCTCTATCCGGAATAAGCTAGATACTCCAGTGGCCAATCATGCCAACAGGTGCCAACCTGGAGACCTTAAAGCCATGACCTTCATGGGGATAGATCAATTTTCTCCAGGAATAAGACGTGGGGACTGGGACAATGAGCTATTAAAGATCGAAGCCAGATGGATTTATACCTTGGGAACATTAAATCCACTTGGACTCAATGAGGGCTTCGTGTTTAGCCCCTTCATATAAATCCCTTATCCCCTGTTACCAACCCCACTTTAAGAAATGAATCCCGAACATTCCTGTAATCCAGAAACTATACCTATAACACCGTACCCACTAATTTGAACGTAAAACATCTCACATGTTCCATTCCCCTGCACTATTTGCAGTATACTAACAACCACTCGGACGCCATCACACACCTACACTCTGACAATGAATTGAGTACAAATAAAACAATGACATAGTGGACTTTTAGTTTATTTCATTTTATTTCCATCAATGGAATACAGTGTATTTGCTTTTGGTATGATCTAGAAACATAGACTTACCTTCAATATTAGTGACCAACCATCACTCCTTACCATGAATATAAAAATTTACAACACGAACACCCCAGCTCATGTGAGTAAATACAACAGTAATACATCACATATATTACCAGTATTGTAGCCATAGCCATTCAGCCCATTACAAAAGTTGTAATTAGTTTGCAACTTATGCAACTACCTAATGGGCATATTGAATCTGGCAATAAGGCAGTTACTAGTCTGTAGACCACAATTAGTGCATCTATGGCAATGGGATATTATATCTGTCTATCAGCAGTAACGAAGGGGTTAAGTGCAGGAACAGGCACTCTCACGTTGGCTATATAAACTTGCCTCCACACGCAGGGACCTCCCCCTACGTGCCCTGAAGAAGCGTTCACTACGTGAAACGCGCGCGTCGGCATTTTTCTCCTGCACACGCGGGAAGCCAGTTCATTCAAAATTAACAGCAGAGGGATATTGATCCGCGTTAAAAGATTTGTGGCTTCCCCCGAAGTGTATGTTCAGTGGGGATCGCGCTTTGTTACCATACAGCGTGATCCTCTTACCCAGGCAATCATCTCCTGCACACGCGGGAAGCCAGTGCATTTGAAATTCTACAGCAGTTGGATACTGATCTGCGTTGAGTGATTTGCGGCTTCCCCCGGCGTGCATGTGAAGCCGGGATCGCGCTCTGTATCAATATAGCGTGATCCTCGTACCTCTAGGGGACTATTCAACTCACCTACAGACAGGCATGCTATATACATTACAGCTAGACCGGCCCCTATATAAACTGGCAATTGGTATATAGCTGCTATATAGGGAAAGGGGGGTGGGGTGATTGCACACTGATTCCATCCCATCATTAACCCCACACATACCCTATTAGTTGGCATTATTTGCATTTTGTCAGTGTGTTTAACTGCTCAGGAGATTCATATATTCTGTCAGTTGTTATGTCTATTTATTAGCCCCATAACTAGTGCTGATCTCAGCTGCAGCAACCACAACTACAGTGGGGTTTGCATCAACAGGCAAATATAAATATATACAGACCTCTATACTGAGTCAAGATCACCTACACCTCACTGACAGTACCATAGGTGAGCCCTCAGGGTTTATAGTACACATAGAAACACCACGGCATTATCATTACCACCTATGGTGTTTCTATA
This sequence comes from Ascaphus truei, assembly GCF_040206685.1. NCBI lineage: Eukaryota > Metazoa > Chordata > Amphibia > Anura > Ascaphidae > Ascaphus > Ascaphus truei. Next base: position 526,537,578 of record NC_134483.1, read on the forward strand.
TCAATTAACACTCTGCAGTCAATAAAGTTTATACCTGATGAACCTTATACTTGCCTACAAGCCTGTGTTTTACCATATTATGTGGGCGTAATATGAATCCACAATAGATCTAGCGCCAATTAAGATATCACGCAGGGAGCAGTTTATTCCCACAATAGGGGTGGATACGGTCTGACCTTGCACAGTACACTAATACAAGTGCGCCATAAGTGTATCTTGTGAGTGTGCACTTCATACCCGGATACACTTATATTGACAACACCTCTGGGTGAGTTTCTATAGGCTCCTTTCCTATACCTTTTAGGAAGCTATAACATATAGCAGTCCAAATCCCGAATATCTATAAGGGATTTTATTACAACATCCACCCACCCAGCTCTAGGTGGGTAACATTTGGACACAGTCACGTGCTGTTGCAATACATCGTTTAATTACGTTTTAACACCCATTTTTTTATTCTTGGCATCAATAAAGTATTTTAAATTTACAATTATACATTTGTTTGTGATTGAGTGCTGGAAGACTGGGTTCTTTTTTCTCCCATATGATACAATCAGTCTCCATCCAGTCAGCACCTCACTGTGGTTAGCATCAGCTGTGCGGGTTTCTCTTTTGTGTATAGCAATTTCATTTGGGGTATCTTGACCCATTACTACACCCAGCACGCGACAATACCATCCATTGTTTAGCACACTATGTCTGGTTTCTTATCAAACACAACTGACTTTAATGAATGGCAGGCAGAGGCGGAACGAATGTTTTCAACAGATTATGTAGCCCCAGAATCCTCATCTACACCGAACATAAGTGACTTCTTTAGAGAACTGGATAAAGTCTACAAAGCCCAGAGGAAAGCCTGGTGGGAGATATTTAGCTTCGAGAAATATCTCAAGGCTGGATTTACCCCTAGAGGTTTAAGGGCTAATATTGCACCAGCGTATGATATAGTAGATGAAGACTTTACCAGATCTTGGGAGTTAGTACTTAATCAGTGCTCGATTTTGTTAATGGAACTATTGATCACCTATCAAAAAGACAAACTCAAACAGACCAACTCTGAACTTGATACTTTACTGACTAAAGTAGAAGTATGGAAAACCAATGACAAGTTCACTGATTTAGAAGGCCGTCTAAAAAACAACATAGATAAATTTACAAGTGACCTAAAGGACAGAAAACACAAGAAATTTATGAGAGACACTGAAGACTATCAAACAGGGAAGATTTATAGATATAAATTTACATCTAAAGGCCGTAAACAAACAAAACCCAAATCAAATATCCAGGAGTCCTCAACAGAGTGGGAGATATCAGAAAGTGAGGAGGAGAGACCAACAACCTCAGAAAGTACTACACCAGGACGCAGGTCCTCAATTGCACATTACCTACCCCAGGTTTCTTTTTTAGAGCAGAGACAGTCAGTAGAAACACGACCAAAAGAAAAAGAGAGGGAAAAAGAAAAACCAGGAGAGGGAAAGGTATGGGCTTTAAGAAGCGAAAACATGAGTACATCCAGAAACAAACCCAGAAACAAGAAAGGGAGAGGTTACCAGGGATATTAGGAAGGGATGAGCTTCAAATTATAAACCTAACTGATAAAATCCTCAATGAAAACCATATACGAGTCCTGAAACGAGGCCTGTCCTTTTCGCCGTCCAATAATCTGAACACATTTGAGTGGGTTAAAGACGTGAACCTATTTGCACGAAAGCTCAAATTACACAAAATGTACAGATCAAGAGATAGGAGACTGGCGAATCGGGAGGGGGCCCCAATACCTGACATAAGAGAAACCGAAGCCATTGAGGATCTCTTATCCTTACAGGCAGAGTCTGACAGAACTCCAGGCGAAGGTCCTTTTACTGACCTCAGACCAAAGTCTAAATTTATGCCTTATGGGGAACAATATGCCCATATTGATACCTTTGTAAATTTAGTTACTAAAGATCTTGAATCTCTACCGAGGACAAAACAACTTGACAATATGAGTGCAGATGAGACTCTAGCCCTTGAAGAATTAGCTACTGCTAAAGACATTGTGATCAAACCATCAGACAAGGGTGGCAACCTTGTCATTTTGAGATCTGAAGATTATGAGAAAGAAAACATCAGAATCCTGTCGGATCGGACCTGTTATGAGATTCTCCAGACAGACCCCACTCAGAGATTCACTAAAGAATTGCTCAATATTCTAAATGGGGGACTGTCCTCGAAGCTCATCTCAGAGAAAGAATACAATTATATACTGGTTCGTACACCCAAAATCGCCACATTCTATAGCCTTCCCAAGGTCCACAAGAACAAACAACCACCCCCAGGCAGACCCATAGTCTCTGGAATTGGAAACCTTACAGAGAAAGCTAGTGCCTATGTGGATAAGATTCTAAGGCCTTTTGTCACCACCTTGCCGTCATTTATTAAGGACACCAAAGATGTTCTTACTAAGCTGGACGGCATATCAGTGGCACATGACTGTATTCTGGTTACTTTGGATGTAGAGGGATTGTATTCCAGTATCAGGCATGATCAGGGAATACAGGCAGTCAACCACTTCCTCAGCACACGCAGTCAACACCATCATAAACACAATAGCTTCACAGTGGAATTACTACAATTCGTTCTTAAAAGAAACTATTTCTGGTTCAACAAAACCATTTACCACCAGATACAGGGCACGGCTATGGGCACTAAATGTGCCCCTACGTATGCGAACCTGTATCTGGGATGGTGGGAATCAGAGATAGTTTTCTCTGAGGAATTGGAATATCTAACCACCTTTGTGGAAATGTGGTTGCGTTTCATTGACGACGTGCTGATAGTGTGGCGCGGGACTGAGGCTATGTTGAAAGACTTAATTGAAATTCTCAACAAAAATGACCTCAACCTCCGCCTGACTCTTGAATACAGCCCTAAACAAATTTGCTTCCTTGATCTACTGATTACGAAGGATGACATTGGCAATCTTGAAACGACTATATATCGTAAAAAGACAGCCACAAACAGCATACTCCTAGCCAGCAGTCATCACCCCAAATCCCTTATCAGGGGGATACCAGTGGGGCAGTTTCTTCGCTTAAGAAGAAACTGCAGTAAGGATCAAGATTTCGATGAAAAGGCGAGGGACATGAAGGAAAGGTTCACCGAAAGGGGATACAGTCAAACAACAATTAAAAGAGCATATAAATGGGCAAAGCATAAAGCCAGATCGGAACTGGTTATGGATAAATCAACTAAGCCAGAACAAAGAACAGTGAGATTCATAGGCACCTTCAACAAACAATGGAAGGTGGCTAGGGAAGTCCTCCAGAAACACTGGCATATACTAAGGGCGGATGAAGACTTATGCGATTCCATACCAACTTTTCCAGCAATGGTCAGCAGACGTGCAAAAAACCTGAGAGACCATCTGGTCCATAGCCACTACAATGTGGCAACACCAAGGGCCACCTGGCTACCACCCCGTATAAACGGCAATTACCATTGCCAAAGGTGCAAGGCCTGTCAGTATATGACAGTTTCCAAAACCTTCAGTAATCACAACAACAGAAAGCATTTCGATATACGCAAATTTATCAACTGCAATACAGTGGGAGTAATTTACATGGCAACATGCAAATGTGGGAAAAAGTACGTGGGTAAAACCCGCCGCCCACTCAAAATACGGATACTCGAACATGTGGGCTCTATCCGGAATAAGCTAGATACTCCAGTGGCCAATCATGCCAACAGGTGCCAACCTGGAGACCTTAAAGCCATGACCTTCATGGGGATAGATCAATTTTCTCCAGGAATAAGACATGGGGACTGGGACAATGAGCTATTAAAGATCGAAGCCAGATGGATTTATACCTTGGGAACATTAAATCCACTTGGACTCAATGAGGGCTTCGTGTTTAGCCCCTTCATATAAATCCCTTATCCCCTGTTACCAACCCCACTTTAAGAAATGAATCCCGAACATTCCTGTAATCCAGAAACTATACCTATAACACCGTACCCACTAATTTGAACGTAAAACATCTCACATGTTCCATTCCCCTGCACTATTTGCAGTATACTAACAACCACTCGGACGCCATCACACACCTACACTCTGACAATGAATTGAGTACAAATAAAACAATGACATAGTGGACTTTTAGTTTATTTCATTTTATTTCCATCAATGGAATACAGTGTATTTGCTTTTGGTATGATCTAGAAACATAGACTTACCTTCAATATTAGTGACCAACCATCACTCCTTACCATGAATATAAAAATTTACAACACGAACACCCCAGCTCATGTGAGTAAATACAACAGTAATACATCACATATATTACCAGTATTGTAGCCATAGCCATTCAGCCCATTACAAAAGTTGTAATTAGTTTGCAACTTATGCAACTACCTAATGGGCATATTGAATCTGGCAATAAGGCAGTTACTAGTCTGTAGACCACAATTAGTGCATCTATGGCAATGGGATATTATATCTGTCTATCAGCAGTAACGAAGGGGTTAAGTGCAGGAACAGGCACTCTCACGTTGGCTATATAAACTTGCCTCCACACGCAGGGACCTCCCCCTACGTGCCCTGAAGAAGCGTTCACTACGTGAAACGCGCGCGTCGGCATTTTTCTCCTGCACACGCGGGAAGCCAGTTCATTCAAAATTAACAGCAGAGGGATATTGATCCGCGTTAAAAGATTTGTGGCTTCCCCCGAAGTGTATGTTCAGTGGGGATCGCGCTTTGTTACCATACAGCGTGATCCTCTTACCCAGGCAATCATCTCCTGCACACGCGGGAAGCCAGTGCATTTGAAATTCTACAGCAGTTGGATACTGATCTGCGTTGAGTGATTTGCGGCTTCCCCCGGCGTGCATGTGAAGCCGGGATCGCGCTCTGTAACAATATAGCGTGATCCTCGTACCTCTAGGGGACTATACAACTCACCTACAGACAGGCATGCTATATACATTACAGCTAGACCGGCCCCTATATAAACTGGCAATTGGTATATAGCTGCTATATAGGGAAAGGGGGGTGGGGTGATTGCACACTGATTCCATCCCATCATTAACCCCACACATACCCTATTAGTTGGCATTATTTGCATTTTGTCAGTGTGTTTAACTGCTCAGGAGATTCATATATTCTGTCAGTTGTTATGTCTATTTATTAGCCCCATAACTAGTGCTGATCTCAGCTGCAGCAACCACAACTACAGTGGGGTTTGCATCAACAGGCAAATATAAATATATACAGACCTCTATACTGAGTCAAGATCACCTATACCTCACTGACAGTACCATAGGTGAGCCCTCAGGGTTTATAGTACACATAGAAACACCACGGCATTATCATTACCACCTATGGTGTTTCTATATCAATTAACACTCTGCAGTCAATAAAGTTTATACCTGATGAACCTTATACTTGCCTACAAGCCTGTGTTTTACCATATTATGTGGGCGTAATATGAATCCACAATAGATCTAGCGCCAATTAAGATATCACGCAGGGAGCAGTTTATTCCCACAATAGGGGTGGATACGGTCTGACCTTGCACAGTACACTAATACAAGTGCGCCATAAGTGTATCTTGTGAGTGTGCACTTCATACCCGGATACACTTATATTGACAACACCTCTGGGTGAGTTTCTATAGGCTCCTTTCCTATACCTTTTAGGAAGCTATAACATATAGCAGTCCAAATCCCGAATATCTATAAGGGATTTTATTACAACATCCACCCACCCAGCTCTAGGTGGGTAACATTTGGACACAGTCACGTGCTGTTGCAATACATCGTTTAATTACGTTTTAACACCCATTTTTTTATTCTTGGCATCAATAAAGTATTTTAAATTTACAATTATACATTTGTTTGTGATTGAGTGCTGGAAGACTGTATCATATGGGAGAAAAAAGAACCCAATCAGTCTCCATCCAGTCAGCACCTCACTGTGGTTAGCATCAGCTGTGCGGGTTTCTCTTTTGTGTATGGCCAGACAGGTATCAAGACAAAGCAAGCACAGAAAAATATTGTTCCATTGTTCCAATGCGTAATGGAATGAAGCAAATCTGGTGTACTCAGTGTCATTCTCGGACAGCCATTCAGATGGCCCCGTCTACTGTAAGTGGGCCCTTCAGACCGGTAGGTAAAGTCCTTCATTGGCAGAGGAGTGGAGAAGTGGAGGAGGCGATCCAGCAGGCCACCACAATGTAACTTTCGCCACGGATTCTTCCGGGGGCCAGAATCTTGGTAAAGTTTAAAGCTACGGTGTCATGTGGGCCAACAGGAGGCCTCACCTCATGACATCACAGCTTCCTCTTGGCCCACAGGGTGCGGGAACTCCGCTTGGAAACTCCGCCATTACTTGAACCCTGCTAGTCAAACACAGCTGCTCTCTGAACTCCCTATGGAGGTCGATATCTCCTGAAGCAGTGGGTCACCAGAAAGTAATGGAGTTCAGCTCCAGAGACCCCCTGCTTCAATCTGTGTAAAAAAAAAAAAATGTTAAAAAAACAAAAGTGCTTTGATTGCCCCTTTGCAAGATTAAATTGATAAGCAAACAATGTACTTTAAAGCCATTTGATTTGAAAGTTTAATGCATGCTTCCCAGGGGATCCCAGGCATTGGGATATGATGAGCAGCAGCAGGAGGCAGATGTAAGTATTGTGTGAAGCTGATCCTGACTTTCATGTTAATATGTAAGGAGTAAAAGTAGAAAAAAAACACCTTGAATAATTCTTTTAATGACAGCATCTCAGGATCCTGGCGATAGAAACTATATTTTTATTTATAAAACCACATTATGATAAGAGAATGAAATCCTGTCCATCATTTACATAAGAACCTCTTAATAAAAGCAAAAATGCTTATAAAGATAACTTTTTTTTTTTTATTATTCCACTTTCCTCTTGTGAAGTAAAACTGTCTTAGAAGATGAAGGTATTTCCGGAAGATTTGACTGAAATTGCTTTGGGGATCCTGACTGAACAGTCAATCAGAGGACGGAATAAAAAGACTGCGCATAGCAAACAAGGGATACAGAGGCTAAATAGGTCATGAAAATAGGTAGGAATTATCAATAGAATCCAAAAATAAACCGTCGCTCGCAATAAAGATATTTATTAAAGAACCAGCTTGGTTGAATTAAAAAAAGTAGTGGGATTTTAGTGTTTGAGATGTGGCTGCGTTGCACCAGTTTTGCTGCAGGGTGAGTTGGGAAGTTTGAGAACACATTGAGGGCCTATGTCTGAAGCAACGAAAACCGTTTTTGTATTTTGGCGTAAAAGTGGCAGGTTTGTTGGCGCCCAGAAATGAACTGGGCTCGGCGTACAGATTTTAGTGGGATGTACTAAAAAGGAATGTTTATGTGCACCAAAAAAATCATCCACCAAGTTCGACTTGGCGCATACACTAAAATATTTAATACTGTAGTGTTAGCACAGAATTAAGTTGGTAGTCCAAATGAACTTGACACGCCACGGATGTTTCATCATATAATGTTATACAAATTATTATTTTAATAGTACTGTATGGCTTTAATATATAATGTTACATTAGTAAGTGATAGTTGCTGGTACTAGTTATAAATAAAAATACACATCATTCGGTTTTAATTTAAATTGGCTGTACAGGCAGTCCTCGTTTTACAACGCTTCGCTTTACAACGAATGGCTTATCCAACGCTATGCAATAAATACCTATATTCATTTTTACAACGCCAAAATGGCTTATCCAACGCTCTTACGACGCTTTGCAACGTTGTGTATGTGTGTATATATATACAAATTCACATAAACAACGTTGCAAAGCGTCGTAAGAGCGTATATATATAATATTATACTATATAATATTATATTATACTATATAATATATTATTTATTATGTTATATTATATGTATATAATACAGTATATACACTATATAATTTATGTGTGCTGCATATCTTATTGCCTGCATAAAATATTTGGTGTATTTTAGTGTTAAAAATGCCTTCAGGAACGGAACCTTTCATTTAAACAGTGTTCCTATGGGAAAACGTGTTTCGCTTTACAACGTTTCGCTTTACAACGCCATTTTGAGTAACGCATTGTGTCGGATAACCGAGGACTGCCTGTATATCATCTTAAGTGTCACATATGAAGTGTCTTTGGAGTTTATATTGGAGTTATCATCTCTGGATGTTTTCTATATCTTTAAACATGGATATATACTGGATATCTGGATTATCATTCTGATTCATTTCTCCACACAGGAATGTCTGTCTGAGTTGAATTATTCTATCAATGTAACCCCCACTGCAACAGAACATATCTAATTAACATCTCCTTGGTATGTCTGTCTGAGCAGAATAGGCAAACCCCTCCCTTAATTATTAGTCAAGTGAATCTGTTAGAGTATTTAAGTAAGTCTACCTTGGCTGTGTAACATCTTATGTGTCACATATGAAGTGTCAGTGGAGTTAACATTGGAGGTGAAGAATACAGGAAGAACTGGACTCTGCACTTCAACAACCAGAACAACTCTGCAAATGTGAGAACTTGACTCTCTAAATGCACTGATAATTTGTACTCTTCCTATCCTCCAATGCCTGGGAACTCTCTCCTCCTGCCTCTCTCCCTGCATCTCATTCTACCCTCCCTATTGCTTGTTCTGTTTGCTGTTCTCTCACTCCTTTGTAAACTTTTCTGTTGTCCCCAACTTCCCCACTCCCCTCCTATCCACATTTCTTCATCTCTCCTCCCCTACACCAATGCCTGTGCCCAAACACTGCACCATTATTTATAAACCTCTTTCCCAACAACTTCTTTAACCCTCAATAAAATGCACCCCCACAAATCCTCTATTCACACCCTCTCTCTCTACTCCTCCTTCTTGCTGCATGGGATATCTCTCCTAATCCTGTACCCAGGCAAATAAATATCTGTTTTCATCCACGCCTCCCTGCCACCTCTTCCTCTGCTAATGGTGTTAACCTATCTAATTTAATACTCACCAACCTTAAAAATCACTTCCAAAAAGAAGCATCTCAATAGCCTGCACTCATGGCTATTGTTCCACACCCACAGTCACTCCTACCACCCATTGTGGGCAACCAGTGCCATCTACAGCACTTATTCCCTCACCTGCTGTCTCTGTAATTCTCCCATCATACCACTTAGAATGTAAGCTCTTCGGGCCAGGGTTTTCCTTTCCTATTGTCTGATTTGGCTGCACTTATTGTATTATTATTATTCCTTGTACTGTATTCTTTGTGAAGCGCTGAGTACACTTTTGGCGCTATATAAATAATGATATACGTACATACATACAATTGTATCAGTCAGGCATTTCACATGACACAATGCAAAAAAATGTATTTCAAACACTGAATTATGTATCATATGTATACAATCTTCACACAAAAAAAAGAATGTCTGAGGCACGCAAGATCATCTAGACCAGGGGTGGCCAACTTCAGTCTTCAAGGGCCACCAACAGGTCAGGTTTTAAGGATATCCATACCGCAGCATAGGTGGCTCGATCAATGACAGTCTTAGACTGAGCCACTGATTGAGCCTCCTGTGCTGAAGGGACGTAGGGATATCCTTAAAACTGAACCTGTTGGTAGCCCTTCAAGACCGGAGTTGGCCAAATCTGGTCTAGAGAAATGCTACTATTACATGGGTACTGGGCAGCTTCCAATCAAGAGAAGTGACCTCATACCGTACATCATAATTATTGATTAGCTTGCAGGATGCTTTGTAATGTGTTACAGCATATGTTCACATGATCAAAATAAGTTATGTTGAATGGCAGACAACAATTGCTACAATTCTGTGCCCGTGGGCACCATACAGTGCCCACACCTGTACCCGACATCGCTTGGCTCGCCCTGCACATTTCAGTTTATATTGCAATATACACGTTTGTTAAGTGAGCATCCAGGAAAAGTCAACTTACTGCACACAAACGAAGATGAAAGAACAAAAATATGTAATAAATAAATAAATACACATTTCCCCATGTGCCTAAAACCCAAAAACAAAATGGGGCTGTTCTCGTCCCTCTAAAATCTAGAGTCACAACACATCTACGTTTGTATTGGGATAAAACAATGTACATATTAATGCTGTGTTTAACTTATTTCAATTCCCAGGTGCTCTCTCACAGCACGGGAAAAAAAAATATTGAATCATTCAAAAGTCACAACAAGCAAAGTGCCTTTGTTATTACACCAATTGTTGAGGGTTGACATGGAATTATAAAGATCATCTGTAATTATAGACTTGTCGGAAGTGGAAGCCACGTGTAAAACCAAGCGAAATCCCTGCATGTAATGTCGGAGAAACAAGGGTAGACAGATGTGTTTGTTTTGTTCTTTTAAGTAAATTAGCAGCTAGTTCAAACAATATTCTTGTTCATTAACATAAATAAAATCAATTGGCTTACTCAAATATTTCGTAACTGGTCGCATACCTCAGACTCACTTTGCCCCTTAGTTTTTTTTTTTTCATGCTTATTAAGGGTTACAATTTAATGCGTGTTAACATTAATTTAATTGGTTACAGGGTTTAGGGTATGGCGTAAACGGAGGAGTTTCGTGTTTGTGTCACCAAAGGAATAACAATACTGTATGGTCAAGTGCACTGCTAGTCACCAAAGAAAAGGCACTATGATATTTGATGACTTACAAGAAGCCAAAGAATGTAATAATGCCAGAAGTGACTGCCGAAATGTGAGTCTGTAACTGGGAAATGTGTGATGGAAATGGAGATCTGGGCTATTTAAACATCACATAGATGCCAACAGAGAAAAAAAATGTAACTGCTGAATAGGTGGACGGGGAAGACCAGTCACATGATCTGAAAGACCTCTGGTTCATGTAAGGTTAATGAAAAACCTTCTGGAGAAACCGCTGCTCCTGCATTGACATGCATTGTTCTACAGTCATCTTGTCAGATAAGTGGACAAAAGGTTGCACGAACAACATAGAGGTGATTCAATAAATAGTGTCTAAATTACTGCACCGTCAGCGTAAAATACAGATCATGGAATACTACAAAAAAAAACATGAAATAAAAACTAGGGTAAAAGAAAGTGTTCGTTTCGAGGCAAATCAAATCAAATAACTTCAATATACTTAGCACTTGGACAGAACTAAATAATAATCGAGCATCAAATGTGGTCTTTGTGGATTAAGTAGGCATAAAGGCCCTAGAATGCAAGCATTTTTATTTTTAGACAATATTAAGCAGTAATGAATTTGCACTTTCAACTCAAGGGTATCAGAGTCCTGTCCACAGGGAATGCAAACCTGACAGCTTTCAGCATATTCCTGCAAAAGACTAATTTGCATACTTAAGTGCTAATTATATTAATTTGATGCTGCTAATTTAGTGTGCATTAAATGTTCCCAAAATTATAAAAAAGTTTCATGGGGATGGAAAACTACAGCGTTACTCAGCATTATGCTAGAACAAGTCACTTCATTCATTCACATTGGAAAATCAGTTTTTTTAAATTATATTATATATATATATATATATATATATATATATATATATATATATATATATATATATATATTTAGTGCCAATTCCCAAAATGGTGATATGACATGGAGATCTGGGTTGAACATGTCTAACATGTTCCCTCCATGCCAATCTCATGAGGGTTCCATCTCGCATATCTATTCAGAATTGTTATTTATATTTTGAACACGATTTTTAGTCACATCATTTATTACACTTTTATTTTGACCACATTTATAAATATAATTCATTAATTATAGTTCATCTTCACATAGGTATTCACATAATTACACACAAATATTAAAGTTAATATAATTATAAACATCACATATATATTTATCAATATTCACTTTATTTAATATTTATTCACATATCATTCAGCACACATTATAGATAATATTTAGCACATACGAACACAATCATTTGATTCTTTCCAGCGGTGCTCTGTTTGGTGGTACAAGAGTAAACAAAGGACAGCACTCAGTGGTAGATAAAAAAACCTGTATTCAAAATAGACAGCAGCACAAACAAGACCAACGTTTCGGTCCTCACAGAAACCTTCCTGAGGGCAGTGCTGTAAACTACTGGCCGTGAAAACCTTATATACCCCCTAAAACCCACACCTAAGTGACCATCAGCTACTCTGATTGGCTATGCAAAAATGACCCATGATCAACCCCTCATGATCTGCCGTCGCACTAAAGCTGTCATAGCCTTAGCAGGAAAAGCAGCAGAGAACTGAAAAAGTAAACAGAGCTATATCAGTCCACATGTAGGGAATTTGCATCCCTGGTAGCCATGGTGACTAGTACCACCCACCGACCCCCTCACCCACCTACCCCCAGTCTCTCTCTCTCTGTCTGTCTGTCTCTCTGTCTGTCTGTCTCTCACCCACACTCTGTCTTATCTTAACTGCCCTATACCTACAACGCAATAATCTACACTGCTTTCTTCCAGATCTGATTGTCATGCATCATACGGAAGACATTGGAATCCCCCCTAAGGCCTGTAATATTGTGGGCGTTGGGCGTGTGTGCGCGTGCCTGTGCGAACGCTCGTGCACGTGACACACTTTTCGTGTGTACGGTCTGTGCTGCTGTGAGCGACAGGCTTGGAAGGGTACTGTGTGTGTGTCACTGTGTGTGTGTGTCACTGTGTGTGTGTCACTGTGTGTTTGTGTGTCACTGGGGAAGGTGTGTGTGTGTGTGTATATTAAATTAAAAAAAAAAGACATGCTGTGAGAAGACATTATTTATTAATATTGTGCAACTTTATAAACACCTACATACACACATACACACACACATATATATACACATAAATACACATACACACATACACACACATACATTGCAGACACTGAGCGGTAGCGGCGCGAATACATACTTTTAGGAGTCGTCTCCCCTACCGCCCGGCTCCACGCTCACTGCCGTGCGCGCGTGCGCCCCTAGCATACAATGACTGGCTAACCACAGCCAATTATAAGTGTGAAGCGGGGGAATCCTGACTCTGGTTAAGGATTTCAGGAAAGTAGTCAATGAAGGCTTTTTTTTATGATTAGTGAGCTCATCCGACATTTTCACACACACACGCGTAACTATGTAACAAGGACTAATTGTAGTAAAGTATAAATGTAATACAGTAAATAAACTGTTATGTAAAAAAACAAATCTTGTTATTAGTTCTTACTAGGAATTTATTAAATATCTTTTTCAAAGGACAGGGCTAGGGGCTGGGCTAGGTGGCGAGTAGATTTTTGGTTGGTTTATCAAGCAGCCCAGCACTGTTGTGTGTGTGTACAGTGTGTACTGTTGTGTGTTGTGTCCCTGTGTGTGTTGTGTCACTGACTGAGTTTCCCCCACCAGCTCTAACTTAGCCTACTAGCAGCCTACCGGCTGCGGGACCCCAAACCTGCCCCTCCATAACCAAGACCCCCCTCCCACCGGTCCCTAACCATGCAGGCAACCAAACCGCCCCCCACCTCTGTGTCCTACCTTCCCAGCATTCTACCCTGTCCACCGTGGGCCATCTGGAGCAGGTTCCTCTTCTGCTGCCGTATATATCGCATTGTATGATATGTACTTTTTCCTGCTTGCAGTGACAGAGCACGAGTACATCTCATACAATGTGAACCATATTCCGGCTTTTATGAGTGCAATGATTTTAGCTATTTTCAGACGATTAAATTGTCTTATTGGTTTTCCCCATGGAGAGCGCGCTTTTTCCTCTTGTGTGTGTGTGTTTATATATATATATATATATATATATATACACACACACACAAGAAGAAAAAGCGCGCACTCCATGTGAAAAACCAATAAGACAATTTAATCAACTGGACATAGCTAAAATCATACCAGGGCCATCCCAGGGCATTTTTTCCTTTTGTGTGTGTATACTGTAGTGCCGACGAGTATTCTAAAAAAAAATCTGGAGCAATCACCAACAAGACCTGGGTACATCCTGGATACATGCTGGGTACATGCTGCAATATTTCAGTGACATTTCTGCAGACAGACTAATGGCCCATCGGATTAACAGCGGTGGTCCTGGCAGTCCCATTCAAACTGAATGGTACTACCAGGGACCCCTGCTGTGTTAATCCGATGGGTCATTAGTCTCTGCAGAAATGTCACAGAAATGTTTGCAGCATGTACCTGGATCTTGTTGGTTATAGCCCCAGATTTTCCAAGGCAATTTTAAGGCAAGTTTTAGAATACTCGTTGGCGCACCTGTATATATATGTATGTATATATGTATGTATATATTAGATGTTAGATATGATTAGATATATACATATATACACACACACACACACACACACACACACACACACACACGCACACACACACACACACACACACACACACACAAGGAAAAAGCGCCCTGGGATGGTCCTGGTATTTTTACCATACCAGGACCATCCAGGTATACCACGAAGATACCGACTAATTCACTTGCTCACCAGCACTGAGGTTTGCTCATCTGTATGATAAACACTACATTTGCTTAAACTCTTTTATGCCCGAGGGGCCTATAAACTCCCGATGCTGAAGTGGTTAATTTTAAAGAGTGGCCTTGTGCGAAGTTTCGGGTAAGTGAAGGGGTAACTAAAACAGCCATCCCCTCCGAGGCCAACATGTGCTAGTGGCAGTGACATGTACAAGAGGGTAGATCTGGGTGATTGATGTATTTTCTTTAACCAAAATCTGAAACCTATAAGTATTTTTTATTTTGTTAGCATGCTGAGCTGAGACTTGTAATGAATTTTATTTCCTCGGGCAACAGTTTGTACTGTGAGAGTCCCCTCTTACCTCCTGCCCCTTTATCTCTATTGACTTATTTTAAGGACAGAGTGGGCTCAGCGTAATGAAAACCCGTTGATTGACAAAGACTCCCTACAAAGAACCCTAAGAAACGACATTTCCAGTAACAATAAGACAAATCCATGGCACAGTTATATTAATTTAAGAAAGATAATTAGATTGTTAAATTGTCTAAAAAAGGGTTGTTGTTTTTTTAAGGCTGCATGGGGTAATCCCTTTTAACCCAATGATGTATGTAGCTCACATGTTTCCCTTTCCGGTTAGCATAATTTGAAGCAGAAGCAGAACTGTGTTATTCACAGCTTTACATTATCCCCGGTTCCAAGAAATTAGCCTCTTAATCCAAGAGATAAGTGTACTTGTCCGGAGAACAATATGGACACAGTGGGAAGTCTCATACTGTCAAACCAACAGAAAGCTGCAGTGTGATCGGAGCAGAACGTGTTGCCTTTCCACTGGGTTACCCAGCGGACCATGTCTGATTTATTTATTTTTACATAGGCAAAAAACATTGAATTTTTAGTGTCACCTGAACCTCAATATCTGATGCAAAGAATATATATTATATAAATTTGGGAGGATTTCTTCTTTAATACAAATGACTGGATCGTTTAATAAACTGCCTATCCTGTCCACCGACTATTGTACATTATGCTAAAATAAATACAAGTGAAATGTGTTACCCAACTCCCGATACAAAGCGTAAGCTATGCCATTTTATAGAAGCGGTTAATGCAGAACATATGAGCATACTTTTACATTGTGGATTTGATTTTTCAGGGTAGTTGCTTTGTTCCAGTTAAATATCACGGTGTGCGCACAGACAGTTCCTGTGTAGTGACAGAGAGTGCTCCCCAGGGGGGCCCACGGTCTGCCCACAAGCACTAGCTGCACACTGCTGGAGCTCCAGGGATCAACACCAGAGTCTGGTTGCTGGGCTACATGCCAGAGACATTTAGGCACATGGCTGCTGCAGGGAAAAGGATGTTATGCTGAGCAGAACATTGCAGCTCTCTGTGCAGCTTAACCTTGCTAAAGTATGAAAGCCGGTCAAAAGGCAATTAAACTCTTCAGGCTAACAGCTCGGTTAGACAGGTGTTGGTGGCACGGTCCTGATGACATGTGAGAGAAAAAGGTGGCAGCTAAGGGAGGCTGCAATGCACTCACATCACTTCAAAATTCAGCACGGCTTCTTGCAATGGAGTTCCTTTGTAAAGGTGCATTCACTCTTATAAATGTGCTAAAAATCACTTAACAACATTTTCCCACCTTATAATTGTAGGAGAGGGAAACGCTTTGACAAAAAAAACCAGCTCTGACAAAGATGGATTATAGTGGTTCAGAAAAAGCAGCACTCGAGTGTATTTTTTTTTTGTTTCTTCCAATGTTGGAAAAAAGGATCTGTGTTGGATTTTTGTGTGAGTCAGAATGTTGTGTGTATATTACCGATAGATCCATTCACAATGCATCTATATGCTGTATACAGTGATTATAGGGGAAGGCAGCAGTGTAAGAACCAGGCGTTAGGTAAAAGTGAGTGTGATATAATGTTGGATAGGAAAATGTTATGTTGCTTTTCTCATTTTGCTTAGGAAAGGTACTATAGCCCACGCTTACAATTGCCATCTTTACCGCTGCCTGCCATATTAGTATTGCACTAAAAAACAATATTGTCTGCAAAGAAGGGATCGATGGCAAGAACTGTCTCTGTGACATCCCTCTGACATACAGCTTCTTTGCAAGACACAGTGATTGCTTGCTACATTCTTTGCAAAAAATCCTGTTTGCAGAGAGCCTCCAACACTTTGCACATACAAATAGTACCAGAGTTCCTCCTATACATTCCCGATTCTATGGAGCTCCCCACATACACACACAAACTTGCTGTTGAATAAGTACAGCTGGACTTACAGGACCTAGACATGTTGTTTGCTGAATTGAAGGGTATGTGTTTGTCTTTCTTCTACAGAAGGAGAGAAAGTAACCATCATCTTTATATCGCGTTCGCTGAAACAATGACCTTGGAGCCTTTGAGCAATCCCCCATTTTTGTTACCCCCCCCCCCCCCCCAAACGTAACCTCCAAGGAACACCAGCTAGCCAAGATTGGAGGTAAAATTGGGCAGCAGCTTTATTGATAAAAAATCTTTGAGAAGAAATCAAATGGAGGTAGAAAGTGTGACGCACCACGCCATGCGTGTCCCTCAGCAGATATGTGGCCCTCTGTCGCCCCTCCATGGACAGACTCTGCTGCCAGGTGCTGCACAGCACCCAAAGACCACCAGGTTAGCCACCAGTATCTTCAGAAAAGGTGGCTCAATCAGTGGCTGAGTCGTAAACTGAGCCACTGATTGAGCTACCTGTGCTGAAGCTGGGATATCCTGAAAACCTGACCTGTTGGTGGCCGTGGAGGACTGGAGTTGCCCATCTTGTTTTCTGTACTGTTAAGGTGCTTTGCCTAAATACGGCATCTATCTTTTCTGAATGACCTCCTTCAGTACTTTCAGCACAAGTGTAATCAGAGGGGGTAACCAGGCGATAAAATAAAGGTCAAGTCCGTTTTGGTTACCCCTGCTCCGTGTATAAGGGTCCCAGAGTGTTAGCTCTTGGGCCCAGTAACATTGTACCATTCCAATGTACTGTCTGTAATAATTTTTTTTGTGTTTTTCCCTTTCTGGGCATGCAATCAAGCAGGGATTGCCAGGGTATGAGTTTCAAGTGGTATTTTGCGGAGGAACCGTTGACAGAATGTACCTAGGAGGTTTTGGTCCGGAGTTTTCGGTTCCCCTATAAATGTACCCGGGAATCACACATACAGTAATATTTTATTCCCGTCCTGGTCATTCCTAACATGCCCCAAAAATACCTCAAACTCAGTAAAGCCCAGATTCTACATACCCTGCAACTCAAAATATCCCGTTAAAATGAATTATTGACCACATCTGAGCAACCCATTTTACCATAAAATACACCGACATCAAAAAAATTAAACAAAACTCTCATACACTATACCGGAAACATCGTCTTGGCACAATGAGAGCACACCTCCAGTAACATGCTCATTCAAAGAAATTAAAACGAAACACTCCTCAAGTGCTACCTACCTTCTTAAATAAGAGACATTAGTGCTACCAGAGATGGTCCACTAAAAGAGTCAGTCTGCAGCTACTCTACCATATATACACATGAATAATATATATAAATTTTTTTAAGCAATTTACCACCACTGTTCTGAATACCTTAATAACGTTATAATGATCTTTTCCAAACACAGACAGTAACACAATTTCCCTCAACCTTAACCCACACTGGTTGTAAACCAACTACTATGCAGACCATATAATTAGAACCACTTCAGGCTCGCCTTATAAAGCTACTCGCCACGACTCCCTTACATCCACACACCTATTAAATTCCATGTGCTAGAAATACCCTGAATGATGCCAGCTCTACTGGGCCCCAACCATTCCACTGCTACTGAAACCAATGATCTTCCTATAGGCTCCTCACCATATCTCTGTAAAGCTCACTGTCCTTGCCATGCACCCATCAACCAAACACCTCTCCATTCCCGTTTACCACCTGCCACCACCAACTGGTTTGAGGTTGCTCCCCGGGCCTTGATTACCATCTGCAATTACTGTATCTTTAACTCTAAATCCGCACTATGGAGAGAGAAAATGGGTAGCCCTCAGGCACACCTAACCCTCAGACAGAATTAGATGGATTATAAACATTCAGATGCAAGAATACCATGCTCACAACACATCCCAACTATAGAATTGTATTTTGTAAATGTAACCGGAGACCCCTTGCTTCAATTCTGTATTTAAAAAAAATGAAGAAGAAAAAAACCTGCTTGGATTGCCGCTACAATATTGTACAAGAATAGTGTACAATATTGTAACAACATGGCAAGTTGGAGGTGGGTTGTGAAGTAGCAGAAGAGAAAGAGCTGATCTGTTAGCAACTGCACTCTGAGTAATAACCAGCCTGAACTCTCTCGTATCCTGCATTATCTGCAAATCACAGAGTGCTCCTAAACCAATAGTATATCCAATATGCCTTCTATAAATGCATTCAGCTTTTCAAACTACCCTGATGATCCCTTAAATACAATTGCTGCATGAATAATGCTGCCAGGGAGAACTTGCATTCACCACAAGAGCCCCACTGCATGGGGGCTGAAATCCGAAAATGATGGCATCGGACCCAACAAGAGTTAGCTCTGTTCTTTCTGGCCTACTGCATTTACCCCGCGCTATCCCCTGAAGCCCTGCATTGCTCACCAACCAGCCAATGGCAAGGAAGCTACTTTACTCCAGTGTGGAGAAAGAGGAGGCCCTCCCCCCTTGAAGCTTGCCTTTTAAGTTCCGACACACAGCCCAACCACTCCAACTCAACCATAACCTACCCCACAACCCCCACTAGGAATGGGAAAGAGGAGAAACAAGGGGCGGGGGAGGTACTCTGAGAGCCTCGGCCTGGCGGTTATCATGCCCTTTTCCCCAATGTGTCGAAGCTCCCAAAAAAAACAGCAGTCCTACTTAACAAAGTATTTGGAACCCACAATATTATGAAATCCCTCGACTACGTTCCTGATAGCAAGTAAGAATTCTCCATAATGTTTTATCTTACTGTATTGTAGTGCCTGGTGATTTTAAAAGCTTGTCTAAGCAACACATCATTGTGGCAATCCATTTCTGGCAGTTTCCTAACAACTGCTTCTGTGCGCACCCCTTTCATGCATTATGAGTCTTTACTTACACAAACATACCATGCTTCTGTATCAGCAGTGATTACACGGCTACAGGGAAATATTCACTATACTCGTCCTCAGTCTTTATTTTCTAACACTTGTGAATTGGGGTGTACTCGACAGCTACATAGAATATATTAATATATTCTTTTCAAAGCTGTGTTAAAGTAACTAACCTATAAAATAAAAAAGAAAGATTTATACTATACTATGTTCTTTTACAGAGACATTTTGCAGGCCAAATGCCCCATAGAGATTACAAACTATATTTCTTGGTGCCTGGGGCACAGGGAAATAAAGTGACTTGCCCAAGATCACAAGGACACTGGGAATTGAACCAGGTTCCCCTTTTTCAAACTCAGCGCCCGTCAGTGTCGTTACTTACGGAGCCGCTCCTTCTCCTTTATTGTATCTTCTGATAATACCAGGGAGGGGTATAATGGAGCAAAATCATTTATAGACATGTATATTATGGCAAAAAAAATTCTGTTTTCAAGTTTACTGATTTAAAAAAAAATTGTAAATAGCACAAAAATATACAACTTTTTAAAGGTACAGTATATACTAATGAATACAATCAGTAACCTGTAGATGATAGATTATTATAGATTATTCCACAAGTAATAATGTTATCATTGTTATAAAGTGTGATAAGTGAATTAGACTATAAATGCAACAAAGAGACGGAAAGACGGAGGGTATAGAAAATACTTTTCATTTCAGGAGATGTGCTCTAGAAATGTGGAAAAGAAATTCACGAAACGGTCCAAAACGCATTTGCAAATTTGTAAGAGAATTTCCCCCAAAATTCCATTCCCTGCACAATGTTGGACCAAGCCTCAAAGGGTTAATAACGTCAGCAGAGGAGTAAACTTTCTGCTAGATATTACCTGATAGTGAGTGGAAAATAGCATGTGTGCCCTACTCACAGTCCTTCAGCATTACCCCAATCAAGTGATTATTGCACATATTAGCATAATAAACAAAACTGCAATGTTCTTTGATTTCATGTTTGGCAAATCGCTTGCCAACTCTGACTGGTGTCTATTTTCACACCTCAAACAGGGCATATTTTACAAGGTTTACCACCTCATTCGAAGGTTTACACAGCTCTAGTGTTGAATTCATTTGTTTTTCCAAAATAATATCTTTACCTATAAAGTCATTGCAAGCCACTAAACATTTAAAGAGGCAATTCAAGTGGCACGTTTAATATACGGGGGGGCGGGGGGGCTGTGGGTCCCTGCAGTCCCATTCAAACTGAATTGTGAGACTGCCCCAGAATTCTCTCAGGCAAGAGTTCTAATACTTGTGGCTGCATCTCTATGATTTACCTCTAGGAGAGCACCAGCTTACCGTTCATTTCATATCCTTTGGAAATAAACCACGTATGTAGGTTTTGCATGTAGATTTTTTTTATTTATATCTTTTCTATATATTTTTTTCGAATATACATATTTAGCATTAATAAGATGTTAGCATTTGTATTTCCTACTCTACTCTTTCTGAGGATGGAATATGATGCATCTACTGAAACTAACAGATAAAGAAAGGCATTAAAATACCAGGATTATCTTGCTTTTGCTTAGGTTCATTGTGAATGTTAACATATTGGCCCATATTTACCAAGCAGTGTTCTTGTAAGTAATTTGGGAACACGTCCTTTGCGACATGTTCCCTCCTTACCTAGTGCTGCTGCTGACTCTGCTCCACTCTCCGCTCATGCGAGCAAACCCGCTCTGATTACAGAGCGCGCGCGCACCCGCAGCTCTTCAGCCCCTGCCATGGAGCTTGGCTCCGCCCCCCGGATGCGTCACGTGCAGCGCGCGCACGTGATGACGTGCAACGATCCCCAGCTGTGTGTCAAGCATCAATTGTGCCTCTTGTCTCCTGTAGTTTATCCTAGCTCCCGCTCCACCCCCTGTCTGTCTGCCTACATATACCCTGTTCCTGACTCTCCGTCAGTGCTCAGCATAATTCGGTGCAGCCTCGCTGCTTCCTACAGTTGTGCTTTGCCTTGTTCCAGTCTTGTCTTCCAGATTAACCTCTTGTGTACCGACTGGCTTGTAAGTGAACCCCTCTGGATATTGACCTCGGCTTACCTTCGACTACGGCGACTTCTCCCACCCCGGATCACGGCTAACGGACCTGGACTATCCTACCATCTATAATCCCAGACCACGGCTAACGGACTTCTACGATTCTACTCTCTCCAATCCCAGGACCTGCAAGTATACCGATTAACCCTCTCTCTCCAACCCAGACCCGGCAACGCTAGACAACCCGCCTTCCAGGCACGATTCCGCTGCTGTGGGTGCGTGGCTTTGTACCTTCCCACCTCAGTGCCGGGGTCTTGCCTTGTTAGTGGGTAGCGCAAGCGTTACAGTTCTGCTATAAGACATTCCAGCTGCGGAAGGTGCCTCATGGCAGAATAGAGACACTTTTTTATAATAAGGCATGCTTACTTCTTCGAAGCCGACACCAATCTTCCTTTGACAAAGCATCGCGTTTGGGTGCGAAATGCGTTAGGGTAACCCATGAGGGTCTATAATTGTCAACGTACTTTATTATTTCCTTTTCTTTAACATCAACATTTTTGGGATATAGCTTCCATGGCGCTTTTCCCCCCCTGGCTTTTGTGCACAGTTTTGTACACTTCATTATGAAAATACAAATTGAGAATGGGAAAATCCAGGGAATTTTCTTTCCAAACTTTTGGAATCCTGATTATGAGGGACATACGATTTCACATCTCTATTTACTGATTAGTAAACATGGCCATTATGCCCGTTATAAGCAGACATCCTTAATATGAGCTCTATCAGACCCTTTCGCTTCTACGCCTGTAGTACTTGTATACTTTATTGAGTTACTAAATATTTTTCCTATTCTTTCTAACTCTCCCTTCAATTCCTCTTGTCTTGATCGAAGCTATACTAACAATATAGTCCTTGAAAAGAGAATCAGACGTCCTTTGCATCCAAGGGTACTGCAGCAGTCTCTCTAAAATGACTTAAGAGGATGGACACCGTAAAAAATACACAGATTTATTTGATTTGATAAGGTCTAGTAAAACCAGGACCTGTGCACTGAAGCCGAGAGAAAATAGGATCCGTAGAAGGAACATTATAAAGCCTGCCAGAGGTTTATTCATTTGAATCTACTTGTGATCATTCCCTATATTTCTCAAACTCTACTGTATCTTTGTAAAAACCTTTTTAAAGACACATACAGTAAGTAAAGGTGACATCATATGTGACCAAATGTAGCAAAAGAATAGGTTTTCTATAAAACTTGAAGGCACTGCTTGCCACGATACGTTATGGTAGTACTGTACACGGTGTTTAGCATATATTATATACCCTGGGTCGCCGATAGGGAAGAGAACAGGGAATACTGTCCCGGGCCTGGCATCTGCAAGGGGGGAGGGTGGAAGGTTTGGCCGGCACTGAAAGTTGGCCTCTCCCCCACTGTGGCCCCACCCTTCACTGAAGCCCCCACCATCGTCTCCCCCACCGAATCGGCATGCCAGAGGCCTCCCCCAAGGAAAGGGTGTGTAATTAGGGAGGTGGTTATTGAGTGTATTGGGGAAGGGGGGTTATTGCGTCTGTACATGCGGGTTATTCAGTGGGGGATGGGGTTGTTGAGTGTGAAAGAGAGAGAGCTGGGGATGTTGGAGATAGAGAGAGGTGGGAGTGTGGGGGAGAGAGAGAGGTGGGGTGTGGAGAGAGAGGTGGGGGTGTGGAGAGAGAGAGAGTTGGGAGTGTGAGAGAGAGAACGGTGGGGGGTGTGGGATAAAGAAAGAGGTGTGGTGTGTGGGAGAGGGCTGGGGTGTGTGAGAGAGAGTTGAGGAGGTGGGAGAGAGTTAGTGAGGTGGGAGAGAAGTGGGGACGTGGGAGAGAGGGTGGTAGGGGTGTAAGGGAGGGGAGGGAGGTTTCGCAAAGGCCCCTGTCACTGCAGGGGGCTCCAGTTGAAACTACTGTATAGTCCTGGGCCCCGGGAAAGGTCTCTGTTGCCCTGGACATATCTCTATTTTATTACCAACAGGGCAATGCATCAATTTAGTTTTTGCTAACTTGCACAATATTTATGATGCTTGCATTAAAAAGAGACATATGATTTTAACACCAGTGCCTTAAATATGAGTCAACCATGATTATTTTGCTTTTGCTTAGGACTAAATGTACATTTTGAATGTCAAGATATTTACTAAGCATTCTTAAGAAGAATGTTAATTCAGCACAAGTAGTGCATTGCCCATCTGAAACAAAATGTCAGCAGCATAATGTACTTCTTAAAACAACACATTGGCAGGAAAAGGTTCTTTTGTGGACCCCAAAAGGTTACAGTAGTATCGAAATGTCTTTTAGCCACCACAATAATAGTGCACTTGTTGATGGATAAAGATAAATTAATCTGGAAATGTTGGCTTGATGAAAGGAGGGTGGAACATATAAAATGTAACATGTGAGCAGAATTGTTTGCAGAAAACGGTTATTATTATTTAATGCCCTTGTTCTATACTTTATTTTGCTGGGCCATATATGTTTTTTTTAAAGGTGCTATTGGCATTTGATGGATTGTTTGGTCTAATTTTTCTATCTGTATTAATAAAAATTATAATGACTTACTGTAGGTCTATGGAATAACACCTACAAGTTAACCCATCCTCTCCTAGAGGAGCTAGAAATGCATTGCACAGACGTGCAGGGGCTGGCTGCTCTGACAGCTGCTGCTTAGCTATCTATGACGCACTTGAAATGAAAGGTACTTGGAGTTTCTGAATCCATACAAAAAAAGAACAAATTATTCTTTCTGCCAAATACACAGGAAGAAATTACCACTAAGATTAAAGAAATCATTTTAAATTTATAAAAATAAAATGGTACTGAAGCATGCAGGCAACTGGTGAAGGGCAGCTTTAATCATTCCGGTTTTCTCTTGCTTTTAGTCTTTCTTTGGTATATTGCCATGACTGACAAAAACATCATTTTCTTATTTTTACACATTTTAATGTGGGTAATATAGCAGCATGCCAAGCACTTTTCTCACTTATCGTTAACTAAACACTTAGAGGGATATTTATAAAGATGATGCAGTTAGCTCAATAATGCAGCACAAACATGTCTTTTCTGTGCATGAATATGCACTGGTATAACATGTTTCAATACTGTTGTTTCCGTTTCTTAACATACTGATCTCCCTGGTTAATGCTTATTGGGTAGAATTGACCAAGAGAAGAAGTCTACACAGGTACAGATCTAAACTTGGATACTTATCATTACAATTTTGCAGTGGTCAGTTAAATGAGCAATCCAAGTTGGGCAACATCTTTGCGTTTTTTCCTTTCTTTGTGTACGTGGGATTGGAGCAGGGAGTCTTCAGAGCTGAACCCCATTCATTTCAGCCCGGGGACCCCTTTCTTCTAGAGATACTTACCTCTGATGGAGGTGCTGGTATTTCTCCGCTTTTAAAAAGCTCCTGCATCACGTGGGCCAATAGGTAGTCCCCACAGGGGGACATCATGGCTTCCTATTGGCCCACAAAGAGAAAATCGGCCATTGTGTGATCTCTGCTAACGGAGCAGCTACCGGCACCCCCTACTGAGATAAATATCTCCGGGAGCAGGGGGTCCCCAAAACTGAGATTAAAGCTGCAGTTCAGTCTTTTTTTTTTTTTTAATTAATTTTTTTACTTCAATAGTTTCATGTGGGCAATCTCTAATTACCCAAAGAACTTTATAGCTGCCAGTCAATTCGTTCTCCATGTATTGATCGGCAAAATTTGGTGACATCATTAGTGAAGGGATATGTTTTTCTTCTGCTTCTGTCACTCAGTGGAAGCTCATGAATATTCATGAGCACTCCTGCACTGACATGTGCTAGAGGGAGGGCAGGGCTGACAAAGGGGCGTGCCAGGGCTTGTGACAGGACATGAAGGGGCAGTGCCTTAGCAAATGGCTGTTAAAATAGAATACAAGAAAATTGGTCTTTCAAAGTTGTTTTTTTAAAAACAGAAAATGCTAAAAGTATTTTTTCTTACTACAGAACTTATTTATTTAAAAAAAACACACATCCAGGATATTGACTGAATTGCAACTTTAATGGGATTCAGCTCTGGAGACCCCTTGCTTCAATCCTATGTTAAAAAAACTAAAAATAAAAAATTCCACTTGGCGTGCTTTTTTAATCTGCTCCAATTCTACTCCCACATTGCTCACTGATGCAGCTACGTTGATATAAAACCCCTTCTTACATGGATATACAGTAACATCACATTATCAATATTAGAGAAGATAAAATCAGAATGCCTATTTCACAAACATATCACTAAATATTGTGAAGGCTGTATGTTTTACAGGACTGCAGATGTTCCTTCAGATAACTTTGGAACACATAGCTGAAAAAAAAACTTTAGTTTTTCAGATTTACAGGACTCTCATACAGTATGCTGGACGGCTTGTGGCAGGCATTGTGCTCCTTAGCAAATTTGCTACCAAATTGAGTAAATCAGCAAGAAATGAGAAGTTGGCCTAATTATTTGGAATGTCTTTGTTCTCATGAATTATTTGCATATTTCACATTTGCAGTATTTACATTTCGTGATAATTAAGGGGGCTGGGCAAAGTAATCGAGATCAGCTTTGAAGTGATTTCAATCAGTATGGGATCAATTTAGAACTGAAAGAAGGAGGAAAAAAAACTGAGATAAAAGGAAGTAGCAGAAAATTGAAATTAGCATTGGATATCATTTTTTATGTATTTTCACCATTTGTGTTGTTAAAAACAGCTGCATTAATTGTCCCTTACATGGTCCAAAATATATTTTTGTATTTCATGTGCTTTAGTTTTTAACCAAATTTTGTATTATATTGGTAAATTCTCCAACAAATTTCTTTTTATGAGAAATATTAATCTCGTTTTATTTCCGGAAACTCATAAAATTGGCAGCTACTTTACTTCTTTACCACTAGGATACCACCACTCCGTCCAATGTGACAATGGGCACCAATCAGTGAGGGGAGTAGTGGACATCATTGCCATGTTTCCCTTATTCACTGGTTTACCTGCAGTCCTGTTTGGCCCAGAGCCACAGAGCTCTGTTATCTCAGAGTGTATGATGTCTTGTTATCAAAATCAGTGACTAACGTTATGTTCCCTGAGGTTAATGCGAATCCACAAAGCTAATTATGTGCAAAAACAGCATGGGCTTCACATCATGTTAAGTAAGGCTTGTTATATAGTCCTCGCTGCTGCGAGTGCGGGCGCGCGCCCAGCGTTGCACGTGCACATGGCGTGCATGTTTAGTTGTTAGGGTGCAAGCGGTGATACGTGCGTTTAGGGGGCGTGACTATGACATCACAGCATTAGGCCGCGCTGTGATTGGTTTGCGGCTTGGCAGCAGCGTGAAAATACAATTTAATTGTATTTTTCCTCATCTGCCGCACCACTGCTCATGTCATGAGCGCGCGTCTCTCGACTGTATCAACATCAGCCTCCCACTGTCAATTGTGATGGACGCGTGCGCGCACGGTAGCGCAACAGCACGCTCTATATTACAGGCCTTAGCCCTGCCTTGCGTTTAACATGACTCATGTTAAGTATGTCTTTCCTAAATGTTGTGTTACTTCCATCTATTTTGAAAGAAGTAGCATTCACCTAGCGAGCTACTCGCACATTTCACCCCCGCAACCCCAAGGGTCGCGAAATGCGATTTACGGTAGGACTTAAAACCAGCTCTGGAGACCCCCTGCTTCAATCCTATGTAATAAGAATACTTTTATAGGCAGCTTCATCACCTTATGCCTCACATAAGTCTTTGAGCCACTGATTGAGCCACCTGTGCTGAAGCAGGGATATCCTGAAAACCTGACCTGGTAGCTCTTGAGGACTGGAGTTGGCCACACCTGCCTTAGTCAAACTCAGACACAATGATGACTTTCAGAGCATTAAGTGTCTGAGTTTGACCTTGATGACTTCTGTGCACTGTGTACTCTGCGGGTTCTGAAAAAGGCAAGTGTGGTAATCTGGAATCATGGCTCAGCTGAGACTTGCTTCTTGCTGATGCAAACACAAAGTCCAAATTAGCAAGTTCAATCAGCACAAATCTATCAACTTTACTGTTGGGATGTGATCCAGTTTTTCATTTCCCCCTGCTCTTCTCATTTCAAAGGATGTATTTAAAACTCAAGGGAAAATGCTGTTTGTCCAAAAAAAATAATATTTACAAGGAAGAAAAGGAGTCATTTCTACACTTCTAGCTTAAAAAAGGATGTTTTGGTAACAAAACATTGTGATAAGTGCAAGCCTGAACTCCATCTGACAGTCATATTTTGAGATGAAAGAGCTATATAAACTACTGTAAAGCAGAAGTTATTGAATAGCCTTAGAATATTACTGCTAGAAGTTATATTAGAAATAGATTTTTTGGAAGGTTTAATTTGACTAAATTGTTGGTATGAAATGCATCATTGTAACTTAAAGCATTAGAGCAAAGATATACTGTTTAATAGACAGTTATACAGATACAGTATACTGTTTAAAGCTGCAGTTTAAGCTGACATTTAAAAAAAAAGAAAAAATGTAATTCTATATGTGTCTCAATACAAGTTACACACTGACAAGTGATTAGCTAAGTTGCTGATCGATCCGCTCTCCTGTAATCGATCGCTGAAATTCGGCTGGGGGTTCACTAAATGCATTTTGGGTAATTGTCTGGTGCACTGACAGCCAAAGTTCTGTGAGGAAGATCATGTGACCAGGCAGGCACTAGATTGAATTGGTTCACTGCTAGAGAGGGCAGGGCTCAAAAAGATTATGCTGTTTAGGAAGGGGAAGGGGATGTGACTTTGTATATGGTTGCTATATTGTAGGAACAACAATGCCTGTTACATTAGAATACATTTAAAAAAAATACATTTAAGTATTTTCTTATAGTACAGAACTGATTTATTTAAAGAGAAAACAACACATGCAGGATATTGCTTGGTCTGCAGCCTTAATAAACCAATTTGCATTCATTTTCATCTTCCATCCTAATCATATGCATAAAACCCTCATGTCATTTCCTAATTAATTTATACATACGTGTCAAATGATATTATAAGGGCCTTTGCAATTATGACCACTGCAGTGTTATAATCACTGCATCTTAATTGAAAGAAGCAATCCCTCAACAATGTGCTAATTTGAGAGGAGGGGGGGGGGGGGGGATATTGTTCTTGCAGATGAGTGGTTCAGGAGATAATCCCAGCACAATCCTGTTAACACAAATATGCACTTCCATCAGATATGCATGATCATACCACGTTCCTGTTACACATTGGCTTGCCAGTGTTAGTGAAACTAGTGAGTATTGGTGTTTCACATACTGGTACAGGACATAGGACGGAATATACAAACAAACCAGCAGTGGAAACAATGGCAACGCGAACCAAACTGAAAGCCAGTCACACATGTCTGCATGGCAGCAATACGGTTGTTGGTCAATAAGAGATGAAATATTTTTGATTACACTGGTAGCTTGGTGTTTACTCGGCTCTCAGAAAGCCTCGGCTCATGCACAGAACAAACAAAGAAAGAAAAGGTAGGGGAGTGTGGCGTTAACATCTTCTCTTCTGTAGGGGTCTGCGCCGTGTAGCTCAGCGCAGGCGGAATCGGTCATAAGCCCCCCAATGAAAGCAATATTGCATCTAGATGTCACTTTTTGTTTTGTTTTTTCATTACGTTATTCGGAGTTAGACATCCAAATCGAAATCTGAAAAGTTTGAACCATATCTTAAAACAAACATGCTAAACGTGCTAAAAGAGTGTTTGTGTCAAACTTTGAGCCGTAAATTATTTGCGGATTTTGAACAAAGATCAACTCGCAGGGGGATATTTGGACAGTAAAAAAATGTGTGCGAATGCTCCTTAAATCCCCGTCATTTTCCCTTTGCATGAATGTCACAACACCTGGCCCATGAATGTGAAAATATTTGATTATTCGCCAGAGGTTCCAGACCATGAACTCTCTCTCTCCCAATCCCTTCTCTCCCTACCCCCTCTCTCGCTCTTTCTTCCTCCCCAATCCCTTCTCTCCCTCTCCCCTCTCTCTCTCTTTCTCCCTATCTCTCCCTCTCTCCCCAATCCCTTCTCGCTCTCCTCCCAACCAGAGTGACCAGAGGTATTGCATTCACATGAAGGTAGGCGAATGTCGCTTTTTAAAACGAAGCCGCGAATACCCGTGTTTGTGAAAAAAAACGGCATATTTGCGGAGAATGTCAGCAAAGCATTTGCCAGTCTCTTGTATTTTCACTCTATTGCAACTCCAACATATCCTGATATGATGAGTTACCGTATATGTCAAAATATGCGCCGGCTCCCTTCCGAAGTACTATTTGTGGGCTACTCACTCACAGCATCACACATTGTCTAATTACAAGAAATCTGTCCCAACAACAGGAAGGGAAATTGGTCTAAATGCAGTGATTACACGAGTAGCCTACCAGCGTTCAGACTAAGGGCCTCATGCAGAGAGCAGCGCTATTTGCAATCTCGCCATTTTCCGGAGAAAATCGCGGAAAAAACAGCTGAAAATGGCGAGTTAGGAAAAAAGCGCCATTTTTTTTTTCTATTTGAAAATCTCGCCGCGCGGCTGGCGAGAAACTACATCTCGCCAGTCTGAAAAATATCCGAATTCAGAAAGGCGCGCTCGCCATCTAGTGGCTGTTTTTGGCGCAATTTTCTCCAATTTTCTCCGCCTACTAAAGTTGGCAAGAAGCAGGAGCTCGCCGGCTATAGGGAAACAAAAAAAAAAATGCGCGATTTTTTTTTTTTCCCTTTCAGCTGCGCGCATCTCCTCATTTACAATTCTCCACATGCAGTAATGCTAAAAATAGCGGATTTCGCCCATTTCTGCATATGGAGAAAAAAAACTCTCCATTAAAGCTACTTTTTCTTAAACTCTCCAATTTATTCTAGCGCTGCTCTCTGCATGAGGCCCTAAATGAGGCACACATATACACCCACACTATTCTACTGCTTCCCTTTATGAGTTCTGCCTAGGAATATAACCACACAGGGGCATATATTATTATGACAAACAAAGGTAGTGTACAGTATGCTCAGTTTATTCTGAAGTGCTTCCTGTGAGTAAATCTAACTGTAATTTTTTTTCTTAAAGAACATGTTATAGCTAAAATAAAAATAAAATTAAAAGGTAAATGAAAAAAAAATACATCCTTTTTTTTCTACTTCCTGGTGTGTTCTTTAGTTTGGATCATTTAAAGCAGAAATCCTGGCGCGCTTTCTTTTTTCTTATCCCCAATTTATTGGTTGAATGATGGGAACCTCAGGGGCATTCCAACTGTTTGCTTACTACCTACAAGTCAGAAGTGGAAGGAGCAGACTGAGCCAGGGAAAGATTCTATAATCTTTATACGACATCTTTTCATATTAGTCCCAATACATTTTCCTTTTCACATTATTTCACCCCGCTCAGATATTTTCCAGCACCTTTGCAATCTAGTTTTAAAACTATGAAGCCACTTATCTTTGATCTTTGGCAAATTATCCATAATTAATCTTTTTTTTTCATTTCCCAAACCAACTTCCTGAAGAACTTTAAACGCAATGGCAATTTTACTGAAAAGGTAATTCACTGAGAACCATTAGTATTCTGATATTTTTACCACGCGTTTTCAAGGTTATTACAAAAGCTATAACTTAAGGTACATTTAAAAAAAAAAATCTCCATTTGGCTACTCCGTGGTGTATTCTCATATATTGAATTTTTAAAAACATTTTGAAATCATGGGGAACAGCTGTCTCTGTTCTCTAGCCTGATATAGAAGGCGTATTAAACTGCAACGGCCTCGTTGAGAAATAAAATCTAAGAGGCACAAATGGAACGTTAGATTCAAACCTTTACTTTCAAATCTGCAGTTCAGACAGTATGTTATGGTTATTCTCTTGCTGAGGGTGTTTGCAACATATATACAGTAACCGCATAAATATCAGAGCATTTTATGCTGAACACGTTGCAAATGTGTTTCCCACATATTAAAAAGCGTCATTTTCATCTAATATACAGATACACTTAAGCCTAGGACGTAAACATGAGTCTATCTGTAAGGTCCCCCAAAAAGGCGTCATTTTCCCATGTTTTTCAAAAGACGAGGATTCTGGGTAGGGACATAAAAATGAACACACTGGGCAGGTCATTGTCTTCCTTTCCATGTTTACATGCAACTCCTTGTTCTGTATTACAGAGTATACACAACAAAACACTGGACAGGGAAGTATATATTTAGAGCAGGGGCGCTCAACTCCAGCCCTCAAGACCTGCCAGCAGGTTAGATTTTCAGTATACCCTTGCTTCAGCACAGGTGGCTCAATTAGTGGTTCAGTCGAAGACTGAGCCACTGATTGAGCCACTTGTGCTGAAGCTGGGAAATTCTGAAAACCTGACCTTTTGGAGGTCTGGACTGGAGCACCCCTGATTTAGAGAACTCATTCAAGACTGGTGTTTTGTCCATTGTCTCCTTTTGGTCTCATAAATTTGAGCATTGTGAAGCTAATAGTGAAACTGTAATAACGGCCAGTGAATATGAACCTGCATGTGCCATAATGTGCCTTCTGGCATTGACAAGATTAATATGACATAGAACCTCTTAATATATAAGACCCACAATTGTTTAGGTACATATACAGTGCCTCTGTATTTTTGTCCCGTGAGAAACATTTAGGGGAGTTGGGTTCATTTGTAGGTCTCTAATGATATTATATAGTATTTTACCACTTTAAAAGGCACAAATAATGCTCAATTCCAATATTACTGTTCAATGTGCATTTTAGGAGAATTCATGTCACAAAATACCTGGACAAAATATGATTATGTCAAAAAGTATATCTACCTAAGAACCCTTCACAGGCCTGAGCTCTGCCTGGCTCTGCCTGAGCTCTGCCTGGCCTCTGCCTGTGTTCACGAGGCTCTGCCTGAGCTCTGCCTGGCCTCTGCCTGACCTCTGCCTGACCTCTGCCTGAGCTCTGCCTGACCTCTGCCTGAGCTCTGCCGGAGCTCCGCCTGACCTCTGCCTGCCTGAGTTCTGCCTGAGCTCTGCCTGACCTCTGCCTGAGCTCTGCCTGTGTTCCGCCTGGCTCTGCCTGAGCTTTGCCTGGCTCTGTGTTCTGCCTGTGTTCCGCCTGGCTTTGCCTATGTCCGGCCTGGCTCTGCCTGAGCTCTGCTGAGCTCTGCCTGGCTCTGCCTGTGTTCTGCCTGTTCTTCCTGTGTTCCGCCTGGCTCTGCCTGTGTCCCGCCTGGCTCTGCCTGAGCTCTGCCTGGCTCTGCCTGTGTTCTGCCTGCTCTGCCTGTTCTGCCTGGCTCTGCCTGTGTTCCGCCTTGCTCTGCCTGTGTCCTGCCTGGCTCTGCCTGAGCTTTGCCTGGCTCTGCCTGTGTTCTGCCTTTGTTCCGCCTGGCTTTGCCTATGTCCGGCCTGGCTCTGCCTGAGCTCTGCCTGTGTTCTGCCTGCTCTGCCTGGCTCTGCCTGTGTTCCGCCTTGCTCTGCCTGTGTCCTGCCTGGCTCTGCCTGTGTTCTGCCTGGCTCTGCCTGTGTTCTGCCTGGCTCTGCCTGTGTTCTGTCTGGTCTGCCTGTGTTCTGCCTGAGCTCTGCCTGAGCTCTGCCTGGCTCTGCCTGTGTTATGACTGCTCTGCCTGTGTTCTGCCTGCTCTGCCTG
Organism: Ascaphus truei; assembly: GCF_040206685.1. NCBI lineage: Eukaryota > Metazoa > Chordata > Amphibia > Anura > Ascaphidae > Ascaphus > Ascaphus truei. The sequence goes on from NC_134483.1 coordinate 526,570,888, forward strand.
TGTTCTGCCTGCTCTGCCTGTTCTGCCTGGCTCTGCCTGTGTCCCACCTGGCTCTGCCTGTGTTCTGCCTGCTCTGCCTGTGTTCTGCCTGCTCTGCCTGTGTTCTGCCTGCTCTGCCTGTGTTCCGCTTGCTCTGCCTGCTCTGCTTGTGTTCTGCCTGGCTCTGCCTGTGTTCTGTCTGGTCTGCCTGTGTTCTGCCTGAGCTCTGCCTGAGCTCTGCCTGAGCTCTGCCTGTGTTCTGCCTGCTCTGCCTGTGTTCTGCCTGCTCTGCCTGTGTTCTGCCTGCTCTGCCTGTTCTGCCTGGCTCTGCCTGTGTCCCACCTGGCTCTGCCTGTGTTCTGCCTGCTCTGCCTGTGTTCTGCCTGCTCTGCCTGTGTTCTGCCTGCTCTGCCTGTGTTCTGCCTGCTCTGCCTGTGTTCCGCTTGCTCTGCCTGCTCTGCTTGTGTTCTGCCTGGCTCTGCCTGTGTTCTGCCTGGCTCTGTCTGTGTTCTGCCTGCTCTGCCTGTGTTCTGCCTGTGTTCTGCCTGCTCTGCCTGTACACACATGCTATGAACTCTCCCTCCCAGTTGGTAATCTGTGATGAGATGTTTTGAAGGCAGAAGTGTACGGCCGGCGACTCTAATTCAAACACAATTGCGAAACACATTTCAAAGGAGAGACATACTGTATAAGTACCTATTCACCCTCCACATACACAGGGAAAACCTCAATTTAATTCCTTTTTTGAAAACTGAAAGCCTGCAGATGCTGCCATTTACAAGGCCCAAATCACTGCCTCTAAGTAGCTGCACATGGGCCTGGCTTTCTCCATCCTTCCTGGCATCCCCTCACACTGAGGACACTAGACACTTCTAAATTGAGAGCCAGCTGCTTCCCAGATGTGTCCCAATCTGTTACTATATCACTGCAATGTTATGTTTCACTCTCACTAATACGTAATATGAAACACAAGGCCTTTGAGGTAAGACCTGGAATACATGGTAACACCACAAAGTTAATAAGCCTTGGTGATGCTTAACACTAATGGTGTTCAGGGCAGGTCGTACCCTTGATAAAATACGGGAAAGCACACAAAGATATATATATATCTGAGCACTAGAGGAGATTTATAAAAAATAAAACTAAATGATTGACTTATTCCTATATTTTCCCAAGGAGGCAGCCATCTTTGACCATTTAGCAAAAGTAAAAAATTTTCGCCAAGAATGCAAACGTTTTGCATTTGCGAATCTTTACAAAATCCCAGCAGCTTGAAAATAACCGCTGCAAATGCTTTTTTGTGGGCTTGTTTTAAATATCAGATGCGGGGGAAATAAAAGTGCTAGTAGTTATACTAATCCTCTAACCCAGCAGTGCGCATTCCCCATTAACTGCAGGGGGTGCTGGGTTTACAGAGACCCCGCGTGCTTCCCATGGGCACTTAAATTAAGTGCCAGGGAAGTGGCGAAGGCCTCTGTAAACCTTACTTACCGTAGTTCAGCCGGCATCTGGATACGCGTCGCCATGGCAACGCAGCGTCAAATGATGCGGTCATGTGATATTGATTTGTTAAAATAACGACCGCTGCATCAGTATCAGAATAGGGATGGACTAGGTCTTTTATATATTAGGCCTATAGTTATATTTCCAGGGATGTCACACCTCCTAAGGGGTTTGAAATAGACCAAAAAGATGGTATGCTTACATTATAGTGAAAATAACCAATTGCTACTATACCCAATGGGATATCGCGAGGCAATGCAGCATGGCGCCACGTTGTTATGGCAACCAGGTGGCATGAGGAGACTCGTCATTACAAGAAGATGCCACCGGAGATGAGGAGCAGGAGGACAAAGTAGGAGAAAACATTGATGGTAGGTGCCAATACACCGTACCGGTGCTTACCATCACAAAAAAAAACTACACACACACACACACATATATATATATATATATATATATATATATATATATATATATATATATATATATAAAAAGAGAAAAGCTGCGCCTCTGATTTAAAGTGAACCAATAAAAATAAATGTAAAATTGCTAAAGATAAATCTAAAACAAATGTGAACTATTGTGGGTGAATACCTGAATGACAATAGCAAAATTTAACATGGACCTAAAAGTCATATAGTAAGCCCAAAATAAATACAAAACAACATATATAGAAAAAAGCAAAAAAGTGATAAACCAGTCCTCAAATAGTTCCAGTGAGAATGTATGGATGCTGGTATGGAGGGTCTCCGGCAGCTCTCAATGTGGCCAAACCGCGTCCACAAGGTATCTAGAAGGAAAAAAAGAGGAGAGAGCGCACGCCCATAGCGTAAAATTGTAGATTTAATGAGGGGAAGGAGGGGAGAGGGGGTAAAAAACGCACTTACAAAAGTACAATAAAATCAAGCATATGTGATAATAATCACCACCATCCGGCTATACTGCATAATCTTTGGGCAATCCCTAGAAATGACTTCAGTGTCAATGCGTCTGACGTAATGACGCTCCCTGACGCGTTTCGTCAGTCACGGCTAACTTTTTCAAAGGGATGTGTCACGGCTAACTTTTTCAAAGGGATGTGTCCCTTTGAAAAAGTTAGCCGTGACTGACGAAACGCGTCAGGGAGCGTCATTACGTCAGACGCATTGACACTGAAGTCATTACCAAGCGCTGGAGTGGACTCATCCATGCGCGAGTGCAACAGAGACTTACACTATACGGAGCTACTTTCTTGGATTTCTACACAGCATACCAGCCCTGGAAACCCGCTCGGACGTCGATCCTTCACAATTGAAGTCTGGGATTGCCCCAAGATTATGCAGTATAACCGGATGGTGGTGATTATTATCACATATGCTTGATTTTATTGTACTTTTGTAAGTGCATTTTTAACCCCCCCTCCCCTCCTTCCCCTCATTAAATCTACAATTTTACGCTATGGGCGTGCACTCTCTCCTATTTTTTTCCTTATATATATATATATATATCCCGGAGATAAAGGAGATACGAAAAGAAACTTAGGTGTAGCCAGTGGAAAATTTCCCATTAGGCCAGGGTCTAGGACGGCAACATTTAGGGGGCAACAGAATTTCCCTTTATAGACTTCCTTTCAACGGTGTTTCAGCAATACACTTGAAGAAGACTAGGTTTCACAAGCTTTGTGCATTATAATTTATTCTACGAAGACGTGTAAATATTGCACCCCACCCTCAAAAGGTATCACAACCTACAACTAACTTACACTGCAAAAGAAATGAGATATCCTGTGGTTCAGGTGCTTACATATCTGGAGCCTGAGCAACAGGACAAATTTGCATTAAAAATAAGTTCTTTTTTCCAATCGGTTATCTATAGCTGAAGTTGCTCTTGGAAAGAACACACCGCTTCCATTAGACAAGAGCAATTTTTTTTTCACTCTGGATGTAAATATTGAATGTGGCACTGACAAATTGGTGTGCTACAATATTTTCTAATACGTCATTCAAAGCCTAGCAAATAATTGAACGGCCACAAAGATAAGCCAGAATAAGGGAGCCAGTCATTGCTGCTAAATGTAGGTTCATTTCATGGGAGTTGAACCTATTGAACACAGCAGGAATGGCTACAACACAATACTCATCTACATATTTACTGTATTTGTATCATCATTTTATTAAAAACATCTCAAACCACATATAATTTGATATTTTAGGCCTAAAACAGGGATTTACAGAGAATAGTTTAGTTTTAAGTGTGATTATTTTATGTAACAAGTCACACTATTTTTTTACTTAGATACCTAAATCTCAATTTCTGTTTTACAGAAAAATTTAGATATTTTAAACAGTGACTCTCTCTCTCCCTCCCTTAGTATAGTTAAGCTATAGAAAGTAATTCCTTCTTTATGGATGGCTAATAAAAGATATTCATGGCTGTAACAGGGGACTTATCCCTGTTCACAAATATGCCTCTAATCCAGCAGTGTGGTGGTTAACTGCTGGTAGGCAATTAACTAACACCACCTGCCTGATTTAAATGGCTTAGAAAAGCCTGTCTTTTGAGACAGGAAGAGAGACTCCTTAGCTCACACCTGAGCTGAACTTGGAGACACTTGTCTTGAGCCCTGCCAGAAGAAACAGCAGAGCTGCTTTCAAGACACAGGAGAAACTTCTAAACCTGAATGCTGACAAACCCTAAAGAAAAGGTAGCAACCAGGGACAGAGAAGATTTCCCCTCCAAACCACAAGGAACAGATAAGACTTTCATTTATGAGACTTTCTATATCTGCTTATTTGCTATATGTTTGGGGCTGGGAGACATGCTTATCTAAGGGAGTTGTGAACTGCATAGTATTTCACTAGAAATACTCCCAAGTGAATAGAAGCTTTGTTTACCCCTTGTTTGGATGGTTTCCTGATGTTAAGGAAAAGGCTCAATAAAAGGCTTATTTAATTTCACTATAATCAGTCTCCATTGTGTACCTCTGCACATGTCCTCCTACAATGGCCATCCCTGTAAAGTTTCCATTTTGAATAACCACCTATTCGCTCGTAGACCCTCTACAATCTGGCGTCCGCATTGCTCACTCGACTGAAACAGCCCTCAGTAAAATAACTAATGACCTCCATGCTGCCAAAGAAAGAGGTCATTACACTCTGCTCATTACTGGACCCCTCTGCAGCATTTGACACCGTGGACCACCCTCTTCTCCTTCACATTCTCTATACTCTTGGTATTCATAACAAAGCTCTAGCCACATTACTGTTGGAAGTACTATAATTCACCCAGTAGCCCAAGCACGCTGCGTAGGGGTCACACTCAACTCCTCTCTCACATTCTCCTCTCACATTCAAAACATATCTAAAAACTGTCGCTTTTTCCTCTGCAGTATTACAAAGATATGCCCTTTCCTCTGTTGCTCGACTGCTAAAACTCTGACTCAGGCCCTCATTCTCTCCCGTCTCGATTACTGTAACCTCCTGCTGTCCGGCCTTCCTGCCTCTCACATGTCTCCCCCTACAATCTATCCTAAACGCTGCTGCCAGAATCACTCTGCTCTTTCCTAAATCTGTCTCAGCATCTCCCCTGCTGAAATCACTCTCCTGGCTTCCTATCAAATCCTGCATCTCACACTCAATTCTCCTCCTCACTTTTAAAGCTTTACACTATTCTGCCCCTTCATACATCTCAGCCCTAAGTTCTCGCTATTCCCCATCCTGACTCTTGCGTTCTGTTCAAGCATGCCTTCTCTCTACCCCCTTTGTATCTAAAGCCCTCTCCCGCCTTAAACCTTTCTCACATACTACCCCGCACCTCTGGAATGCCCTTCCCCTCAATATCCATCTAGCATCCTCTCTAGCCACCTTTAAGACCCACCTTAAAATACACTTGCTTAAAGAAGCATATGAGTAGCACCGTGGCTAATACTATACACATGATACATAAAGTTTGGCCACTTGCAGACTCACTTACCAGAATGCCCTCCTACTGTCTCTGTACATTCTTCCTACCTACCAATTAGATTTTAAGCAGGGACTCCTCTTCCGAAATGTTACTTTTATGCCTGAAACACTTATTCCCATGATCTGTTATTTGTATTATGTGTTATTTATATGATTGTCACGTGTATTACTACAGTGAAGCGCTATGTACATTTTGAAATATGTTCCTCAATATCAGTGATGGGTTCTGGAATTCCTCTGATTCTGACATTATTGCACCTATCTCTGTTTTCAGAGTCCTCCTGTCTCTCAGCCACTTCAGCCATCTGTGTTTCCAGGTAAGCCGTCGTTTTCTCATTCTTCCGTAAGGTTTTTATTGTGGTGTCCATTTTTTCCCCTAAGTAATCCGTCCTGTCACCGATGCTGTTGATGTCTCTCCTTAATTCTTTCATCTCTGCTTGAAAGAGAGACTTTAGGTCATTGTAGAGCTTTGTTATGTCGCTCTTTATTACTAATTGCCTCTCTAGGCTGGTGCTCCTCTCCCCCCGTGACTCCCGCTCTGAATCGGAGCCGTAGCTGGAGGCTGGGGCTGCATCTCTCTCTGCATGCGCCATTTAGAAGCTTTGGAAATATGCTTTTAAATCAAATGAGTTTTTCGTTTTTCCTCTTTTGCGATTTTGTGGTCATCCTTGTGCGATCGGAGGTCGGCCCAAATGCTGAAGCGCTATGTACATTAATGGCGCTATATAAATAAAGACATACATACATACACAACCAGATAAAACAAGAACCAATCGCCCAGAGGGACAAGGAATTAAAGAGTTTAACAACAAGTTCCGGTTCAGAGTCTACTCTGCAAGATGTCTAGTGGGGACGGAAATATGGAGATGTTTACTTGAAATCCCTACTGCAGCATTGGTGTGTGCTTGTATCTTTCAATGTCATAACAGTGCTTCTAAAAAGCACATGAAGGAGAGATCCCTCTATCAAGTGCTCTCTTCTGTGTTCAACAGAAGGTATCAGAACCTACAAAAAATGTACACTTTTTCAGGACCCATACAGCAACTAGAGCCCCAAAACAAGCACAGCCGCCACCAGGGGGAGCGCCCAGCCAAATTTCCTGGCCCTGGTGGCAAAGGGGGGCGTTGCTGGCTAAACTCAGAAGCAAGACCAGACTGGAAGTCAGACTGAACTTCCAGGACCAGCTGGTCAGGCACGCTAACAGGTGAAATAATAGCCTTCAGCAACAACAGCCGCCCATACCCCTACTCCACAACATTGTAATGGAACTATGTATTTGTAACCATGTATTGTTTGTCATGTTAACTCTGTGCCTAGGAAATACTTGAAAACGAGAGGTAACTCTCAATGTATTACTTCCTGGTAAAACATTTTATAAATAAATAAAAAATAAATGGTGCCCCGGGTATGTTTTTTTTTCCTTTGCATGTTGCTGGCGGGCTGAATACAGGAAGATACAGAGTTCTACCCGAATAATCAGCAACATAGAGGATATCTATAGAAGAAAACACAAATAGCTTTAGAATCACAGACAGTTGGGTGTTTTTTTTAACCAAAATTCCCTATGTCTCGCTCTATTAGAAATAAGATATGCTGAAACACACAGAGTGACATGAACAAGGTACAGGAACATGGCAATCTATTGCTGTCACCTCTCTGAATCAATGTCCTAAGTGAGATCAGTTTAAGTTACTTGTCAGTTTAATTAGTGGCAGTGAAACAGGGCAAGATTGTAACAATGCAGCCAACTTTCTATTTACTGCAGGGCATTCACAGGAAACGAATGGCGACTCTAATGATGACATTTTCATCAAAAGTCCTAATTAAAAACCTAGTGACAAGAAAATAATGTCATCCTTACCATGCATAATACTAATGATACTTAACATAAAATAAGTGTCTGGGAATCCCGGGACAAATATATTAACAGCAGCAGGAGATAAGCAATGCAAATGATGACACCTGATCCTCTCCTGGCTCGGCATTTTACATACTTTGTAAGTTATTGGTCTCAAAACTCACATCATTAACTGAATTGTAAAAGCAGAAAGGTTATTTACAGTATGCTGCTTTTAGATGATAAATGTAGAAAAATCAGAAAGCTCTATTCTGCTTTGTTCACATGCCTTACGTAGGGGGTATGTCTATTTAGTCTTAAGTGGCCGTACATGTCGTTTTTGGCTGAAAATCCCTATTGTCGAAAATAGGGATTTTTATCTGAACATGGCCCAGATGGCCACTCCAGGCATTATACAATAAGGCTCGTTCCCTTGCAGAGTACCGTAATTTCAGACACAGAGTATAATAAACAACTGTGGCAACAGTCAGTGGCCCTTATTAATGTCAAACAAATCAGTAGGTTTTAGGTAGAGCTGATTGCAATCAGTGCAGAACATGTACACCCCATCTGGTACAAACCGTACCTACACCCAGCCTTATTCTCCTATGCTATGAAGCTGCTTCCCCATGTCAGGGAAGTTTTATACCCCACTCAAATGAATGTAACCCACAGCTGCCCAGACATGCAGAAGATGATTCATATTCATATTGAACAGGGGACTCAAGGGAAGGGTTATTTGGTATGTATGTATCATTTTATTTGTACTGCCTGTACGTTCAGTATAGAACTACACTACACAATCAATGTTATCACTTGTAACAATAACAACATATATGAGTAATATCTATATATTACCATATTCTATACATTATTTAAAATGTGGCATTATTTAAACCAAACAAAGGTGTTAGCACGTGCAACTCCCGCAACACCCTGGAAAGCACATGCGAAATTATCCCCCAAATAAATCAGCATCTAGTGATTTTCCATATTCCAGCTCTCATACACATCATTATATGATATATGGATCCCTAATCACAGATGAGCAGTTCTGTAGGATACAAAGTACACACAAGCTTGGAAAAGCTGGAGCTTCAATAATATTTCTATTCCCGAGAGGAAAGTGACACACGACATATATATTCATAAGCATCCTGATGTGTGCATCTCCCAGCCAAGCCGACTTTACCTATTTCATTCATTAGTGTCTTGATTACATTTAAGAAACTTCTGAAAGGAGCTCAGTGTGCAGCTTGGCTTTTTATCTGTCTGTCTCTTTCCATGTATATATTACAAGTCCTTATTTGATCCAATGGGCAGGTGGCTAATTTGGAGTCACAAAAGGGAAAGCGTCCCCGAAAAAGTTGCAGAATTTGAAACACCCCATCATAATACACGCTTCTAATTCCTTTAGAACTCTACACCCTTTCAAATGTCCACCTGACGGTCAAGGGCCTGTGGTTGTGCAAAGTACTTTCATACAATTACTTTGAGGTACAAATTCTCAAAATGACTCTTTCAGCATCAATTTAACATAGAGTAAAAGTGGCATTTGTAAAGCTTTAGGCTGCGGCCAGACAGGGAGCGGGCATGCTGGCACTCAAGCGCACTGCTCTGCCGGGCAATTTGTGGCCGGCTAGGTGCGTGCTCGCCTGGGGGTGCAGCCACGACGTCACGGAGCTGGTTCGCCCTCATTGGGCGAACTGCTCACGTGACGCGCTTGCGAGCGGCAAATTCAAATTTGCTTGCTCTGAACGCCGAGTGGGCGCAGGCTGGCTCACGCTGGCCACACACATTGCCACAATGTGTTTCATCGTGGCCACCCTGGACGAGGCCTTAGAAATAGAATCTACATTTTGTGCCAACCCGTGTCCATGAGTATATTCAGTTTTTATTGTGAGCGGGGTGTATGCACACGTTCAAGGATCTAATTGTACATTGTGTTCAGAAAAAACGTTGGCCCCTTTAATTTTTTTGTCATATCTTGCAGAAAATTACTACATTTTTATAAAACGTTGTCACAGTACACATATGATTTATTTGATAATCTAATAAATATTCTTTGGAATTGGTGTTGAATGATGACCTCTTCAGGTGCATAGTTACAAAATGGTGTTTAGCGAAGAAGATAAGGCTGTTATAAAGTGCTCGAGACACAGCAAGAATTATGTTCCTAAACATGTGCATGAAATGTTTCCTGATTAAAGATGGTCGCTAGGAGGACTGAAAAAAACGAATTGGTATAGTTCAAGAGTGGGAGCAGCTGGATCCACACATTGTCGATTATGCTATCAGACGTTCTTGTCTTCGGGTGTGCGTTTCCGCAGGAGGAAGACATTTTGAACACACGCTTTGAACTCAAACTATATAGTAATTCTTAGTGTTTCAGATTAGATAACAACAGTTTAACACATTTATGAGCTATGAAGGAAAAACTCCTATTTCTCGTTTAATAAACATGAACCTCCCACCGTGTTTCTAGTACTTGCTGACATAATACAGTGACATCAATTTAGTGAACAACAGTTGTTTGTCTACATTGTGCTTCTCCTATAGTGTTAATCTACATCACAGACCTACAATTATGCACATTTTCATGGGGATTAAGTGAGAAATATATGATATGATAAAAAACGAAACTGAACATGTTTCCTGAACATGGTGTATATGTGCTTTAGTGGCCAATCAGGTAGTTTTCTGACAAAATTCTCCACTTATTTCAATGGGAAATTTCGGACAAAAGTGGCCCCCAACCTAAATGGAGAATATCGTCCAAAAACGAACCCATCGGCCACTTCCGCAAATATAGAGCCAGCCCCATTGGAGTTTTGTTTTGCCTTTATGTCATATGTACATCATATGTAATTATAGAAATACGTGTTCCCGCCGTTTCTGGGTTACATCAGAACAGAATGCTGTAATAAGATACATTTGTCCTATGCTTCTGCCAGTGTTATAAAATGTATTAATTTGTTCTGTATGCTAAAAGCCATGGCCTGCCAGGATATGCTGGCACAATATGAAAGAAATATGGACGTATGAAGAGATCAGTCATTTGAGATAAGTGCCTAAGTAAGTAGTACATTTGGCCACTTGAAACACTGGGCAACAATGGCTCCTTGACAATCGCAGGTCACAAAACAGTAGGCTGCAGATGTATCAACTGCCCTGAACCCAGCTACTTAAAGGGGAGTTCATAGATAACAAGGGGGTGATGAGGTTGGTGAAGGAAGTTTATTAACCTGCTTTATTCAACAGACAAAACTGTAAATAGTATAATTAAATATTCTTTTACATTTGGCAGGCTTTATCTTTTGTTTGAGCCATTAGTAAGCAGTGAAGGCTAGTGAATATAGTGTCATTCGACTTGTGGCAATGGCCATCACACATTAATAAATAAGCATTCAAGAGGCCCATAATGGCCTTACACACAGGCACTTCATTCACAGGTGTGCGGACAGCAGTGTAAATTTCAGCTTTCTCATACGCGACAAAAGAGGCAGTGTGTCAGAGAGGTGTTAGATAACAGATATTTTCTAATAAACGTTGCTATATTCTACCAGACCTTAGCATAACAATGCACATGCCTACAGCAACAATGTTCTAAATCTAAACGTGCTACTTGGCATGATCTCTGATTAGCGCACCTAATGCAATGAAAGTAAGATACAGTACAGTGCTGGCACAGGTGCAGTGTTTAGCTTAGCGGAAGCATGATGGACAATGGTGGGAGGGAAGCTGGAGTGCCAAGTAATAGTGAGTAAAAACACACACTTGATGGAGGAAGTCGGTAGTACAGATAGAGGAGGCAGTAAGACTTCGTCTGAGAGGAGATTGTGTGAATATTGAGCAAACGCAAAAGAATAAAAAGCCCTGAAGGAGCAAATATATCTATCCAAAGTGACCACACTATTGCAATGTGCACTCAATGAGACACTAATTCCCAGCACTCCCATGTATAGTTCTTCAATCTTAACCCTTTGAGTGCCCCATGACATTGGGACAACAGCATATTAAGTGGCACCCCAGGGGCCTGTCATTGACGTTTTGCTCATATCTACAGGGGGTGGGGGCATGACCTTAGCTCTCAGTGAGCTGAGATTGTGATTGGAACGGAGAAGGAGGAGGACCTCCCCTTCCAATCCTGCCATTGTGGCAGACCGTGGTCATGTGATCACCATACTAGCGCTTCGCAGCACGGGTGGTGCGCACCTTCCGGCCCACCAGGGGTTAACTGTGGCTAATGTCGTCATTATATATATATATATATATATTTCCAAGAAAAAGAAAAAAGGGGAATAACTTAAGGGTGAAACGCTATTTGTGGAGCAGGTGGTTCTAAAAATGTTTCAAAACAATTAAAAGTAGAAGAACAAAAACTTTACAAATATATATCAGATTTTTTTGTAAACAGTCACATAAATGTAGTCTATAAAACATGTCACTTTTATTGGTGCACTCTGGGCATTGGTACGGCTGTCTCTTGATATGATATTGAAGGACACTGTGGCTGTCCATGCTCAGTTCTCTGGGTACTAACAAGTTGTCAGATTTCCCTAATTAACATGTTTTCAAATCAATGAACCTAGCCCTAAATAAGACAACATGCTTACAGCATATGGAAGTTTTCCTGAACACATGGCTTGCTCGTAACCCCCAAAATTGAGCTGGTAAAGCCCAATCCAGGCCAATAAGGTAAGAGAATTCACTTGTGTGAATGTGTTTAATGACTCTGGCACTAGAGATATGTAGCAGTGTTTCCCTCGCCCTATGGGAGATCTTCCTGCTACGCAGTGTGCAATGGTGCATGATACCTGTTGGCTTGCAGGAGAGCTGAGGTTCCGCCGGTGGTGTTGGGGAAACAGGACAGACTTTTGAGGTAAATTCTTGATTCGTTCTCTGGGTGCTAGCGCCTCCATCTGCTGTAGGCTCCAGCTTCGCTGAGGACAGTCCCTATGGTAGAACCAGTCCATAATCCCCCTGATTGACTGTAGACTTAGGCCAGGAGTATATTGAAACAGGAGCATCTTTATTTAGCATCCACTGCATCTTTATTTAGCATCCACTGCATACAGCATATTAATACAGCAAATACAGCTTTCTCTCTAAGGTCCCAGACCTCTGGATGGTCCCTGTAGCAGATAATATGATTGAGGCCTTGTCTCTCCTCCTTTGCTATTTCACAGTCCCCTTATGGAACTGATCATATAGTCCCACCCCGCAGGTCGAGACAGCAACTCAGAGTACTCACTCCATAGCTTGAGTACTCACTGACTAAATTTAGGGTTGCCTCTTCCCTAGTACAGAGGGGGAAAGTACAAGGTCTGCACCCAGGATTGGGCCACAATCAGACCCTGTCCCGCCTCCACCCCTGTTACTCAGGGAAGCTGCTTTTGGGGGGGGGAGGGGAAATCCAAGATTGGGCCTGACACTGCCTGCACTTACCAGGATTTAAATGTCAGGGAGGGCAGACGGGTAGCCAAAACAGCCATGGCTACAGATATATAAAACACATTATGATCCAGTATAGATTTTGACATTAGAAAACAAGCACAGTTTTTGTTTTTTTTCGATCGTGGGAATATTGAGTAAACGCAAGGGAGTGAAAAGCCTTGAAGGAGGAAATCTAATATGTACCTGTCCAAAGTAACCACGCTAATGCCACTCGTACCTAACGAGACGCTAATTCCCAACATGTTTGGCTCCAATATACAATTCCTCAAACTTAACCTTTGCATGCCCCATCATATTGACCTTAAGAAAATAGAATAATGCTCAGTTTCTTTTTTTTGAAGTGAAACTTCTTTAGTGGCACCTCTGATGGGATAAAACTGGATGGATGTGGGGCGAAATGTGAAACAGAAGTGACGTCACGTAATGGACGCCGCTCCGCTCACACCGCCCCTGTCACATGTTGCGGCGGCGATAGCCGCCGGCGCCGCTCCTAATCACCCCCCACACCCCCCTCACGAGCCCCCCCCTCCCCCTCCCCCCCTGAGCCCCACACCCCCCACACACCGTGACATATGCGGCGGCGATATCCGCCGCTCCTAACGGCCGCTGCCATGCCGCGCAGCCTCTCTGCTCCCTACCTCCGCTTTCCTGCGTCCCGCTGACTGAGCGCCGCCGGGGTCGGAGGAGGAGAGGAGCCCAGGGATCATGGAGGGTAACCGGGAGGAAGCAGAGCGGTGTGTGCGGATCGGGTGGGCAGTGCTGGAGGCCGGAGATTGGAAGAGAGAACCCTGCGCTTCCTGAGTGTGAGGGCATTTGTGGGTGAAGGGGGAGGGAGCTGCTTACCTTATGGCAGACCGCAGCAGCTCCCTCCCGCAGCCCGAGCAGAGGGGAGGGGGGGAGGAAGGGGAAGAGTAGCGTGTCCTGGGTCCCTTCGCTCAAGCCACGCCCTCCCGCTGACTGAGGGAGCGGGGCCTGATTAGCCTCACGGAGCAGAGCAGGAGGAGGCCGGCGTTCTGCTCTGCCACCGTGATCTGATGTGCAGGGGTGAGGGGAGGTGATGTGAGGTGAGGTGGTGCAGAGGGGGGATGTAAGGTGCAGGGGGGGGTGATGTAAGGTGCAGGGGGGGTGATGTGATGTGCAGGGGGGGATGTGTGATGTGCAGGGGGGGATGTGTGATGTGCAGGGGGGATGTGTGATGTGCAGGGGGGATGTGTGATGTGCAGGGGGGATGTGTGATGTGCAGGGGGGATGTGTGATGTGCAAGGGGATATATAAGGTGAAGGAGAGTGATGTGGAGCAGGGGTGATGTGGAGGAGGGGTGATGTGGAGGAGGGGTGATGTGGAGGAGGGGTGATGTGGAGGGGGGGTGATGTGGAGGGGGGGTGATGTGCAGGGGGATATGCAAGGTGCAGGAGGGGTGATGTGCAGGAGGGGTGATGTGCAAGGGGATATGTAAGGTCACACTCAGTCACAGTCACACGCACAGTCGCACGCTCGGTTACACGCGCAAACTCGGTCACACGCGCGCACACTCGGTCACACGCGCGCACACTCGGTCACACGCGCGCACACTCGGTCACACGCGCGCACACTCGGTCACACACGCGCACACTCGGTCACACGCGCGCACTCTCGGTCACACGCACGCACACTCGGTCACACGCGAACAATCAGTGCAAATAGCTAATACAGGGGATGTGTGCCGAGCACGCGCATTCTGTCAAATTTATTTGCGTTTTGTCAATGAACTTGTATTTTGATTTTTAATTAAAATATCACCAACACAAATACAATTTCTGTGACAAAAGTCAAAGAAGTTTCACTTACTATGCGCGTGCACAGCACACACAGCTTTTTTTTATATATATATATATATATATAAAAGAAGCAAATAAGGGAAAATGTCACTCTAAGGATGTTTCCCAGGAGTCCGATTATTCTGACGTGGAGATGTCCATGTAACGCAAGGTATGAAGGTGTTTGCTGAAACCCCAGACAATGTGTCACGGTCATGTGAGAACCCATTTCACAGTTTGGATATAGCCTTTGTGTCGGGAAGCAAGTGAAAAATACAAAATACGCCATTAAGGATTTCAATGCGGGAAAACAATACTGGAATAATACGGTAAACTCAACGATTGTCTATAAAGAGTAAGCTTCTTGGAACAGGGAGCTCATTACCTATTGTTTCTCTATGTCCTAAGTTTGATGTATTTTGATTGTTTTCTTCTCCGTTCCCCACATTGTACAGATGCAGCGCCCGTTATTCAAAAATAAATCACAGCGCCGATTTTGTGTGCTCTGCTGTACTCCACGCAGCATGAACGCGGCCAATCGCCCCAGGCGCCCGCGCTTATCGCGATTGCTTTGTTGAATTTCATGGACTCTGTTTCTTTGGGTGCAATGAAATGAATGAATTGCAATGTGTACAGTACCTTGCTACTGTGCTACTGTGTCATTTTAAGGTGTTTAAAAACCAGAACTCTAAAATGCCATTTTCTGCATTCGGCGCACTCGCGTCTTAAGGCAGTAAAGTTTGAAAACATCCTGCGTCATGCTGATGTACACAACGCATGATTTGTTTGAATAATGGCCGCTGCAGCTGTACCTTGCTGCGGAATAGGCTGGATCCATATTGATAAAGGATGATAATAATAAGCTACGCCTGGACCATGTAGGTAGCTTATATATTAACTATTGTCTCCTATTTAGTCAGAGGTGATGAGAACTACATATGTCTTGCTCCATTGTTCCAAACATTTTGCAAGCACATTACTGGACCACAGGACGAAGCATGAATGCAACAATAAAAGTGACCAGATCTGGTTCGTATCAAGCATTATCCATTTTAAATATCTGACATGTGCATTCTTCTTTTTTTATAAACCTGCCCAGTTGTATTTAGCAGAAACAGGCTTCATTTTACAGGGGTAGTGCAGAAATAATGTTGGTTTTAACCAGTGCAAAATACATATCCATCTTAAAATTGGCAGCCTGCCTCGCAAATCAATCGGTTTGGTCAGTGCGTCCGTTGAAGAGGAAATCAGAGTCAGCAATACTATCTCCTGTGTAACAGAATATGAATGGGATGGATGCTGAAAGTCTGTCAGTAATTGCATTACATCTTTCACTGTCTATTTTTCCATGGGTCATATATTACAGATGTCATCAATGCGTGCACCGAGAGAAACACAAACACAAGCTTCAGGGGTCTTGCTCATTTTACTTCAGGGTTGTTAGCTGGGAATGAACCATTAAGAAATATTGGCAGATGTACCATTAATTATAATAAGTTAAGTCAACCAATCTAAAGTAAAAATGCTACTTTATGACGCAGATAATTCTATGAGTAACACTAAACTGAGACACACAAACATGTCTGCATGATATCATCAACAGATACGTGAGTAACCACGGCCATTTCTCACGTGATCGTCTACAAAATCTCAACTTGCTTTGCACGGTAGGTCTTATGGGTCTTTCAACATGGGGCCCGTGGGCCAAAAAAAGTTCGCAGTGGGTCTCCAGCTGGTCCACAGACCACCTGCTTTGATTAGCCTGTGAGCCACCATTGCAATTGCTCAAGCCGCTAAGTGTGATTTGTTTTTCTTTTTAAGCTAAGGTAATTGATACATGTATAGAACTCTTCTGGGGTCACAGTAGAGGAATTAAAACCTGCTTGGAAAAGCCATAAGGCCATCCTAAATACGGAAAAAAAAAGCAAAGGATCATAAAGAGACTTACAGCAGATAGCAAAATGGGCAAACTAGGTTGGACAAGTGGTTCTTATGTGCCACCAAATCCTGTTTGTGCCATTTCTCCCCTCTTTTTATTATCATTATTTTTTTAGACCCAGCCACAACCTTTTCTTTAAATATCCGAGGATTCTCTGGACAGGGTAAAGAGAAAATGTCAGCATGGGTGTCATGAGATAAGTAGAAGTAGTCATGTTAGTCGAGTTGAGATAGTGCAGAGTAAATAAGTACTTCAGTGTGGGGATCAAAATGATTTTTTTTCTTTTACGTTAATGGGCTTATTTTTGGTTATATATGTTTAGCATGTAAATTGCTAATGAAAGGAAATCCAGCTGTGACATTTGCTTGAAAGTGCACTTCCTTCCAAACCATCATGCTAATATTCAAAGGTGCTGAATTGCTGAATGTTCTCGAGACCTATAGTTTCAGTAATGTTCCTACTATTGGGTCATGACAAACACAATGAGCATTGGTTAGGAATGTGTGTATTATACTTGAGTTATTTGCCGGAGAAAGCAAACTGCATCCAACTGTGTATTCAAAGACATTCTATTCTAGTGTATGAAATGCTTGAAAGCTAGTTGTAATTTCAATGTATGTATCTTGTTAAAATAAATACATCTATACATGTGCATAACACATATGAATAAACAATACCCCATGGATTCTTGCCATTGTGAAAGAACACCTAATTAGCATGGTATACAGTGTCTTACAAATCAACAAAGGATTGATAAATATAGCTTCCCAGGAGAGTTCAAGAAACCACCCACGTTTTGTCTGAAATCTCCTTTGCAACAAAACCTATTTTTTAATTTTCACAAAAATGTTGGGGCTGCTTTTGGAAAGGGATAGCTGGTGGGAAGAAGGAAATATACTGGCATCTGTTTGGTTCAATTTGGTGACAGTCTTTTGTATATGTTAAAAAAAACAATTACTCAGTTGGTTGCCAGAGATGTCTGTCAGTTTTGGGACATGGTTTTGCTTTTCTGGAACACTTTATGGTACTGGGGCTTTAAAGGGTGTGGAATAGTCTTATAGGTGTAGGTTCCATATTCTGGTATCCACTTTTCTCTCAGTCCTATCAACAGGATATGTCCCGTTAAACAAATGCAAAGCAAAGTGAAATAGTATAAGTGGTGCACACCATCAAAATATGACAATATATTACTCTAATTAATAGAAAAAGTGCTGTTAGATTGTTCCTACTGTAAATGGATCAAACAGAGGCAGCCATACAGTAGGTAAAACTTGAGCGCAATAATTACTGTTTAACAACAACATGAGAGACATACTGTACATAGCATAATGAGAACATGCCAGTCATTCTTTAATTGCAAGACATTAAGCATGGAAAGAAACTTGTTATCCTGACAAAACAGCACACCACTAAGTAACTCTCTATTGTTAAATAAAAATGTTGGTACACACTTATATAGACACAGACATGTACAGTACTTGTACGCACAAATATGTACACATACACTTATGCACTTATACACACACACTTATATATTTATTTATAAAATGTTTTACCAGGAAATAATACATTGAGAGTTACCTCTCGTTTTCATGTATATCCTGGGCACAGAGTTATGATGACAAATACATAGTTACATTAAATGAACAGGGTTATACATTACATACTGTATAAAGACGTTTTTGTTTAGCAAGATAGCATGATCAACAGTATCAAAAGCCTTTGCAAAATCTAGGAATTTTGCACTAGTAAGTTGTTCCATTTCCATTTTCCACTGAATCTCATTGCAAACTTTTAGGAAGGTAGTTACCGTGGAGAGTTATGTTCATAACCCAGATTAAGGTTTGGCTAAGGAAATTTGTCTTTTGGTATAGTAATCGCTTAATTGGGAGTGGACACATTTTTCCATGACTTTCGAGTTATATACCTACATACAATAATACACACACCAAGTGGATATATACAAAGATAAACACACACACACACAATAGGATTCACTAAGTTCTGATACCTCTTAATAGACCTTAGTGAATCCCCTTATATCTAGATATACGCTTACATACTTATACACACAGACTTATAGAGATAAACATACATACTCACTTATTTTGATATATATATACACACAAACACACAGACTTACAGTATAGACATATACAGACACACACACACATTGACATATACACATTTACACAAACGTACATGTATACACACATACAGTACTTATAGAGATTTACACATACACACTTACTGTATATATATGTAGCCATGCATAATAATGACTGCATACATCTTCCCTGTTGGCAGTAAGTCCTGGTAAATACAGGCCTGCCCACAGTAGTTATGGAGGTTTTCCCTCACACCCTTGTGTGGTGCCCTGTGTAAGGAAGGGAGTGGCTGTATGCTCTGAGTCCCTGGATAGTGACCTCAGAGATGCGCCTGCCCCCTGGAGTATAAAGGGCACAACACTGACAGTTAGTGTTGTTGTTGGTGAAGAAATAGTAACCCGAAGGTACAGAGAGGAAGAAACACTTTTGTGACCCTAGTGCAGTAACTAGCGGTAGCAGAGTGATAGATTAAGTTTGTCTACGCCACACTGTGTCCAGGGACCTGGCACAGCGGTGATCTCCCTAGGAGAAAGGGAATCCCACTTCAGTACAGGAGGGCGTACCTGGCAAAGGGACATCACGGAGAGATGTGCGGCTAGAGCCGGCAGCTGCATGGGGCAGTCTGCTACATCCCTGTATTCAATAAAGATGTCCTTGAGAAAAAGAACCCCACTGTGTGAGTGTGAGATTACTCAACAGTGGATGGCACCAAGAAGGAGTTCCTCACCAGGACCATCTCCCTGCGGAAGCACAGATCCTGATGAGGTGGAGGCGCTGCACATGAAGTAAGTTGGACTCGCACCCACTACCTCAGCTACCTGTCCTGATGACATCCCCTAATAACACCAAGCAGGAGACTCAAGAGTCCTGTTACTTGCAGGTGCACCACCACACACGCCTTGTAATGGGGGACTGGTTAGACTACACGGGCCAATATGAGATTGGGTGGGTCAGGCCAGAGGGAACACCCGTTACATATACACACACATATATGGATATACACATACATACATTTATACACCCACAGAATTATAGAGATATAGACATACACAAATAAAATTATAGAGATATACACATACATACTTATACTGTATATACACACTTATAGAGATATACACATACACACTTATTATCACACAGATAATACTTTTTGACCCCGGTCCGCGGCTCCAGCTTCCCCAGCAGGTTGGAGATCAGGTTGTCCCGTTCAGGTAGGTGTGGTACTGTATAGCAATATAAACATACATACACTTATACACGCAGATATACACTTATATACACACATGTAAATTATACTTCTACACACACAGCTTACATACATACAATGATACTTCTACACACACTGCTTATATACATACAGACACAAACATAAATAATACACTTGCAGTATGCACACAAATAAATGTATAAACACACATACATACACTTATACAAGCACCCATATATATACACACACACATAACCATATATATACTTATACACATAAATATACATTTATAAACACAAACTTACATATATAAACAATTATACACACACACACACACACACACACACACACACACACACATTTGCATAACCAACCATCCAGCCCCATCTCATTGCCTTCCACCTCCCCACCTCATTCATCACCTTCTCTGATTATCTTTCCCCTCCTGAAGCTCAATTTCTCCTCCTCCAGTCCCTTCCCCCATGGCCTCTTCTCATCTAAACCCTCCACTCTATTTCTCCCTCCTTATCCCGCTCCCTTTTCTTCTCTTCTAATCCATCCTCGGCTCAGTCATTCTCTACCAGCCTTTCCCACTCTCTCCAACTGTAGCCCCTCCAACATTCTCCTCTCTCCCCCTCTGGCCTATCCCTCTTTCTCTCCGCTGAATTTAGTGAAGACCCCTAAATGCCATTTAACCCACTTGCACAGAATATTCAAATCGAAAAGCACCATTATTGCCTAGTTTAAGTTACAGTGTTCCTCTTCTCCCACAATGCAGCCCCTTATACAGCTTATTTGGAATGGTTCATAGACCAGGAAATGTGATATGACCAGTTAACACTTGCATTAATTATATATATATATATATAAAAAACCCACTTGCTACCACATACAACACAAAATTCTCCGAACAACTGTGCACCAGGAACTCAGAAAGATTAAGGAACCATCTCATCAGCATCTGTTATAGTAACAGGAGAAAGACAAAGGTGACAATAGACAGCATCCTGGAGACAGGAGAAATTCACATAGACACATGGAGAGGACTCCAAACATTCCATGAAAAACTCCTGAAGGGTCTAATTAACAATAAGGAAAAGAAACTGCACAGACTGAGGCTTAGGCTAAGGTCCCGTTGCACGCGTCCGCACGGCTGGCTTGCTTGCCGGCGACGCGTGCAACTCGCTGTACCGCGATCTGCGGTCTACAGGATACTTTTCTCGGAGCGGGGGGGGCGTGGCCAAACGGGTCGGGGGGGGGGGGCGCGGCCATGACGTGAGGGGGCGCGGCCATGACGTGAGGGGCCGGAGCGGGAGGTGGGCGGGAGTGGGAGGATTGACAGGGAGGGGGGGGCATGGCTTGAGCGGAGGGACCCGCTACTCTTCCCCCCCCTCCCTCCACGGGCTGCCACGGGCTGCAGGTAAGTAAAAAAAACACACACACGCAGGCACTCATACATACATACATACACATACACACACACACACACAGACAGAGACAGGCACGCACGCACTCATACACACACACACAGACAGAGACAGGCACGCACACAGATAGGCACACACATACACACACACAGACACACACACACACAGGCAGGCACTCACGCACTCAGACACACACACAGACAGGCACTCACGCTGCTTTCACTCCACACTCCTCCCCGCTCCCCGAAGCATCTCCTCCTCCCGCAGCCTCCCCTCCTCCCGCAGCCTCCCCTCCCCATTGGCTCACAGCCACACCACGTGACGCGTCAACGCTAGGAAACACCATTCTGTTGTGTCTCCTAGCGGCTGACGCGCCACAGCGTGTAGTCAGCTGTGCAGCCAGTGGGGACCGGGATCGGCTTGCGAGGATTCCCCTGCTGGTGGGGAACTTGCTACATTGCCGCCCGCGCCAAGGAGCGCAGCGGGTCCCAGGCCTAAGAATGAGATACTCTGCAAGCCAGCACAACAACTAATAATACAAACATTGACAGTCACCAAGAACAGGACTGCACTGTTAACCTCTCAGATTACACACCTAATCAAGCAGAGTCCTCAGTATTATGAAAGGGTCTCACATTCTGCCCTACCAAGCCTATGGACAAGATTGAGCTGTGCAGTGACCTAGAAGAATTCTTCAGAAGGCTGCGTCTTAAGGAGTTCTTCCATGACAGACACAACCAAGATTATGCCAACACGGCAGAAGGAGAGCCGCTGCACATGAGCAGGGAGAAGCAAAAATCAAACTGGATCCCACAAACTGGGCGCAACCCCACATTGGACCGGTACATTGAAAGCTTCAGACACAGCGCCAAAACCACCATCCTGGACAAAGTAAGGAAACAAACATATAATCTGACACTGATGGAGAGGAGAGCCATAGAATCGCTAAAGGCCAACCACAACATAACAATCAAACCTGCGGACAAGGGAGGAGCAGTGGTCATAATGAACACCACAGACTACCTGCGGGAAGCACACAGGAAACTCTCTGATTCAAAGTACTACTCCCAACTGCAGGAGGATCCAACTAAAAAATACATGCGAGAACTCAACAGGATCATTAAAACACTCCCGATCCACACAAGAGAACAAATTCTGGACCTGATACCAGCTAACCCAAAACCTGGCACATTCTACATGCTCCCTAAAATTCACAAAGAGGGTAACCCTGGGCGCCCTATTATCTCTGGATCTGGCACACTTACCGAGAATATTTCTGGCTGGGTGGAGGGCATTCTAAAACCACTTGTCAGGAACACACCCAGCTATATCCAGGATACCACCGACCTGCTAAACAAACTGAATGCCATTGGCCCCCTCCCTACAGGAACACTACTAGCAACTATGGATGTAGAGTCACTTTATACAAACATCCCCCACGAGGATGGGATTTCAGCCTGCAGATACTTTCTGGGATCGCAGGAGCCACTCACAGAGACAGTGACTAAATGCATTGAATTTATTCTGACCCATAACTACTTCACATTTGGAAATGACACATACCTCCAGACAACCGGGACTGCTATGGGTACTCGGATGGCGCCACAGTATGCCAATCTGTTCTGCGCAAAACTGGAAAGTGACTTTCTGTCCACCTGTCACTTGAAACCCCTTACATACCTTCACTACATCGATGACATCCTCCTGATTTGGACCTCTGGCGAACAGGACGTCCTACAGTTCTATGACAACTTCAATACTTTCCACCCGACCATCAACCTCAAACTCACCCATTCCCCGGATGAAGTACATTTTCTAGACACCACCATTACTATAAAGAACAACCAACTACAGACTTCTGTATACCGCAAACCTACAGACAGAGCCAGCTATTTGAGGGACAACAGCTTCCACCCGACACACACCAAACATGCAACCATCTACAGTCAAGCCATATGATACAACCGGATATGCTCCGACACAGCAGACAGAGACCAGCGGATTAAAGCCTTGAGATCAGACTTTATAAACCGTGGATATAAGCACAGAATTGTAGACCAGCAAATTCACAAAGCCACCAGAATACCAAGAAGTGATCTCCTTGAATACAAACAGAAGGAGACAAGCGACAGGGTACCTTTGGTGGTCACATATAACCTACACCTAGGAGCCCTACGCAAGATCGCCAGGAATCTACAACCCATCCTTCAGGAAGATACAAGACTGCAACAGGTCTTCCCTGAAGCACCCTTATTATCATACAGACAACCCCATAATCTCAAGAATATTATGGTGAGGAGTAAAGTATTCAGCAGTACAACTGAATGCGGGACAAAACCATGCCAGGATCCAAGATGCAAAACCTGCGCAATGCTCTACACAGCGGACACAATACAAATACCACACAAGAATCGGGAATACAAAATCAGAGGAAGGTTCACCTGTTCTTCCAGCAATGTCGTGTACCTCATCATGTGCATGAAATGCCCAGGGGGCTGCTACTACATAGGTGAGACAGGGCAGGGGCTAAACAAGAGAATGAACCTGCATCGCCACAGCATCACACGCGGTACAAGAGACAGTCCTGTTGGCGAACATTTCTCTGACTCTGGCCATAAGATGAACGATCTGAGAGTTGCCATACTCAAAGGTAATCTTAAAATCCCGAAAGAGAGACGGTTGCATGAATACAAATTTATGCAACTGTTCGGGACACTTAGCAGTGGCCTAAACAGAGATCGAAATTTTATGAGTCATTACTGACAGTAGTGAACTCTCGTCCCATTGGCGCTAAAGGCCATGTCTGTACATACTGTGCTATATGTATGCACACACAGCTGTCTCTCACACATACTAATACTCCTTGTTTTTCCATCCCTATACACCAATAGGGACCACTAAGTATCCACACACACTTTTAGTTGTGCTACTAACTCTCACATTTCCACACCCACCCACACCATTTATATCCAGTCCCACTCCACACACACCTTGTGCAAAGCACTGTATATACTGTGGGCTCTCCATTCATTTTTATTCACACTGATACACATACACACTCTTTCTTCACTTGCTTTCAGTAACCATTTAACACCTCCAGCCATAAAACACATCCACACCGGGGGAAGGAACAGCACAGATAACATTCCAAGAGACACTGTTTTTAAGTTTACCTTTTGCTTCATTCATTGTAACATCGCCGGAAGAAGAGATCAGTGTATCTCGAAAGCTCGCACAAATAAAAGCATTTCGTTAGCCACAGAACGGTATCATCTATTTATTTTTTATTTTATTGTTTTGACTATATATATATATATATATATATATATATATATACTGTACATATAATTTTGCAGGCACCATGTCCCTGAAGTCATGCATTGTATTCCTTCTAATATAGTTTTGGAGGCAGAGGGAGATAAAGTGACTTGTTCAAGGTCACGAGGAGAGCTGACACTAGAATTTGACTTGGGTTCCACCACTTAAAAGGCAGTAACATCACCACTGAGCTACTCCTTCAGCCCTCTCCTGCTAAAGGGACCATCCGGCATCAAGGAAGTTACATTTTAATGCAACCAACGGGGATTTAAACATGATCAGTGGGGTCATGTTGCTGGAGTCCAAAAACAATGAATGCACTGTATGATGTTAAGATAATATTGTTCTAAAACCTACTCATTTGAGATCAATAAAACTGCCTTTTTGTAGCACATATAATAGGCTGCATTACCATTATATGTGTAACACTTTGCTTCTGCTGTTTGGATCACTGCTAGTGGGGGATGATGAGAGGTTTAGGTTAGCTCCATTTGACAAGCTCATCCATTCACACACTATTTTTAAACTTCATCATACTTGCATCAGGGCAGCTTGGTACAATCTATACACAGAATACAACATAAAGAACACAATTCCAACTCATATACAGGCCCTGCATACAACACGGCTCGACTTACTGTAGACTATGTTTTCTAAAAGATTATATATATATATATAGCCCCTCTCCCCCCCCCCCTAATCGCAGATCAGGTCCCCTAAGGTGTTCTGGGTTCTGGCTAGATGTCTCTGTGTGGTGCATACCTGCTGGCAACAGGAGGGCCTGAGTCTCCAGCGATGACATGGGGGATAACAGGAACAGGTTATTGGGGTGGATGCCTTCGTCTTTGTTCAATGGTGCAGCGCCTCCATCTATAGTAAGCCCCAGGAATGCGGGTTGTAATCCTTATCCCAGAGATTCCCCACAGGGATGAGAGATTCCAGTCTCACACACGGATTATGTTTAGAAGCAGCAGTCTCTTTATTCTCTTGGGCAGCAGCAGCAGCAGCCGACGGGTACAGTGATGCACAGTCCACTAACTGTTCTCCCTTGTGATGTCCCTGCCGCCACTCTGGACCCAAAGGGCATCTAGAGTGGGGCTAGCTCTTCCCTCACCCCCTAAGCAGGATGAGAGGTATTTGGTCCACCTCACTAACTATGGCTATAGCAGCTCACTCCTCTGCTTCCTAACTCTATCACTAGTGTCAGACTGACAGAACAGAACACAACAGACACTAAATACGAAGTGCACTGCTCTTTAATGATCTCAGCAGGCACCACCCCGGTGTCTCTTGCTTTGACACAGGGTCAGGTGACCTACCTGCACCATTCAGGGCAAGTGCTTGAAGTGGGGGAAACCCCTGATAACTCCTGGCAACCTGCCCTTAACAGGGATTATACCAGGAGGAGGATAGAACTATTGCCCCATTTCTTACCAGGGCTACACATATATATATACCTTCATATACTTCTATAGCAATGTTAACTTACAGCATGTCAATATTTTATATATGTTGATTGTTATTTATTTGTCTTAAACCCTTTAGTTTTATGATATGGCCAAAAAAAAATAGACAGACCATATCCAGGTAAAGCTGAACGTTGCTGGCCCTGAGCCACATCTTTCCATCTTTATTGCTTCTTATGAGCTAAATGAGTTCTGGTTTATAGTTGCAGTACAGAGAGCCACTGATGGACACCAGATAGGCGCAGAGGAAATTACAGAAGCAGACGGAAAATTAATGACGGAAGCCATTGAAGAACTGGCAATAATATGGAGGTCAAAATAGACATTAATAAAAGCCCATGAAGACAGGAGGTCAGCGCAGACATGGGAAGGGTGTGAAAGAGAAACGGAAAGTTAAAGGAGAGACTGGGAGCACAACGCTCATAAATAATTATAGGGACCCATTTTGTGACGGGTAAACGTTAAACTACTGCTCTAAGCCAGAGTTGTGCAACCATTTTAAGTTGCACCCCCCCCCCCGCCCTCTTTTCCTGCTCTCCGGAATCTCATCCCTGCAATGTTGCAGCATTATGTGACGTTGTGTTGCCATGGCAACATGTCACCATTTGACATCTGATGTCACTATCAGTAGATGCAGGAGGAGAAGCCGGAGAGAAGGTAAGAGGCCGTTACAGAGGCCCACATTCTGCCTCGGCAATCAAACAAATGACTTGCGGCTTCCTATAAGCTGCTGCAACCAGCAAAGATTTCAACGACCATTTTGTTTCCCCAGGAGGAGCAGAGACACCATTATCTTGGTTACAGACTCACCATGTAATAAAAAAAAGGGAGTTAAAAGAAAAAAGCAAACAGTCGAAATTACTTCATAGTTACATAGTTGCATACAGTAGTAGATGAGTTTGAAAAAAGACATACGTCCATCAATATAAAAGAAAAAAATAACCCTGAAGAAGTAGACTGGTTCTAAGAAACGTGTAGGACATTTGTATCTGGCATTATTGCAGTTATACAGCATTCACTGTTTGAGCTTATCCGGGAGCTTGCTTTGTGGGTAAACGCTAGTAGGTCGCTTGAGGGTGGCGCAGTCTAGTGACGTCAGCGGGTTTGCACGAGAGCACCGTGAAGCAATGGCTTGTGTTCGGTCAACTACCATATAGCCAGCACTGGGGGGAGAGATTGTTCCCTTGATCCGCCGAGTGTGTGGATTCCCTACCTGGGTGTACAATTATTGCTGTGTGGACGTTTTTCCGATGCTGTATTTGGAGATCTGGACAGCCTGATATGGGAGCGCTGTCACTGACCGGAACGGGGCCCAAGGTGCACAGCTGTTCCTCACGGAGTGGGAATTCATTGACACCAGAGCTGTAACATTTACCATAAACATGCCCTGCTTAACTGACTGATTTTTTTCTGTACGTGTATATTTTACCAGTAAAAATTGTTTTATTATATATACACTTTTACACTATGAGAAGTCGTGCGCTGTCTTTTTTTCTTTTCATACGTCCATCAAGTTCAATCTATGCTAAATTTAGACAACAGATACTTTATCCTATATCCCTACTTACTGCATATTGATCCAGAGGAAGGCAAACAACAAAAAAAAACCTCATTAGGGGAAAAATAAATTCCTTCCTGACTTCAAGAATCAGATAACTCCTTGGATCAACATCCCTCCCATGTTTACTTATTTGGTATATCCCTGTCTACCTTTCCTTTCTAAAAAGATGTCCAACCTTTTTTTACTGCTTTAGTTATTTTGATAGCAAAACTGCTTCCTTAGCAGTGCTTTTTTCTTTGTGCATAATTTCACATTTTCCATGTTGGGGCTATAACCCGTCCTTTACATTCCTGAAGCCGTTTTAATAATGAGTGGTTGCCTTCTTTGCAACTCCCTTGAGATTTTCCACCACGAGAAAAAGAATGAAAAGTTTAAACAACTATAGTTTTACAGGACTTTTTGACAAGCTATCCAGAGCTAACTGTGCTGGTTAGTGAATTTTTCAGTCATCAATACACTAAAGAAGTCATAATGCCTACTAAATGTATGCATTCCCTGCTGTGAGAACAGTATTTCAACATTGAAATCTCTTTTCCTCTGCAAATGAATGTGCTGTAGAATAAAGTAAAGATTGACCTATATGTGGAAACAGCAGACAGGAGGAACTTTTTTTCATGGTTATTTGGAAGAGTTAACAAATGTACAGAAGAAATGGAGTGCATTGTTAAGCGCAGTGTATATGAGTACTCACGCTACGAGGAGTCTGCATTTCAGACAAAGGGAAATATCGCTTATAACCTCAGATCTGGACTGGAGACATGTTTACGTAGATGTCTTCATTGGTGTTATAGTTATAACATATGAACTATGAACCCTAGACAACAAAAGTTAGATTATTAAAGAGGCAGTTCCAGGGGGCGGATTTTTTGGCTATTTCTTTATATATATATGTAGCCCCTGTAACAATTAGTGGGCTACCAATCCTTCTCCTACTGGAGTAAGCCCTGGTAAGGGCAGGCGCCAGTAGCAATCATGGGTTTTCCCCCCACCAAGCCCTGCCTGGACCGATATAGGTAGGCCCCTGACTCTGTAGCAGGCCTGAGAAAGAGGGGAGGTCCTGCTGACATCATAAGGGGCAGGGCTGTATCTATTTAGTGGGCTGCTCCTGTGTGTGTCTGTGTTAGTTCTGTGAGAGCGGTTGGAGAGTTATGTTGGAGTATCCATCTGGAGAGTCTGTGACAGTCTGTTGCAGAGATGAGGAATGATGTGATAGTTGTAAGAGTGGAGAGTGCTGGAAACAGGAGAAAGGACACTCAGCCATACAGATTAGAGCTGATAGCACTGTAGAGCGTGAACCAATGCCCCTCAACCTGCTGAGGGGGTGAGGGGGGAGATCTACCCTCACCCAGAGAGTATATCCTGGAGGTGGGGGTTGGGGTATTAAAGCCCCTAACCAGCCCATCCTGCTAGGGTACAGCCTGGAGGAGAGGAGAGGAGGAAAGGCCTGCAATTATACATTTGGAGTGCACTGCTATATATGAACTGCTGTGTGCCGCTGTGCATGAAGTGTTGCTGTATCCTTGTGCAAGGACAATAAAGACCATTGCTCCTTTTATAAAGAGACTGTGTGTGTGGAGTTTAAGATCACTCGCCCTGGGAGCAGGGCATCTTCTGTGAGGATCTTAACCTATCTCTATAGGTCTCACCAGAAGATGGAGGCGCTGCACCACCACTGTTGCTAGAGAAGATGACGGCATATACCCCAGAAGCCTGGCCCTGATATCCCCCACACCACCGCGGGAGACTCAGGCCCTCCTGTTCCAAGCAGGTATGCACCACCCAATTACATGTAGCCAGCCCTCAATACACCTTAGAGGCACGATCTGTGTCTGGGGGGTGGGGGGGTGGGAACATGGGCTACATATACATACATATATATATATATATATATATATATATATATATATATATATATATATATAAAAATAAATAAATAGATGATACCGTTTATTTTTTTATTTTATTATTTATTTAATTTTTGATTATTGAAGCTCGGCTAACACGGTACTGATACCTCTACATATATATTTATATATTTATATATAAATAAAAAATCCTTGAAAAAAAAATGTGTTATCTGGGACTGCTTCCTTAAATTACTCTGTTTTCCTATTTATTTTCAGCCCCAGTAATTGTGACCACAATTTAGTTCATATCCAGATGATACAGAAGGCTTTTACTTGACTGTCATACAAGATCTGTGGATCTCACTTGTTATGTGAGTAATATAAAAAGTCTTCTTAACAAATGGGAGAACTTGACTCCAGTCAATGTATTCTCCTCTAGCAGGTTAAACATATCAGCCAGTTCTTTAGATCATTGAACTGGGATGACATGCTGATGGCATGATCAAAGAACCCGACGTATTCAATTATTTTTGCAGACCTCTTGCACTTTATTACATGTCCGGTTATTAAAATGCACTTGAAACTCCTGCAGCAACATGAGAAGAGGACTTGATTGTTAAGATACTTTTTTTTCCCAACAACAAAGTTAAAAGCTGCCATCTGAAAACCCCAAAGTAAAAATATAGCATCTTTCTTTACTGTTCATTCTGACATTCTGTATAATGAGTATTATCCCAGTATTATCAGTGATTCATTTGCTTGTGTTAGAAATATTGGTTTTCTGCGTAATGACTAAGGGGTAAATTCAATATACTCTAAAGTGGCAGTTTTGTGCCATTTTTGGCCCCAAATCCTCATTGACGTCAATGTAGATTCTCTTACAAAAACCGCCCAAGCATCCACTTCGGAGTATATTGCATTTACTCCTAAATGGGAGCAATGTATCAGTGGTAATCAATACGGTCTCTTCTCAACATGCTGTGAAGCCATCCTTCCGTTTCTCAGAGAGATTTCAACTTCACTCAGTATATTGACTAGGAAAGGACCTTACTGAGAAAAAAACATTCCAAATTCAGCATATGTATTAAACATTTATTGAGCATTTTTCAAACAAGTCTATTTTTAAGGATGATTCTTCTTGCTGTTTCATGGCTGCTATGAAACCCCAACAGTCAACCCCACCCCTTGCTGTGTTTATGTCTGGACAAAGGAATTTCAAAGCCCAGCTGAATTAATTCAGAACCCTTTGAGTCTACATCTGTCCACGGCAGCCAAAGAGTGTCCACCGTTTGCTGCGGTTTGCTGCTGTTTGGTAATGTTACAACTGCTCTATTGCTTCTGATACCCACCAACCCTCTAATTCCGTTTCTATAACCCTGCCCATACTGTAGATTATAGCACCTTGAGCCAGGGCCTCTTCTAACACATTAACTGTCTATCCTACTGTACCTCTTTTAACATCATTTTAGTCCTATCTGTAAATTTTACCTATGCCAATAATCATATCTCTTACTGTCCCTTAAATATCTGTAAACTGAATGTTTATTGCCTTGTTAATTTAATGCAACCATGTATTATTATCTCTGGATTTTCCTGTCTGCCTCTTGTGTAACAAAATAATTGTATTTAATTGCAGTTGTTATCAAACTGACTGTAAAGTATTGTGATGCCCTCTTCAGTGGAGGCCTGTATTGACTTAAAAAAGATAGGATATGATGATGCAGTGAATTGATTACCTTCCTACTTTTGTATAGGAGCTGAGAACTGTAAAATTAATCACTGAGACAGCAAAGTTCTCCTGACTCGAGTTCTCAACTGAATGTTCTGCACATATCTATGGCCCAGAACTGATTTTACTGGGACACAAGGGGTAATGTCCTGAAATATTCAGAATTTATGACTGTTGTGCACTGGCATTACAAAAATGTTTGCACAAGATCAGCCACATTTTACACAATAGTGACCCGGAGTCAAAATAACGCAATGCAGAAGAACCGTGTGTCATAACACTGAGGACCCTCGATCGTCATATGTCTTCTAGATTAAATAATGAGTTCCTCACTGTGAAAGTCCCTTTTAAGTGTATGAAGTTTTCATCCTTGTCCCTTTTGTGCTGGGAGCAAAGGAGCTTCTTTGTAGTTAACATGCTGACCTTGGAAATGGGATTCCTGTTTGAGACTAACCAGTCTCCGGCCATAAAATATCTTCCAGCTCTGGGAGACACCTTACAACTCGTTCACTTGAACAGCCATTCACATGCCTTTCCAGTTCTAAATGGTGCCTTATGGCAGGAGACAGCTTAGTAAATATGGTCCTTAATGCCAACTCAACTCAATTCAATTCAATTCAATTCAAACACAACTACAGTAGAAGTAGATGACATCACAATGCTGGTATTATTATCTACCAAATACAGGGTAGATTACATGGGCAACACTTAATAAAAGAAAATCAAAAACGAGAAGTTGACATGTATTCATAATACACCCCAATTGTTTGTAAATCAAATAGACTTTTATCAACCCATGCAAAACACTATCCACAAAATATATTGTCTTCTGCATATCCTAGTCATAAACCCAGAAATATTAGGGATGCTTTCAGCCTCTGAGAATACACATAGCAGACAGATTTAGTAACACAGTAAGTACTGAAACGTTCTGTCCTTGCTAATTTATTTCTGTTCCAGGTAGCAAAGAATATTAATGCAGGGAATGCATTTCATATCTTTCCATTGTACAAGATGTTCTGAGCAGTGAAAAGGAAATTTGTAGTTGGTTTACAATAGCAGCAGACATGTAAACTGTGTTGTATTATTTAGGGAAGCTCATATACTCATATCTCAGTTGTCGGGTATGGGGGAAAACAGAGGTTTTCCAGATTCACGATAATGCTTTTGCCGATTCATAATAAGGGTTTCCCTGATTTGTGAGTTTGAAAGAATTGTACCCCATACCCGACAACTGAGAAAGTCAAACTTTTTCTTGATAGTTGATGTTTGATGTCTGGGGAAGAAAATATTATTATTGATATCTGATACATAACGTGTAGGGATGACAGTTTTTATGAAGGATTGATGCTCGATGAGTGATAATGTCCTATTATGCAGTGGGGCAAAAGCAATGCACACAAATTGCACCAAATTTATCAGAGGACAAACTCCAGGGAGTTTATTTATCACAGTCTATCAGCTGAAAAACGTAAGCTAAAAACTGGATACGATTTAGCACAGAAAAGGAATCCTAGAAAAAGCAAAACATTTTATTTGATACATCAAGTGCACTTTTTTTTTAGCACCAATTTTGCTCCAGTTTTTGATCTGGGAACCCATGAGAACTAGACCCCCAATTGCTCAGTGGGATTTATTTTCACTGTGAAATATTTTCCTGTGTGTTGCATTGGTTTTGAGTCTGGGAGACGCCTTTATTTTCATGTTAATGGAACATAGGGCTTTAGCAGCCTGTGCATTTTCCGAACATGCTTATAAGCTCACATAGAACCAGAAGTTCCCCCAATTGGTATAGGTATAAGTGTATATAATATATATATATATATATATATATATATATATATATATATATATATATATATATATATATATATATCACTTCTGAGCACATTCAACCCTGCTTTTATTTATCCCGGGAACGTGTACCCCACATCTCTGTTCTATAAGGGACGGGCCTCTCACAGTGTACCATGAGAGACCTTGTGCACCTTACATGCTCTGGACTGTGTATAAGTCAGAAAAGAGTAATAGGTGGGCCCCTGACGCATCACCGGGGACCCCGTATAATTGTGTTCTAGTGCCATTGCAGTGCTCTCAAACTGAGTGCCCTGCCTGTGTTGCCGAAACCAAGATGGCGTTCCTGCCGAAATTGTGGGGCCGGATAGGTTTGCACCAAAATGCAAGCCTACAATTCTGAAAAAGAAAAAAAGAAAAGAGTTGCAAGCTTCTGAAGGCAAATGCTAACCTCGTTCATCGCTGTGATTGGCTCATATGCCGCCAGTATGGACAGGACCCGGATACTGCTGGTGAATGGTCCATATATAGATCACTGGTAAATTAACACCTGAAGAAATAGCTGAAGCCCTCCGTAAGAAGATGGGTGAAATCAACCTAGGAGTTAGAGTGCTTAAGAGACCTCCATCCTATATCAAGAGGTAGAACTCGAGGAACCCAAGTCCTGGGTGTTACCTGGGCAAGGAGCTGGCAATAAAGTGTTAAGGTTCTTTAGAGCTGATAGGGCCATAATCCATCGGTACCGTCTGTCTCATGGATATAGATTCCCATACGTGCTCGAGCCGATAAAGATGAGATAGAAATTCACAGAGATGAGAGGTGCAGGGAGGCAGTATTAGAGTATCTAAAAACAAAGACCTCGAACCATGTCTTCATTACTGATTCCACTATACGCTTCCTTCTGGAAGAATGGCTAGTGGGTACTAGTATCCGTAAGGACAGGGTGGAGATACGGCAAAGGCCTGGCCTCCAAAGTTGTACCACACTTGGATCAAGTTACTCGATGGATGGGTTGTACAGAAGCCTGATCCCAAATATTATAATTAGGGATGTAAGTCTTCTCCCAGTTGGAAGAGTAATATTTTTATCATCGCTGACATCAGTGGATGATTCAGGGTAATTTGCAATGTACTGTAATTGGTTATGAGCACATTCAAATGTAACCTGTGTCTTGTTTTGCAGACTCCAGGTTACTTGACGGTACCTAAATTGCATCCCAGTGTGGTCATGGGATTTTTCACCTAAGGGGAAAGTATAGCCATGGCTGGGCCAGCTATCTTTCTGCCTTTCCTGTCACGTAAGTTCTAGTAAGAGCCAGACAGTGGCATGCTATCCTATGGGGTTTTCCCCTCTTTTGCAGCCTCTGTGAGTGGCAGAGGTAGAGATGACATGGGAGTCTGTGTCTGTCCAATAAGGAGGCAGCGCCTGTGCCCTCCCCTTTGGCACTAAAGAGGAGGTGTCCTAAATTATAGAGAGGAAACCAGCCCTCAGAGGGTGGGGTGGAGGCAGTCCCTCTTCTTCCTTGAGGGATGAAGATGTAAGCCAAGTCTCCTCCCGACTGGGAGGAAGATGTGCTCAGTCCCTCATGGGCTGGGTGCAGTCACTACTCTAGTGAGGCCTCATCATTACCAGCAGGCCTGAACTATCCAGGAGCCTGGAAGCTATCCTGCCAACTGATTGCAATCGCTGTAAGGACATCATGCAATGGTTGCAGAATAAAGACCATCCCTTTTTATATATCTGGCTGAGTCGCAATCTATTGAACAGATGTATAGGGATAAAAGACTGTCATGGTGGGGATTGCCTTCATTTCTGCTGGAGCTCATTATGGCTGGAGGTGCTGGCACCAAGAAAGAAGATCATGGATCACCATGTGCCTGTCCTGTTTCCCCATATCATCCCAGAATTCTCAGCATCTCCTGAGCCAAACCGGTACCGAGCACCACACAGGACTGTAGCCAGAGTAAATCTCCCAGATGGTGGGGGAAGCAGCGCTACATTTAGAAGTGCACCGTTGTTTTTTATGTTCATACTTCTGCTGGTAATGAGAGTTCCGAGAGAAGAATGCATCAAACAAACCCACAACATGTGAGTATATGAGTCTCTTATAAACAGGACTGTTGGGTCAGTGACCGTGTGTTGCTGTTGAAGTTAGAAGAAAACAGTAACCTTGAACGCCCTAGCTTCTGGCGATGTAACAGTGAGTACTGCCTTTAATCAAAGGGTTCCAGGTAGGCTCTTTTGGTTGTCAGTTACCTATATGCAAACATCTACACTTATATACAGACTTATATGGAATTATGTTGAGTATATAAGGGGAATTTAAAGGGTATTTTGTTTTAGTATTATGGAAGATTGTTTTTGAAACAATAAGAGGCCTTAATAACCATCTCTGAGCACCGGGATTCTACCTAAGCACTTTCTATACATGTTCCCCTGATGTCTAGGTACTCCTAGATCAGGAGATACTTGTAGTTTGACCACAAGGTCACCAACAGAAATCTGCACAGTCAACTCCTTATTATGTCAGGGATTTTCTATTGGCTGGCGAGCAGAGCCCTGACCCCTCTGCCAGTTTGTGCGGGCACATATTCTGCTCGGTGCCAGGTTAGGTAACAGGTTGAGGGTCCCTAATGTCAGAGAACCACAAAGCAGTTCCTCCCAACCCCCAATTCAGGTAAAAATGTAAAAAAAAATAACAAATTTGCAGGATGAAATGTTGATATGCAATAATATTAACAGTAATACATTTGATTTACAGTGTTCCTTGTACAGCCTATGAGATGGAGTACAATTGTACAGTGTACTAAGCAAGGCATTTCAACCTTATATTCACTACGTTAGAAACACCATCTGTATAATTACAAAGATTGACTGCATATACATATGTCATTTTCCTGACACGTTTCTGTCCTTAAGTGTCTAATGTATGACATTTGTTTTCAGGCTTATCTGTTTCTTTTAAAAGCGGGTTGCCGCAAACCATGGACGGGTTTGTAGAATCCAATCTGTGGATTCAGCAATCTGTTGACGAATTTTTAAGAATCCACGGATTGGATTCTACAAATCCATCAGCTGATTGAATCCAATGGCGGTTTGTGCTGAATCCGCGTGGATTCAAACGGACCAAATCCCTTCGCAAATGTTACACTGGGAAACAGATTGGGGGTGGGGGGGGGGGGGGAAATGTGAGAAAATCCAGGAAACGGATTTGGAATGGCCCATCTCTAGTCCTGTGTGGATCTGTTCTGTTCTGGTGTGTGTGTCAGTGTGGGGAGAGAGAGTGTCAGTGTGAGTGCGGGGAGAGAGAGTGTCAGGGAAACTAGAAACTACCTGAAACTAGAGGGGGGGGGGTGAGTGTCAAGGAGAGGGGGGAGAGAGTGTCAGGGAGATGGGGGAGAGAGTGTAAGGGAGAGGGGTTTGAGAGTGTCAGGGAGAGGGGGTGAGAGTGTCATGGAGATGGGGGAGAGAGTGTCAGGGAGGTGCGGGTGAAAGTGTGTCAGGGAGAAGGGGGGATAGAGAGTGTCAAGGAGAGAGGGGCAGAGAGTGTGTCAGGGAGAGGGGGGAGAGAGTGTCACGAAGGGGAGAAGAGAGTGTCAAGGGGGGTGAGTGTGACAGGGATATGGAGGGAGAGAGCACGTGTAAGGGAGAGAGGGGAGTGTGTATGAATGTTATACCTAATATATATTTTCTAATATTTTCATTTCTCAGTTAGAAAAAGAAATCCTAAAGTTAATTGGGTGGGGGCGGGGGTGCAAGGCTGAAGGTCCGCCTAGGGTGCTGAATACCCTTGCCCCGGATCTCTGTGTGTGTGAGACTTTTTTTTTTTCACTAGAAATACACCATGCTGTGTTATCCCCTTTGCTCATGAAAGAAAAAGGAGTTTTACACATGTCTAAAATATATTATTTCATATTCTCTCTCTTGGGCCCCGGCTGCATTACAATTTGCCTCTGTGTGATACTATGTGGATTCTTCTTTACGGAGACACATTTTTCTTACTGGAATGCAGAGCGATTTCTCAGGTGAACAAACGTTGATGAATTAATTGAGATGAAAATATGCAGCCCAACCATTGTGAATACTCGATGAATTCCCCTTGCAGTTTCGGCAAATGATCATCCCCAGACGTAGTCTGCACTGAAGAAATGGGAGTTGTTGTGATCTCACTGGGCAGCCAGCTGTTTGGTCAGTGTACATATTCTTCTGCAGAAGCAGCTCAGATGAAGCCCCTTTTTTCCCTGCCCACAACATGAGATTATTTGAATTCTAATCACATTCTCAGCTCTCCCAAATCATTAGGCGACATACCAAGCTGCAGCACAAAGCTGGCTCCGCTTGCCTTCTTCTGTGTGTTAATCACTTAGCAGTTTTTATTATCAGCGCAGAATGCTTTTGGCTGACGCTGACACAAACGTAATGCAGACTCGGCTGTGTAAATCAGTTATGGTGGACACATTGCTCATAGTTATGCTAAATCCAGGTGGTTAGAGATAAACCCAGACACACACATTTCTATTCCACAGTCACCTTCAGGAACATAACCTCATTAGTGATTATTTTATTCAGTCAGTATGCTGATATTTCTCCATGTTCATTAGAAACGTCCAGGCTCAACATTTGTTTATTGAATTTGTTGGACATGCTTTTAAGGGCTCTGGACTAATCCCTTGTGCAGCTGAGGCCGTTTATTGCAGTCCTCTTTGGCAGTGAAGAGATTAAAGCAAGCAATCCTACAAGAAGCCTATAGGACAGGCCTGTGAAACATTCGGCCCAAGAAGCTTTGTTATGAGGCCCAGAGGTTAGCAGGGAGGGAGTTGGGGAGAGAGAGAGGGGGTGGGGGTGGGGGTGAGGGAGAGAGAGGGGGTGGGGGTGAGGGAGAGAGAGGGGGTGGGGTGAGGGAGAGAGAGAGAGGAGGTGGAGAAAGAGAGAGTGATGGATGGAGGGATAGAGAGGAGTGAGGGGGGAGAGAGAGGGTGGTGAGGGGTAGAGAGTAAATAGGAGGGGGAGAGAGGGGGAGAATGGAGGGGATGGGGAGAAAGGAGGGGAGGAGGTGAGAGGGGGAGAGAGAGGATGTTGGTGGAGTGAGAAAAAGAGGGAGAGAGAGGGGATTAAGGGGAAGGTGAGAGAAGGATAGGCGGAATGGGGATAGAGGGGTGAGGGAGTGAAGGGAAGATGAGGGTGAGGGTGAAAGGGGATTGGGAGGGGGTGATGGATGTGGAGATAGAGGGGTGAGTGGGGAAAGGGGTAGGAGAGAGAGGTGTAGGGATGGAGAGAGAGGGAGAGAAGGAATAGAGGGGAGAGAGTGTGTGTGGGTATGAGGGGAAATAGTGAGAGGGGATGGGGGAGAGAGTGTGGGGATGGGGGTGGGTGGAAAGAAGAGGGGGTTATAGTGACTATGCAAGTCAGTTTTCTTTCTGCCCCTCTGATAATGCATCCTTAGACTTGCAGTCGGATCCAAGAATTGGCCCCTATTCTGAGCTTGATGGGCCTGGCATAGGAGTTTAATGCTTATAATGCTAGTATCTTGCACTCTGAGCATATCCTGCTCTTTAAAAAAAATGACTTCAAAATCCAGACGCTTAATATTTCCAACTTTTGTTAAACATCTGCCTGAAGAAGGGACCTTTGTGGTCAGGAAATCTGCATTCTTTCTAACCACGAGTTGGCTAATAAAAGACATCACTTCTACCTTACTTTTCTGTTGGTCCGATTAAGCCTCCGAATAAACCAGGGAACCTACGTGAGCATTGCTAGCACCTCCCTGCAGTGAAGGTCATAACAAGGCAGCCTTAAAAAAAAATATGTGTAATAATGTTTTAATTTAAAGATGACATTTGCAATTCAAAATGTGACTACTGTACTTGCTTAATTAGTTTCTTTGTTGAACAAAATGAGTTTTCTTGCCAGTCACATAACACAATAGTTTTCTCTTCATATTTTTTGCTGC
Source organism: Ascaphus truei (assembly GCF_040206685.1). Taxonomy (NCBI): domain Eukaryota; kingdom Metazoa; phylum Chordata; class Amphibia; order Anura; family Ascaphidae; genus Ascaphus; species Ascaphus truei. The sequence continues at coordinate 526,609,747 of NC_134483.1, forward strand.
GCTTTTCTGATCCAGAACGTTATTTCTGAGAGTTTACGCATAGGGGTACACTATTTTGGAGTAAATTGAACTAATTTGGAGTAAATTGTTCAAGTAAAAGAGCACAGGGAAGAAAAATGTCAAGTTACTATATTCACCGAAATACTGCTTGCAAACAATACAGAACATTTTATACTGTTGAAATTATTTTACATATTGGCATCCAAAATAGGAATTGGGACTTCAAGTCTATTTAGTTTCTATCTGACAATCTTGGACAGAGTACAGAGAACAATCATATTAATGATCTGACCAGTATATTTGCCTTCTTGTCGCTCCGCTATTCCAATGTCTCAGATGGGAACATTATCAGAACTTAAGCAGTTAATAGAGATGGATTACTTGATTCACTCATTGGCTGGAAGTCATCAAAGAGTGATATGAGGCCTCACATCCGACCTGGCGGTAACTGTTATTAACTTGAATTGCAGTTCCTGCCAGATCAGTGTCAGGACTTCAGATGCTAGTTGGAACTCAGCAGCTGGAACGGCAGGGAGCAGGTAAGACTAGTCAGGGTCACAGTCAGGGGTCCAGGGCCGGTGGCAATAATCGTATTAGGGTCACGGAGAGAGGTCGGAGGCAGGTGGCAGTGTATCAGTCAGGACAGAGGAAGAGGTCAGCGACATGGAATCCACAGGAACAGGGCAAGGCACAGACTAGGACACACCTAATTACAGCCAAGAACCTTTATTAGCAAGGACTGGACAAGTGTACTGGATCAGGGATCAGAAACATGCGGTGGCAGAGAAGTCCAGGGAACACAAAACAAAGGCAAGGAGAAACAGAAGACAGGAAACTATACAGGCAGACAAGGACAGAAGACAGGGAAACACAGGAGAACTAAGAGAAGACAGACAGAAGAAATCCCAGAGCCAACAGAAGCAGCAGCACACCCGGTGGACAAACAAAGGAACTGTGGCTGGAAGCAGGATGTCCAGGAATAACCTGACAATCAGGTGCATCACCGTTTGGTGACTCTAGTCACCATGTTTGTAAAAACATTGACATTATTTATTCAGACAAATGTACTAACATAGTTGGTACTTTTAATGGGCATAGTTCAATGATAGCCAATTTGTCATAATTATAAAATGGCAAAGAATCAAACTGCTAATAAATACTTTTTATATAAGTATGCCATTATATTTTATGCAAAGGAATGAATCCAATATTTGGAATTTTACTCTGGGAGCATGAGGTGCATCCTGCAGAAAGGCTTCAGAACACTGCACAGGAATAAGGTTCCATATTAATACCTAGGGAGGTCTCAGGATGACCACAGACTTTCAACAGTTAGATGACTAAAACAAGACTTTTCATCCATTTTTATTTGACACTAAATAATGGGGGGAAAAACACACTGCAAAAACAATAGTTGAAGATATTTGGACTGCTTGCAACAAGTGAAGCCTGCATTTAAAAAAAAAACACACTGTTCCATAACTTTCTTAAACCTTCCACTGCTTTCATCCTACAGAGACTCCCAGTTAATGCACACCGATCGGTAAAGTGACTTGTTATTAGCTTACCATCCAGATTGGCTCACAAGCAGAAAGGTGCCCGTGGCCCTATTGGAAGAGGGCAGAAGTGGTAGGCAGTAAATAATAAGAATCCTTTGAAACCAAAGGGTTTATGAAAAAGAATCACTGCGGTCCTAGAAAATCCATTGGATTACAACCACACCCAAAAATTGGGGGGGAGGGTGCAATAAAGCGGATGGAGCACAACACCCCTTCAGTTTGGAGAAGCCCAACACAATCAAAAGCAATGCAATGAGCATTAAAGGGTTAACCCTTTCATATTTGCAAAACATTTTGTACCTCATGACCCCCTCCTGAATGCATCCTCCCAAATCTGTAAGCGCACTCCTTACCTGTCCAGGTGCATTAAACTCACCATTGGGCAGAAATAAGAGGAATTGCTAGATTAACCACCGACTACTGATTTTCTGCTTCATTCCACAACCGTGCAAGGAAAATCTATCGATTCCTTATTTTAAATAAAACCGCAGTATGACATGCCGACCCAGTCACTTAATTAAAACCTCTTTAATAAAACGGCTGTCAATCACATTATTGTGTTACCAAGGCATGGCCTGGTGGAGCTCAGACAGGGAGCAGTATTCTGATTAATAGTCTGCTCTTCGTAACTATTTAGTGCAGCAGCCAGATTTCCATTGGGATGTTTTACCTTCTGTGGGAAAGTCCAGTACGGATGAGGGTTGTATGCAATGTAATTACAATGCAAGGAAAGATGACGAGAAACAGTTATGGTTTTTGTCAGAACAGTCAAGTGTCACTGACTTTCAATGAAAAATGGATGGTCTCATAGGCTGCAATAAAGTCTCAGTAAATACGTGCTTTTCGATTAAAATATATATTTTTTTTTTGGGGGGGGGAGGGTCCAGAATCCCCTTATCGCAATATCTCAGCAATATCATATTATTGCAGATCATCTAAACAGTGCGATACTAAAGCCAAATCTTTGTACTGCTTGTGTCAATAAGTAGGAGGTTGCCTCCTGCTAAAGGACTAGGTTCACCAATGCAAATGAAGCATTAGAAGCATTAGAAGCATACAACAGATTAGAGCAGGGGTGAGCATCGATTTCCCCCCTTCCCCCCTACCAGCAGCCCCGCACCGATCCCCCCAGCAAGCAGCCCTGTACCAATCACCATCCCCCCCAGCCCCGATCCCCGCAGGCAGCCCCACGATGCCGCAGCAGCTGGCACCAGAGGTTGGGGGGTAGTGGGCTGCGAGTGTGCTGTGTGTAGTGAGTTTGTGCTGTGTGCAGTGTGCTGTGAGTGTGTGCAGTGTGTTGTGAGTGTGTGCAGTGTGTACAGTGTGCTGTGAGTGTGCGCAGTGTGCTGTGAGTGTGTGCTGTGAGTGTGTGCAGTGTGTTGTGAGTGTGTGCAGTGTGTACAGTGTGCTGTGAGTGTGCGCAGTGTGCTGTGAGTGTGTGCTGTGAGTGTGTGCAGTGTGCTGTGTGTGCAAAAAACACATACACAATCACAACAACACTCAATCACAACCAACACAGGCACAACACACACACTCAATCACACCTCACACACACAAAATCATAAGTCACAGATTTCACCTGCGAGCCTGCTCCTCCTGTCCCCCATGCTGCTGAAAACTTGGATGGGTAACACAGGAGGAGGAGGAGATGTCTGTGTGCAGGGAAGGAAGCCCCGCCCCCTCTGACACAGATGCACAGAAGAGAAGAAGCCTCAGCACGGAGCTTCTGGCCGTCCGTGCACAGCTCTGCCCGCCCCCAGGTTTCCCCGCATGCAGCCCGCGCCCTCCCTAAATGATCTTGCGCCCCCCCCCGTTTGCGAACGGCTGCATTAGAGCATACCGCGCATTACAAGCATACCGCGCACTATAAACATACCGTGCATTATAAACATACCGCGCATTATAAGCATACTGCCCATTATAAACATACCGCGCATTATAAGCATACCACGCATTATAAGCATACCACGCATTATAAGCATACCGTGCATTATAATCATACCACACATTATAATCATACCGCACATTAATATCATACCGCACATTATAATCATACCGCACATTATAATCATACCGAACATTATAAGCATACCACACATTATAATCATACCGCGCATTATAAGCATACCACGCATTATAAGCATACCACGCATTATAATCATACCGCACATTATAAGCATACCACACATTATAATCATACCGCGCATTATAAGCATACCACGCATTATAAGCATACAACGCATTAGAAGCATATCACGCATTAGAAGCATACAACGCATTAGAAGCATACAACTAATTATAAGCATGCAACATCTCTAATGCTTGTGTAATTGATAAAGTTGCTGTTTTGTCAATCATAAGAGTTTACTTGTGCTATTCTGCTTGTGCTAGTTTTAGGGGCAAAGTCAAAGCCTCCCAGCTGTAAAACTGGTGAAAAATACCGACACCAGATTTAACAAAGCGAGAAAATCCCATTGATTCGTAATTCTGGTGCATTTATCATGGAACAAGAACCACATTTCTGCCTGACCCCCCTTCTGCTTGTCAGCTCCTTAAGTTCAGCTGCAGACATTTGTTCCACATACACACCGTGCCTGTGTGATGTATCAATATGTTGCCATTTCTGCCTGTGAGCAGGTAGCCAGTGAGTTGCTACAGCAACCTCTGAGATTCTTCTCAGAATGGGCTATTCTGCCCTCCCCTCTTGGTTGTTTCCAGATAGTCTGTCCCAAGACTATTCCTGCTACCCAGAATTCCCTCACACTTCCATTTACTTCCAACATTGGCTGAGTAAGTACATTCTGTTACTTCTCTACTGGCAAGGCCTTATCCTTTTCACCTGCCCTTACTACAAAGCACCCACAGAGATACACTTTTCCAACACAAACATCTCATCCACAAGTGCCTGTTTTTATTGCTGCTTTCCTAAATAAAGTGAAGGAAATATACAGGACTTGTTGTGCTTTGGAAAGAGCGCTGAGTTGAAGCTAGCTGGGTTCATTCATACCCGAGACATGACCCTGGATCCAGAATAGCATTATTTGCACTGGTTTCGTCCTAGTGTTTGAGTCCGAAGAGTCTGAGTAATAGACTCTCCTCTGAAATAGTACTTGAAATATACAACAAAAAAGATGCTAAATAATGCACATACATTATATAAACTCGGTGTATATGCATTATTTATCTCCTTTTTTTTTTGCTTTAAATACATTTGCTGGCAATACTTTTCTAATATTGGTAACAGGGTTTCTACCCCCAAATAAATCCCTTCTTATCTGGGGCTATTACGGATGGGAAAATAGTTTTCAGTCTTTCTGCCATTATTTTTGTTAACATTTTATATTCCACATTAAAAAGGGGGATATTGTCCTGTATGAAGCCGTTTAGTTTCCTCTCTTCCTGGTTTAGGTGGAACCCTGATAAAAGCACTATTAAATCCCATTGGGATGGAGTATAATTATATAAATCAGAGCTGTAAAATTCCCCCATAAACCCATCGGCGGCTGGAGAATGCCATTCTGTACCGTCTTTTGAGCTACTATCTCTTATTCTATTTATGATAATATATTTTGGCATCTGATTAAAAATGTTGACAGACTTTTGATCATTTTTAATATGTCTCTATATTGGCCTATATATATATTAGTACAGTATTGGCCATTTAAATTATTTTTCCTCTTTGCTACATATCAGATGATTTCCCCTCTATGAACTACTTTTGCAGTTTCCCAAAATTAGCTTCTGTTAGAGAAATATCATGCATTAGTCAATTGATACAACACCCAGAACACCCTCCTACTGTCTCTGTACGGTTTCCCTACTTGCCACTTACATTGTAAGCTCTTCGGGGCAGGGACTCCTTTTCCTAATGTTAGTTTTATATCTGATGCACCTCTTCCCATTATGTGTTATATTATTATATCACGTGTATTACTGCTGTGACGCGCTATGTACATAGATGGTGCTATATAAATAATGATATACAGTACATACGCACATCAGATCTTTACATTTCAGAGTATATACGTTGATCCGGAAACCTACATACTCTATAATCTCCTATGTTGTATTTGGAATTATTTCAAACCACGTGGGTGTGTGATCAGAAAGAGTAAGCACTTCAATCTTTATCTCTGCTGCTTTGCAGAAAATATGAGGGTGGATTACATCAAAATCTATTCAGGACAGGGAGAGATGAGACTTTGACATGAAGGAAAATTCTCTATCTTCGGAGTGCATCGTTTTCCAATTAAATCAATCACATTTAGATTAAAAAAAAATTATATACGGAATACCTATTGGAAATGTTCTGCACTTAGTCTTTTTCTTAATCTAAAAATGTATTATCATACTGTACATGTTAAATCAGTAGACTTTTATCCATCTGTGTCAATCTTTTCATTAAATTAAAAAAGAATCCTTATTATAGGTATGCGGTGCATTTATATATCACAACACATATCTTTGCTTATTTATCTCTATATCTATGATCATATACAGTATCTTCTTTGTGTATCTGACCAAACGAGTGTTCCACTGTCTCTAGACCGCTTTTCATCAGAATTGCGACAGCCCCAAGGTTTGGCACTATACATAGCCCACCTAATACTGGACCCAATTTATTTGACGTCCTTCGTGCTCTCCATCAAATAAATGCGTTTCCCGAAGAAATACTACATCTGATTTTTGCTTCCCTAAATAGTTTGGGATTCCTTTCCTTTTTATCGGGGAGTTTATCCCTCCCATATTCTACGGGTATGCTCCAAATTTATGAGATGCCATGTTCTAATATTAGTTTATAGAATAATGTGCGCCTCCGCTTATATTGTTTTCCACAGTTTTTGAAACCCATTCTTTGCGAATTTATTCTGCTTTTTTGATTATTTATTTTTTTACCTATTTCTTAGTACCACCTTATAAACACAAATCACAGTGTAACTAAATATCTGCCATGTGCTTTTAATATTTGTAGGACATCATCAATAGTTCAACCAAAAACCGGAAGGGTGACAGGAGCAAAATAAGTACAGCAGGGCCCCGGGTATACGGCGGGTTCCGTTCCAGAGGCCCGCCGTATAGTGAAAATCGCGGGAAAGCGAATCCGCAAACAGGCATTTTCACCGTTCTGTGCATATACGACCTGCGGTCTGCGCATGCGCGCCGGGCGCACCCACCCGATTTCACATTCAACATGGCGGCCCCCTTCTCGGTGCCGCCGTATCAGCGGATCGCCGAAAAGCGGAGCGCCGAGAAGCGGGGCCCTGCTGTATAAAGCAAATCTCTATAAAATAAAAGGGTAAACTCTGCACTTGCAATCAAGTAAAAAAACGTTTGCTCAGAGGATGGGTGACTTGCTAAAGTAATCCCTTGAGACGCTCAATTTCCGGATCTGGTGGAATCTGTTGTGGAAGCGTTGGTGCACTCTCAGCGGCTTTTTTTGCACGTGGGATTCCTGGAGGTCCCAATCATCGAAGCATACGTTTTTTTAACTTGATTGTACGTTTGGATTTTACCCTTTCTGATAGAAAGATTTGCCACATACTTACTTCTGTGCGCTTCTGTCTCCCTTCTTGTATTTGGTTGTAGATTTGGTCGTGAAGGAGATTTGGATTGCCCTTTGCTTTGGAGACAGCAAGAGGTTTGTGTTATGCTAGCACCATGTGGGAGGGAAGGCAGCTTGCACAGTGGACATTTCTCTTTGATGACATCAATAGTTTCCTCTGCTGGCTGCTCAGTCATCATTATTCTTGTGCTGAGCTATATGTTCCTTTACATCATATATCTCTCTGTCTCCTCCACCCCCTCCACTATTTCAGGATCTGAATGAGAGTAACTCCACCTTTAGGTATGACTTAAATGAGCTAATGATAATTCCTTGCCTTAAACTGACCGGCCTTCAGTTGCAATGTTCACCTCTCTTGCATAACATTAGCACTAAAGGACGGAAACATATTGCCACACCCTATTTCAAGGAGTAGCACGGAGTTAACGTTAGGTTATTCTCTTTAGTAGATACTGTATGCTTTATGATTAACCTAACGCATCTGGGCCATTGATTCAAAGTTATGGCCCGTGTATACTAAGTCACCATACAACACTATTTAGTCAATCTGGACTTAAAGCAGCAATACTATATTCTCCCATTTTTCTTATTACTATCCTCACCTAAGCTGGCAATCGTTTGGTGCTCCTGTTATAAATCTGTAAGTATCCTGATTGTGTAAAACAAGAAACAAAGAAGTCCAGAGCAACATCCAATGTGTCAAAAATACACAGTGAAATACCTATACTGTATATCTCTTGAAAAAGGGTCATTTAGTTAACCCTTTGGCCAAAGCGTATAAGCCTGCGAGCCACTTTCAAGTCATGACCATAATATCGCAGGTCCTAACACTAACTAATTAAAATCCTTATTTACCTCTATAATTAGAGGAAGGATGGTCCTGGCATTGAACCTGTCGCAACCAGCTGCATGAAAGAAAACCTTCTTAATTGGACAGTGGGGAGGGGCGAGGGCGAGCTTTAAACCCTGGGTGAGAGGATCCACTAACCTCCAAAACAGCTGAGACCAGCTGGACAAAGTGTGTGTGTGTTATCCTGGTTGTGTGCCTAATGAAATGGCCGCCTTCTAAGTTGGTACTGCAGTCCGTGAAATGCTGCAGCTGATATGTAACATTATATTACTAAGTGTAACACATTATTGTTACAGCTTTCAGAGTAATAGATTGTCTGCTGTTTGGAGCACAGCAACAGATCTGTTTGTGATACTTTGTTGCCAAAGGGCAGAGCTCAAAAAGGTGTGCGTCAGAGTCGGTTTCAAAAGAGGACATGGATATTACAGCTCAACCCCTTTATAGCGCGGTCCTCGGGGGCCACCCGATCCGACCGCGCCAGAACCGGGGTCGCGCTAATTTAAAAAAAAAATGTCCACCACGCGCCCGATCGGGAGGGAGGGGGGAAGGAAGGAGGGAGGGAAGGAAGGAAGAGGTGGCCGGAAGCCCTACACGTCCCCCAGCAGCGGCCCTCCGAGTCCAGCCGCAGCCTGCTCCTTACCTCCCACCCCCACCACCGGCAACCATCCCCCCTCCACCTGCATCCACTTCCTCAACCCCCCAAGGCCCCTCCCCCCATACCAATCGGCCCTCCTCTCCCGCCCTCCATGGCATAATCAGTTTTGGGCCTAGCCCACGCGGCCCTCCGAGTCCCAGCCTGCTCCTCACTCACCTCCCCTACATCATCCACACCACCCCCCTTCCTACCAACACACACCCCACCTACCGACACCCCCCCCCTCCTCCTGATGCCAGCTCCTCTCCGATCTCAGCAGCCGACACCAAAGGTAGGGAGGGAGAGTGGGAGGGGTGGTGTGAGTGTGGTGTGCTGTGCAGTGCAGTGTAGTGTGCTGTGCAGTGTAGTGTGCTGTGCAGTGTAGTGTGCTGTGCAGTGTATTGTGCTGTGCATGCTGTGAGTGCTGTTTGCTGTGAGAGTGTGCTGTGTGCTGTGCGGTGTAGTGTGCTGTGAGTGCTGTGTGCTGTGAGAGTGTGCTGTGAGAGTGTGCTGTGTGCTGTGAGAGTGTGCTGTGAGAGTGTGTGCAGTGAGAGTGAGAGTGTGTGCAGTGAGAGTGAGAGTGTGTGCCGTGAGCGTGTGTGCAGAGTGTGTGCAGTGTGTGCAAAAAAATGTAAAAAAAATGTAAAAAAAAAAATTGTAATTTTTTTTTTTTAAATTCGGGGTCCATGCTAAAACACCGTTATATGCGGATCTGCGTTATAGCAGATCGCGCTATAACGGGGATGAGTTGTACTTTCTAAATGGTTGCTATAGCAACCAAACGATAATCAGTACATTAACAAAATCATTAAAAATGGCATTGAGTTTAGAGAAATGTAGGCAATATTATCTAATACTAGAGCATAGATTTATTTAAAAAAAACAGATAGGATTTTTCACATTTTGCTGCTTTAAGTGTCTGTAGCCTGGAGCTCCCGTGGCTCCTGGAGACCCCCCTCCCCTTGAGCAGCTCGGTCGCGGGTGCCGACAGACCCGACGGCTGCTTCCAAGGATGGGGGCTGGAGCAGGGAGCAGCGCGGCTTTCCCCACATGCGACCGGTTGCGGGGGACGCGATCGGGCCGTTGCTAAGGCCGCGATCGCGTCTCTAAGGTCCTGGCGGCTGGTGAAGCAGGGCGCCGCCATTGCGCTGCGGGTTGCGCATGCGCAGGGACCCGATAGCGTAGGGAGAGCCCCAGAGACAGGCAAAGTCGCGCGAGCATAGGGACAGCTCAGGGAAGGTTGAGGCAGCCCAGGACAGCTTGCGCAGGCGCAGGAGAGGTAGGGAAAAGCCCGCGAACCCCTAGCCTACCAGGGAAGGCTCTGAGCTGGGACTACATATCCCAAGAGCCTTTGCGCGCCCCACGTGACACCAGGGAGCCAATAGGGCTTAGGGAGCCCGTGCAGAAGAGATACATTTGGCGGGCTTGGAGCACGTTAGCTAGCAGTCAGAGACCGGAGCAGCCCAAGGAAGGAGGTAGGTTACAGGAGTCCAGGACTCGCTGTACTAGGCCAGCACCCCCAGGGTCTGAGGTAGTTAGTTACTCTGAGAGAGAGAGTGTTACCAGGGACTGCTCTAGAGAGAGGGACCCTGTCACTCAGGTTAATCCGTTGGAGCAGGGGAGCTGTGAGGGAAGGAAGGGCGCGGGGAGCGAGTACAGCTCCTGCGGCCCTGTAGGTACCCACACCCCAGTTAGGCCCCAACCCCCCACTAGGGTAGTGAGTCATTGCTGAGGGAGGCCCAAGATAGTGACGCTGCCCTTAGTTTAGAGTGCTACCTTGTCAGAGTCACAGCGGTCAGTGCTGTGAGGTCTGACAGGCAGGCACCTTGTTGCGCAGCACGTTGGCTGGCAACATCCAGTGGGTCACAGCTTGTTGCTGCAGGCGCTGGGATTAGCGAGGCTTAGGGGACTTGGTTAGTTAGGGAGTGGGACAGGTCATTAACCCCTGTAGGCCCCTAGGAGTTTCCCCAAAGCCACTATAGGGTGCTGTACTATAGGGACGGCCTACAGTGTAGCACGTGCCACTTAGACTAGATAGGGACACAGCGGCTGCTGCTGTTCCTGTTGAAGCGGTTCGGACCCACGTTGGGGTCCGCAGAGACTATTCCGGAGTGGGACCGCCCTGACGGTCCACGTGCCAGGAGTTCGGTTGGAGGATCAGAAGGAGGCATCACCCGACTGATCCTTTGCGAAGCGTTGCTGACCCGAGCACCGGAGTGCTCGGCAGGTATCTACATCATACGTGCACCACCGGGCCCTTAGCTTAATTAGTGACTGCGCAGTCACCCATTGACTCTCTGCAAGAGTGCGGGACATTGGGTGGGGTTCTTTGGACACTGGGTGGGGTCACCTGGTGTTGGGGAATCGTCCTGTGAGACGTCACGGTTAGTGTCTCTTCGTGAGAGGGACACAGGTTATGATTGATGTGATGATATTCTCTATGCATGTAGTAAAGGTATTAGTTAATATAAATCACTGTGTATGTGTTTATTGATTGTCCTGCGAGGAACCACTCCCCCTTTGGTGGGAGCCATCGCAGGTGGAGGCGCTGTACCGAACGTAAGTGGTTGTCCATAGTATAATTGCCCCAGGTTCCCCGTGGCGGAAGCTCAGCCCTCCTGTGAGCCAACAGGTATAGCACCAGATACCGCGTAACATTATATGTTTCCTGCACCCACACAGTATAATCTGCGATTGGGGGGGGGGGGGGGAAACCCGTTACATGTCATATTCAATTAATAAGTTTGACACTGGAATGAATCAATGATTCATCTGACAGAAAAATATGTCACTGATTATTCTGACATAGATGAAGGAATGTGTCTGATGAAATGTAACAGAGCTGTCTAGACAATGGACCGTGACATATTCTATAGAAATAACTAGTATTAGAATAGTATATTTCAACTCCAAAGCACTTCAAAATCATACATGCAGCCACCTCTAATGTAAAACCAAAGCACGTTTGTGCTCTGCAAAACAAGAGAAGATGGGAACAATGATAAATGATAATAAAATCACATTGGAGAAACAGGTGGATATGCATACAATCACCCATATTATAAATGACTAAAAAGGAACTTTAAAGTATTGCTATTTAATGTTCTGAATCCCGCAGGTAGCAAAAAGGCTTTCATTTAAGTTATATAGCTACATACTGTAGGTTGAAAAAAGACATATGTCCATCAAATTCAGCCTATGCTGAATGTAGATGACAGATACTTTCCTATATTTGTATTTACAGTACAGGCAGCCCTCGGTTATCCAACGGAATCCGTTCTGGAAGTAGCGTTGGATTGTGAAACCGTTGTAAAGTGAGTCCCATGTTAATCAGTGAGCGTTGGATAACGCATTCCGGCATTGAAAAACGGCCCTTAGTGTTGCATTGTAAAGCGTTGGATATGCCATTCGTTGTAAAGTGAAACGTTGGATAATGAGGACTACCTGTATATTGTTCCAGAGGAAGACCAACAAAAATCACCCCAATGAAGCACCATCCAATGAAGTAAGATGCGTTTAGCCACATTGTAATAGTTATGTGAATTCTCCCTCTGCAATTGAATACTTAATGTACATACCCAAAGGTCAGGTCGTAGTGTAAGGAGTGATGCTCTAACAGTACCTCATTTTTGCTTGTTACGGTGGGACAGCAGCGATACAATCTATAAATGAGTGATTTGGGTCAAAACAGGCAATGGTAGCTTTACACTGAAAAATATTCATACAAAAAGCACAATTTACCTTGCACCCTGCTCCAATCTTTGCCCCATATGTGAGTTTACGATTTAGGGCGTGTTAGAGGGAGTTACACAATGTACACATTCTAATGACAGCTATAAAATTGTGCATCACTGCACACCAGTTTTTCTTCCTTAAATCTTGTTAAATCTGCCAAGTGGAAAGGTGGCGTCGGTTTCTGGTTTCCAACAATCTGCACCAGATGCCAGGGTCTCTTACGCTGGAGACCACCGGGCTCCAGGAAAAAAAGTGCAGTGCATCAAAACACACTTTATCTGCTCTGAAATGGCCGCAGTAGAAAGCTCTCAATATTTCATTGCTTTCTTTGTGTGTGTTATTTTTTTTTTTTACAAAGGTGTGTCAATTTGCGTTATATTTTTGGGGAGTTTGTAAGAATTCTCTTTTAATAAACTTGTATTTTTATTGATTTATGACCATTCTAACTATGCATTGTTTGCCTTCTATTTAGAATGTCTAGCTAATCATTGCAAGTGTATTTACATGTTATGTTAAGTTAGGAGCAATGTTTATATTTTTCTTTTAAATCCACGTTATCCTCTAAAAAAATTTAGAAAGCTTGAATTGAGCAAAGTCTGAGATTTAAAGTTAGAAAGATGTAGCAGCACAATATTAAATACTAGCAGCAGGAAGATATAAAATGCAGAATTTTCTGTGTGCTAACATTATCATTCTATAGCATGCAGTGCCCTGATAGCCATCAGAGCATGACTGGGACTGAAGGAATCTCTACGGTGAAAACTGTACTGAAATTTACACATGGGGATGCACATTAAATGCAGGAAAAGCTGCATAGCCACATATTTCATCAGTGTGGGAAAAGCCTGAGCACATTTCAAAACCATTTTATTTTCTGGTAAATAGGGATTTGAATTGTATTGGCCGTTAACTTGGGAAACGCAGCGTACAACATTGAATGTTCAGAGTGCATGTAGTGTACAACTACTGAAATACTGGCCATGGGGGTCTGCAAAGTCATCAATCACTCTATAAACTACAACAAATCGAGTTTCAGCATCTATCCCTGAAAACTAATTATTAACCTGAGGGGAAAAAGCTAACTTATAGCAAGTTTTAATAAAGACACAAGTGAAGTTGTTTCGATAGAACTTAATGTGTTAATAAGAAACAAACCACCGAGCTGCTATGAAGACAGGACCTGCATATAACTCTAAAGTCAGTTGCTAAGGCTCCTGGGTATATTTTCAAAGATGGATCTGACACATAGACGAGATTTAATTACCTTTCTCAGTAATTTGTTAGATAAAACCTACTCAGGCATCAATGGACCAATATTTTGCTTGCCCTTTGGTATTCATGAGATTAGTCTAATTTATTTTAGTTTTGTTCCAGTTCAGAAAAGTGATAGAAGATTTTTTTTTTCGTACCAACATTGGCTTATCACAAAGACTAATGCCCCAAAGAAATGAAAGTCTATCTAGATAAAGCTGCAAGAGAAACGCAGATATGAAAAATGCGTTAATTAGCAGGCCCTGTCCGTAGTGATATATCATTCATATCTGAAAAGGACACAATGAAATGTGTATATTCCATAACAGACGCAATTTATTCTCAAACACTTTCCACGATTCTGTATTTGTCACTTATAGCGCATGCTATGGAAAATGTGCAGTATGATTGTTTGTTTTCGACTGATAACTTACTATGTAATTGCAGAAAATTGTTTTCTTTTACGTGTGCATGTTGCATGACCTATCCATTATATGGATAATAAGTTATTTTTCTGTGAACATGGGAACATTAGAAATGAAAAGCAAGATCCATCCATGTATACAAAGCAGTGAGATTGCTTTAAACCTCTCTGCCAACTCAAATTCTCTGTGGAACACCGGTAACAGAATACCAGTGTACCATTATACCAGTAACAGAATACCAGTGTACCATTATACCAATAACAGAATACCAGTGTACCATTATACCAGTAACAGAACACCAGTGTACCAGTAACAGAACACCAGTGTACCAGTGTACCAGTAACAAAACACCAGTGTACCAGTATACCAGTAACAGAATACTAGTGTACCAGTAACAGAACACCAGTGTACCAATATACCAGTAACAGAACACTAGTGTACCAGTATACTCATATACTTATATACTGTTACTATATTTTAATTATTTATTTCACTGAGATTTTTCTCTAAGGTCTTATTTAAAGTCATCCGTCGTTGCTTCCTATTGGCTGGCATTCTAGTAAAGCTTTAAGAATCATGTAACACTGGCAGCTTCTATGGAGGTAAGTATGTCGGGAAGAAGGGGTTCCCATAGCTGAAATTAGCATGGCTACGCTCCAGCGACACCTCCAGCTCCTTTAATATGCATGTACATGTGAATGGAGCTAAACTCTTTTCCAAGACAGAGAAGGGGGGTTGCTAACATATTTAATAGGGTGGGGCTTAGTTATTAATGATCCTGCAGCTTGAGATGTAGTATTATTTCACTTTTGTATATGCATCTCAAATAACTGGATTCAAAATACTAGATAAGATCTCACAGAATACATGCTGCAGTGTGTGCACACACACCAGCCCTGTTACATGCGTGTATCCCTACTTAACAGACTCAAAGCTATGGTCTTTATACTTTCCCTGACACACAACACCCCAAGAATAGGCCCAGCCAATCAAGATGACGTTTGTTATGCAATGTCAGCAACATTACTTGCAGTGTCAGCAGACAAATAAACTCCAGTAGGTGTCACTGCTGACCATGAAATATATCTTCATTATTCATCTGTTCCATTAACAGATCAATTCAGATAAATAGGGCTACAATATCTGCTCGGCATGGGTTGCTTATCTTGTAGAATCCTGTAGGATTACTTCTCTTTTTCTTGTTACACAGTTGAAGCATACTTTTGAGCTCTACTGCTCACACTCAGTGGTGGATTTCACATTAGGTCCAATTTGGAGGCAGCACATTTTCTGTTTTTTCCCCATATACAGAGGCCCCACCCTCTTCCCCACTGATTGCTGGGGAAGAGCATAGGGCCTCTGTAAAGGTCGCTTACCTTTTCCTTCGTGCCGCCCTCCTACTTCTGTAGCATTGTGGCGACAAATGTCGCTGTGACATCACATGGTGACGCGTTGCCATGACAGCGCATGATTACATGACATTGCACCATCATTTGACATGTGACACAGCAGACTGGGGAGGGCGGCGCCGCAGGAGGAGGCGGCCAGGGGGACAAAAAGGTAAGTGCATATGGGCGGCAACATTTTCCATCCACTACACCTGTAGCTAATCATACTCATGGACACTTCCCCTAAATTAATTCCTATACTTTTCTTATCCTATTAGCATATCTCTCAGGTGTGCTCATTTTTGTGCACAAGACACATTGATCTGGAAACCGGACCGTAGAAGTGGTCTACGTTTAAAGAAAGCCAGGTTGAGTATCCAAAAGTAGGATTAGCTGCAGGTGGGAGCAGCAGAGCGCATAAGTATGCTGTGATAGTGGAGCTATCCAGCAGCTGGTTTACGTCACTACTATAGCTGCTACCCTGAATAACAGAGGTGGTGGGATTTGATCCTGTTGGATCTGACAGTATCGCCTTGCTCACAAGGTGCCTTAGCTTGTCAGGATAGGTCTTGTGGAAATATTTTAGAAGTTGTGGTGCGTGAGTACATTTAAATATACTTTGCATATCCTATTAGTATATTTCTCAGGTGTACTGCTTTTTGAGCATATGTTGATTTGAGAGGATGTATATAGTTATTGGGACTCTACCTAAAATAGGTCACTCTCCCTCCAAAATTAAAATTTCAATGTCTGGAAGTTGTGGGAGAATCAAATATCATAACATTCACAAATGAATGTACTGTATACACAAATTCTCAATGTGCAAATAGTGGCGGCCAATGGTATTGCAAGCGTTGGAATAAAGGTAGGCGAAAGTGCACTTTTCTTGACTGAGCCACGGATTTTCACGGCTGAAAGGAACTCCCGAATTTGCAGCGAATACCAGCTAAAAAATTCCCATCTCTAATCAATATTCTGTGCTATGCAGCAGCCCTGCTAGGATTCTATTATGAGATCTCCCACCATACAATCAGTGCCAATCCTGTTCAGCATAGTTAAAAGTGGAATACTGCATAGTTAGTGATACAGTACCTTCTATTCACTTACATGGATAATTGTAACACTGTTAATTGTGCATTATTCCATTTACCACTATGCTAAAGCCGTCTCCTGATATCAAAGTGCACAGGACGGGCTAAGCAAGGATTAGGGTGGACGCATTCTCTCTTTCACATCTTATAACTGTTAGTTCTGTTGTTAACATGAATAGAAATGTTCCAGATAAATGATTCCCTGTGTGGCTCTTCTATTGTAATTTGAAATAAGCACTAAAGTCGATAACATAGTTGTTTCTATGATTCCACGACAACCATAAAACTCCAGATTACAAAGATCTTTAGCCAATGCCGATTTTAAATTGTGGTTATGTGATGTGATGTCAACATGTACATTTGTCTAGTGGGTCATCAGTAATAGTCTCCCCCCCTCCCCACCCCCCCACCCCCCAATTATTCCCTATGTAGATCTGCACAGACAGGGGAAGGTTCTTGACCTGTCAAAAACACAATATCTTGTATTTGTAATACAAACTGTAACCACATTAACCCCTGAAGCACCCGATTACTTAAAATAGCCCCCCCTCATTTTAATTGCAAGGGTCATGAGGACAAGTATTTTTAGGCACAGATTAATTAACCTCTGGTAAATCTGGGAAAATACCGTGATTTTATCTATAACAGGAATGGATGTCAACTTCCCTGGGTCAATGCCTTATTGATTAAGATAATTACATGCAAAAACAACAGCCGAACTTAAGCTAATTAGAATAGGCTTAACTGTCCCTCATCTCAGGATAACCCTGCCTTATCTTTAAATAATGAGATGTTACTAAAGACTTGGTGTTACTCTGATCCAGACCTTGAAATAGGGATTACAGGGGAGAGAATACCAAGAATAGATGACAAGAGTGACGGGCACCGGTGCTGATCAGTGCATTTTAATGTGTAAGTTCTTGTTATATTTTTACTATTAATAAACTGTGTATATGATTGACCTGTGGATGTGAATATTTTCCTCACCGTGGACACGAGAGTGATGCCTGTTATCCTGTATGACGCCACCGTATTCGATTGAAGGAGGACAGTACTCAGCATACACCAGCAAGATCTACTTGATGGGAATTAACTGACACACGGCCGTGTGAGTAATAGAGCTTTACTTATCCTATCCCTAAGTTACTGTATCATCTGGTATTATTGTATTCAGACCATACTCTGTGTTCTTTTTCATCATTCTGTTGGACATTATTTCCTACTTGAACACCCCGATGAAGCACATGCGCTGACCATCATGACCACAACTCCATGCACTACAAGAGGATCCAGGGATGATCCTCTCTTTTGGTCAAGCAGCAGTGCAAAACAAGGGCTAGTATATTTCCTTTATTTATGTTATCTGTTTAGCCCTATTCTAACATAAATGTACTGTATCTATTTTTTATGAACACAATACAGTTCATATCATTCAGGGAGCGCCCCAGTTACCCAGTTCTAATGCCTATAATTGCGGCTCATTTTTAAATCATTTTCTCTTAACACTATGCTTTTTATAGAAACAGGACCTGGGTTAACGTTACAGTATTTTCTTTACTGAAGTTACCATCACCATTAACGTGATGGTAACTTAGGCTAACGTCGCATTAAATAGTCCTACAAGGCTTAGATATTCTGGGCCTTACTCTGTATTATCATGTCGGCTCCCACATGAATAAAATGCCTTTCAGGCCAGTGACTGAGATAAAGTTAAAGCAGAGTTCCCCTTTTCCCCAGGAGGAGAAGTAGGGTGTCCCGGAGATTACATGTGCTATTTTCAGTTTGGGGGACCTCCTGGTTCACAAAATACATGCTGGTAAATGTAGCACTGGAATGCCCTGGTATGCAAATCCCCCACGTCACGCAGACCAATAAGAAGCTACAACGGATGACGATGCTGCTTCCTATTGGCCCGCTTAATGTGGTAGACATAAACAGGAAAGTGATACATTCAGCGGTAAGTATCTCATGAACCAGGGGATATCCAGAGCTCAAAGAAGCACGTTTTATCTCTGAGTAAGAAGGACTGCTGCTTTAAAGCTTCAGACCAAGCAATATCCTACATGTATTTTTTTTTTATAAAATAAATCAGTTATGTACTATGAGAAAATACTTGTTGAAAAAAACAACAACTCTGAATGACATTTTTAATGTATTATAATGTAACAAGCCTTTTTTGTTTCTATAGCAACCATTTACAAAGTCACGTAACCTTCCTCTTCTGAAACAGGCTCTGGCACACCCCTTTTTGAGTCCTGCCCCCTCTCTAGCAGTGCACCAATTGTATCTAGTGCCTGCCTGGTCACATGATCTTCCCCACAGAAATTTGTCAGGGCAGCAGAAGAAGACCAAAAATGCAGTCATTTAGTGAACCAATGAGCCAAATCTTTGCAGATCGATCAGCAGGTTTGCCAAATACTTATTGTGTGGATTGCATTGATGTACATATTATAGGGTGGGGAAAATAAAATGCAAAAAGAAAAAAACAACCCAGCAGCTTGGACCGCTGCTTTAAGTCATGAATATTGGTTACCAAAGCCGCAGCAGCTTTTGGTGCTGTCGCACTGCACATCCCCAACATGATGTATTCAGACTTCTGCAGGCAATTATTGTATATCACAGACAAGCATTTAAAAGTCCTCTCCTTCTGTAGGCAAACTTGTGACAAAGATCCCTTTATATCAACTGCTATGACTCCACTGAGCAAAACAATTAGGAGAACAATCAATAATTCTAAGCCATAGGAAATGCACAGCTAGTTCATAGAATTATTTTTTTTCACCCAGAGCTTTTATTGGCTCTGGCCCCTTCCCTGACGAACATGCAATCCATTTCCTTCAATGTAAAATTATTGGCTATTGTAACTTTTTACTAACTGGCTTTCCTGCCTCATCGCTTTCTCCCCGACAACCAATTCTAATGTTAAAGCTAGTATAATTTCATGTTAAAGAGGACTGCTATTTATTTGAATAAGTGATACATAATGATAAAATAAAATAATGCAGCACCTGAAGCCGAGATACCCTATATTATTTATTAATACACAATGTTTTACCAGGAAATAAGACAATGAGAGCTACCTCTTTTTTTCAAGCATGTCCTGGGCACAGAGCTATGATGACAATACATAGTTACACATTATATATATATATGTAGCCTGTTGCCCCACTACAAAATACACTGTATATTTACATACATTTCATGGACAGATTGGGACAATATATGTTACGGGCGTACTATATATTTAACTCCACAGACCCCCCAGTTTCTGAGATGAGTCTCCCAGCAAATCACTGCACATGATATTGTAGCTTTCTAATTCCTTATATATTTCTGAGCTTCAACAGACTCTTTGGTCCAGGTAAAAAAAAAATGATGATGATGAAGATGAGAGAAAAGGTCTCTTGTGGGAGGCTCTGTGTGCTGTAGTGCGCAGTATCCTGCTGACTCAAGGCCGCGCTTATAGTTCTGGCTACGGTGACGCAATGTCGTGACATCATCCGTCACCGTTGTAGCCGTGTTTTTTGCCTATAGAGACAAGTGTCGGTGACTGAGGGGCGTGGCGGGTGCGTGCCCGTGAGCAGTTCGCCCTCATTGGCTGAACCGCTCACCTGCCCGCTGACGTCACACGGCGGTCGCCGGAAAAAAATACATTTTCATTGAGTTCAGGGATTTCGGTCGCGTCTTCTATAGGCAAATGCGACGGATTAAATAAACTTGTTTTGACGCGACGCTCTCTTGCCGTAGCCAAGACTATAAGCGCGGTATAACAGTACAGGAATGATGCCTGACACATTAAAAGTGCTACATGTTAGAATACCATTTCCAAAAAGAATTACCAAGCTGAAAATATTTCTCATTGGGTTAACATTTTACTATCTGTTTACATTTAAACATAAAGATGAAAGGGTAAAATTTAAGTCGCCTTTTCCACTGAGTATCTCTTGCTGGAGATATGGCGCGGCGTCACCCTTTTACTGCCAATCAGAAAAAGGGGATTATTTTCACCCTTGGTTAGATCATTAAGTTATCCTCAGGATTTTTCAAGCCACTTGTGTTTGTTTTCTTTTTTCCCGTTCCCAAACCCCATGCTGGATTGTTTTTCATCAAACCAGATGCTAACAATTCAGTTCGGTGAATAACAGGCCTGAGTCACGTTTTGCTGCTAGTCCCTTGCAGACATGTTGAAGAGGTGTGAATGCACAAAAATGAAATTACCTTTTTTGTGCTCTCAAAAGACGAGAAGAGTGGAGTTGCCATCTACTGGAATATTGGAAGAACAACGGACAAGTTTCACAAACCAGACCATGTCTTCCTTTACATGCAGGACTCAGAAACATACCCAGCAACTGTATCTATTACTCAGAGGCTGATTTCTCTATCCTGTACATTGGCTGAAGTGGTATTAACAATACTGGTGCTGTATTTGATTTAAGGAGAGATAATTCAGGTTAAACAAGGGAAAGGGGCTATTTGGACTTCATTTTAAAAATGTACCAACAATGGAGCTCATTTATTTGTAAATCAATTCTATATTAACCTTTTCGATGCCCTTATAACGTACCAGGTGCATCATGGGAAGATCGTTTTCTAAAGGTGATGGGCGGAACAAGTCAGGACAAAACGGAAGTGAAAATCCTTCCCCTTCCGTTTCCTGTATCCGCGGAACACCCGCGTCACGTGATCACTCGAGAAGCGGTCACATGACAGTCAGGTGCCGTGGGGTCGGCTGCACCTGAGTGCCCCCGGCACTGAATAGGCAAAAAGTGAAAGTGGAGGGTTTTATATGTTAAAAAGTACTTCTACAAAAATTATTCTTAAAGTATGATAATTCTGTCACTGGTCCTGTACCTATGCAGAAATCTGCATCTATTTGTGAACCGAGCCTAATGTTTAAACCTCAGCACCCTTAACCAATTAAGCAGCAGGGAAACTGATGGCAATCTATTTGCTGTATGTATGCTATTTGAAAATCAGGTTTATACATGCCGTAGATACATGTATTTGTCAGAGGGAATTTAATACCAATTGTGATGCACTTACATAAAACAGAATACATATACGGTAATATTTTTTTCGTAATATAATAAACTGCTCCTTAGAAATGTGCTAGCATTTCCCGGCCCATTGCAAACCATGCACAATCGACCCTTTGTTCTGAGCAAACATTTTTTTTTTGTTTCGTCAACATTCTCAATATTGCTCCAGTCCCTGAAATATGGAATTTGTGATAGAGAGACCAAGAATCCTTTCTAGCGGAGTAACTATTTACTTACAGTACAAACCTACCAAAACACTCCTCTATATAACACGTGCAGAGATACCTGTGAACATACCTAAGATACCTGAGAAATAAGCGAATTTAAATATTTAAATAAGCTTCTCTCCCTCTTTCTCCATCTTTCTCTCCTGCAAAAGCTCTATTTCAAAGTCTGGATTTCTCAGTGTTGTGAAATTTTGCAGATTCCTGCAGCATCTAAGACTGCTCTTTGCAATGTATTTACAGCCTTGTAAGGCATGGCGAAATATCTTGGAAAAGGGCAAAATGTATACAAAATTTGCGGAAACGTTTGCAAACATGGTTGGGACAGTTTTGGACATTGTTTACACGGCTCTCCTAGGAAGGGCGAGCTTAGAAGCTACCATACTCCCTACTGTAATGACGAATGTACAAAAGTCTACCGATTCTGATAGACTTGTTCAGCTGGTCTTAGCTGATTAGAAAGTG
Source organism: Ascaphus truei (assembly GCF_040206685.1). Classification (NCBI taxonomy): domain Eukaryota; kingdom Metazoa; phylum Chordata; class Amphibia; order Anura; family Ascaphidae; genus Ascaphus; species Ascaphus truei. Next base: position 526,631,971 of record NC_134483.1, read on the forward strand.
GCTCTTCCTATCTTGTTGAAGCTCACCCCCTCCCACATTTAAATGGTTAAAAGCTCACTCCATAGCATCTCCCACTCTCAGGGGAAGTACTGTAGCTTGCAGTTAGATTGTGACAAATCTAATAAAGAGTGCTTTTCCTGGTAATGTACAGGTTAATAAAAGCTTCAATCAGACTTAGAACTATGCAACTAATTTTGACAGATTTATTATAAATCATTCTTCCTGGTAATGCACAGGTTATTAAGAATTTATATTAGTGTTAAGGACCCTTGAGATGTGGTCTGCCGTGTAGTGGCTAAGGGGCTTACAACACTTTGGCCAAAATGTTAAACTAAAAGACCATTTTATTTAATAGATATCTATACATATATATTTAGGCACTGTACTGTGTATAGGTTTCACTGGATGTGCACTGAGCTCTGTCTGTGTTTCATGTTCTGTCTCTTGTTTTAAATAAGTATGCAGGATTGCCAGCATCAATCATGGAGGTTTGCCCTCACACCCTGGTGAGGTGTCATATGTACACAAGGGGAGTGGTAACACGCTCTGTATCCACTATTAGTGACACAAGAGGTGTGGCTATTCCCTAAGTTATATAAGACACAACACTGCCCAAAGTTAGGTGTTAAGCTGTATGGTTCAAGAGTTATGATTCAGTTCTGGAGGTCTGCAGCAAGCAAGGCTGTCAGACATAGTTAATAGTATCTGCACTGTGATCAGGGACCTGACACAGGTGGTGATCTTCCTGAGGGGAGAGGTGACCCAACTCCATTAGGAGGGAAGGACCTTCTAAAGAGATGAACTGTACTACAATGAGCGGCTGAGTATGACCGCTGCGAGGGGCAGTCTGCTTTGATGACAATAAAGATGCCCAAGTTGTATTGTATGTCTTTATTTATATAGCGCCATTAATGTACATAGCGCTTCACAGTAGTAATACATGTGGTAATCGTATAAATAACAGATAATATAAGTAACAGATCATGGGAATAAGTGCTTTAGACATAAACATAACATTAAGGAAGAGGAGTCCCTGCCCCGAGGAGCTTACAATCTAATTGATAGGTAGGGAGAACGTACAGAGACAGTAGGAGGGAGTTCTGGTAAGTGCGTCTGCAGGGGGCCAATCTTTATGTATCATGTGTTCAGAATATTCACAGTGCTATTCGTATGCTTCTTTAAGCAAGTGTGTCTTAAGGTGGGTCTTAAAGGTGGATAGAGAGGGTGCTAGTCGGGTACTGAGGGGAAGGGCATTCCAGAGGTGTGGGGCAGTCAGTGAAAAAGGTTTAAGGCGGGAGAGGGCTTTAGATACAAAGGGGGTAGAAAGAAGACATCCTTGAGCACCAAAGTTCACCAAACCCTTGCTGTGTGTGAGTGAAGTTCTTGCACAGGAGGAGGCACCACAGAGGAGGTCCTCATCAGTTACATCTTCCTGCGGACGCAGATATCCTGATGAGGTTGAGGCGCTGCACTGGATATAGGCAGGATTCTAAGCACACTACCTCAGATGTCTGTCATGCTGATATCCCCATATCAACCAAGCGGGAGACTCAGGAGTCCTGTACGCCAGCAGGTGCACCACAACATACATGCATGTAATGGGGACCAGTTAGATCACAGGGGCCAATCTGAGATTGGGTGGGTCCAGAAAAAACGTTACATATATATATTGTGACAGTATACGGGGAAAAGTGGTAGAGGGAAGGTACTTACGACCCAGAATCCTACACAACCTTTTCCCTTTCTAAGTTCACTTTAGAAACTACAATTCCTAGCAAGCAACACAGCAGGTTCAGGGTTACTAATAGGACACACCTGATTCTAGTGCTAGTTCACAGCCTGAGAGAAAGGCAGAGTGACCTGGTACGGTAGATGTGTGGGAAGATCAGTAAGTCTGTCTTATGATGTTCTCTGGTGTAGTGTAGTCTGGTGTAGCCTGTGTACGTTTAACTGGTAAGTCAGGTAGCTGCCCAGAACACAGTAGATAGGATTAAAAGTGCTATTTAGCCAGAGCTCTAAGAAGATCTAGGATTTTCCTTTGCTTCAGTTATGTTCATTTATTTAATGCATAGTTGTTTTGTTAAAAATAAATACATGCACCAAAGCCGGAGTTTCTTTGATTTCTTACCATAGATGATTGTGCTAAAGACCCTCAAACACGTGGACGTGTCACATATAGTGGAGAATACGGCACCGTTCCTAAGTGGGGATCCCCAGATGACATACCACAATCTGGAGCCATGCCCATGTCTATGCCCAGCTAAAGCTGGAAATATTAACTCGCTTGGGCGTCCCTGCAGAAGTTCATGCACAGAGGTTTCATGCTTGGTCATTTCAGCTGGAGAACGCAACACAGTCACAAATGACTTGATTCACCTTGCCCGAAAATAGCTTGAGCCCAAAGTCAACACAGGAGTGCAGGTGGTGGAACAGTGGTGGACTGATTTGTAAGAGGGTTACCTCCTCCTCTTCCTAGGAGAGTCAACCAGGGAGATCCCCACACTGCCAACCAGTTGACTACTCTGGTCGAGAGGTATGGCATCAATGGAGAACATCAACAGCCTCCTGCTCAAGAGCTGGTACAAAACCTGAAAACGCAGGATGGCAACAAGAGTAAAACTGTTCCTAGGTTTAAAGGAATTGGGAGAAACTTTGGACCTAATCAGGATAAATGACCCCAAACCCTTATCAGATGGGCGGAAAGAGACAAGGGAGAATACGAATAGCAAGCAAAATATTTCAGGTGCCAGGAGCTTGGTCATATAATAAAACACTGCCCACTATCCAAAAAACCCATGCAATGTGGGAGAAAAAGGCCAGGTTTAAACAATGTATTCTTTCACAGTGGTGTCTTCATTTGCAGCGCTCCCCTCTAACGTTCAATATTTGTGCTCTATCAAGGTAGAGGGGAAAAGGGTACAGGTTCTGCTAGGCTGCGGAAGCATGGTTACCCTAGTTCCCCAACCACTGATAAATCCTGACAATTTGGACAGCTCTGACCCTGAATATAATATGCATCCATGAGGACAAACATCAATATCCTACTGCCTAAGTGGACTTAGAAGCTGAAAGGGGGTCATTGTCTTTTTGGGTGTGCGTATTACCTATAATAAATAACCTGTGATGTTGTCCTGGGGAGAGATTTTCCTTATTTTTTGGGACTGTACAAATAATGTATTTCACCTGAAAGAGTTAATAAGAAGTTAGCTGACATTTTTCTTTAGGGTAAACACAAAGTAAGAACTCCTGCCTTAGGGAAAGATGTTGCACTTTCAATGGTAATGGTGATGAACCTAGTCAGGAAGTAGGGTTTTAGGACCTGCGTCTTAACCATTGGAAGTTTAGTGCAGCACAATGGGATGATCCTACTTTAGTAGATCAGAAAAAGGGGGGGAAGGAAAACACAAAATGGATGTGTTTCCTAAAAGAATTCACTATACTGCACTCCTACTTGATTTAAAATTTAACTTTTAATATATTTTCCATAAAACATATGTTACCAAAAATGTCGTGTATTGTGCATTAAAAATAAATTAAATTGACAGTACCTAGCGTCTGTGTCAGTGAATGTGTGTTGGAATGGTCTCAAACGACAATTAGTAGTAGAGGCTTCAGGACACAGAATGCTACTTAGTCAGGGTATGAACCCCTCTGGGGCACCTATGAGATCAGGTACACAAGTAATAGTAAATAAATAAATAAACGTGCACACTCAGTGACTAAGATGTGTCGTAAAACTACAGCAGTCCTGCTTAGACTTGTAAAAGTCCCTGAGGAAGCTCCTTTGCTGGAGGGAAACGCGCGTTGGACGCGCCATGTTGTCAGTCTCCTACTTCGAGCTGCTTTTATGTAGTGTTCTGTAGTCTCCTGGCTTTATCTATGTAGATCTGAATTGGGTACTCCACTAACACTCAGTGCGCAAGCATTCCTGCTCTTTATATGATATAACCATTTGGAGTGTGCTGTAGAATGATTCAATGATCAATATGCTGTGAACATTTGCTTCACTATGCTGTGAATCATTTACCCTCCATCACTATACTATCAGTAGCACTTCTATATATATTGGATGGCAATACTTGTATAACTAACATCCTTAAGTGCTCTGTGGTTTACAAGTCTAAGCAGGACTGCTGTAGTTTTACGACACATCTTAGTCACTGAGTGTGCACGTTTATTTATTTATTTACTATTACTTTTGTACCTGATCTCATAGGTGCCCCAGAGGGGTTCATACCCTGACTAAGTAGCGTTCTGTGTCCTGAAGCCTCTACTACTAATTGTCGTTTGAGACCATTCCAACACACATTCACTGACACAGACGCTAGGTACTGTCAATTTAATTTATTTTTAATGCACAATACACGACGTTTTTGGTAACATATGTTTTATGGAAAATATATTAAAAGTTAAATTTTAAATCAAGTAGGAGTGCAGTAGAGTGAATTCTTTTAGGAAACACATCCATTTTGTGTTTTCCTTCCCCCCCTTTTTCTGATTCACTTTTCAGTTCACAGTTTGCACCCACTTCTTTGGATTACCATTTATTTACTCATTATTTGCTTCAATTGGTGTGGTTTTGTGATCACTCCCTAACCCTAGTGTTTCTTTTACTTTAGTAGATGCAAGGGAAATATCTGGGTCCTGAATGAGTCCCCTGTACGTCCTAATGTTGTTTCCCATATTTTGAGGTCAAAAATTAGTTACTGTACCGAGTTGGGAAAGAACAAACATAATTATTAGTTCCCCAAATATTCAGGAATACTGTGTTAAATCTAGCACATAATCATGTCTTAGGAGGCCACTTAGGTGCTGAAAAAACAAGGCCAGATTCCTGAGGAGGTTTTATTGGCCGGGGGTATTTGTATCAGTGAGGATCTACTGTACTGCATGTCCCGAATGTCAGCTTACAGCTCAGCTTAAAACCTTTCGTTGTCCTCTTGTACCTTTGCCTATAATTCAGGTCCCATTTGAAAGAAATGACATGGGCCTGGTTGGTCCATTAACAAAATCAGCTCGGGACCACCATCATATCCTGGTAATCTTTAAGTATGATCCTCGATAACCAGAGGCGATACCCCTACGAAACGCCTCACAAAATGCATTGCTAGGGAGTTAATGCATATGTTCAGCTGAGTGGGCATACCTAAAGAGATCCTTACGGACCAAACCACTTAATGTATGTCCCAGGTGACAAAAGAGTAGTGTAAACTGTTTCAGATAAAGCACTTACTGACTTCTGTATCCACCCGAAGATGGATGGTCTGGTTGGGCGTTTTAACAAAACCTTAAAGCCATGCTATGGTGGGTTGTAGACAAAGATAGGAAAAAATGTGTCTTTCTGCTACCCTATCTAATGTTTTCCATTAGGGAAATGCCCCAGACATGAAGGGAAGGGATGTTTTGCTACCTGAAAAACCCTTAGGTTTTCCAGCTAATTCTCAAAGAAGCTCTGATATCAATATGTCGAAAACCCTCTTGAGACAAGAAAATCACGAGGATAGGAATTATGTCTCTAGGAATAGGTATGTATTCTCTGCAGTTCCTGGGAGAATACGTGCACTGTACTTAAACATGATATTTACCCAGGGCCAGGGAACCATGTTTGTATGAATCCCTATTAAGTTCCTAAAGCTAGATGGGATGCTATAAATGCTGAAGTTTGAATTTTTGGGGATTTGGGGCTAATTGAGGAGTCGCAGAGCGTTTGGAGTAACTATATTGTGTTGGCCCCAAAACCAGATGGTACAATTCATTTTTATAATAACTATCGTAAATTAAATAGTACCGTATATCCAAATCCGATGAAAGCCTGGGTAAAGCTAGGTACTTTACGGCATTAGACTTAACAAAAGGTTATTGGCAGGTTCCCCTTACAGACCAAGCAAAAGAAAAGAGAGCCTTCTCTACACCCGAGGGCCTGTTTCACTATAAGGTCTTACCATTTGTCTTACATGGAGCGCCGGTCACATTCCATCGGATAATGGACCACATGTTAAGACCACACAAACATTATGCCGCAGCTTGTCTCGATGATGTTGTAATCCATAGTGCAAACTGGGAGAGAGGCCTCCCTCGGGTTCAGCCGGTAACAGCTAACCCTGCCAAGTGCTCCATAGGCTTAGAAGAAACCAAATACTTGGGGTACACTATTGGGAGAGGCCTGGTTAAACCTCAAACAAATAAAGAAGAAGCAATTTTAAAAGAACACTGTCCACGTCCTGTCTCCAAGAAACAGGTTAGAGATTTTTTAGGTCTGACTGGTTATTAGTGTAGATTTATCCCGGATTTTTCTACAATTGCCAATCCCCTGACAGCCCTTACTAAAGGCAAAAGCCCATTCATGGACAAGTGGACACCGGCAGCAGAACAAGTATTTAGGGCACTGAAAACCGCCTAATGTGCTAGACCTGTGTTGGCTACCCCAGATCTTGCTGTGGAATTTATTATACAGACAAATGCATTGGAAGTTGGCCTGGGGGCAGTACTGTTCCAAGAGGTTCAGGGCAAAGAACATCCCATTTTGTATTTGAGCAGGAAACTGAACATTCAGGAAAATAATTGGTCCATAGTAGAGATTGTCTAGCTATTAAATGGGCACTAGAGACACTATTTGTTAGGAAGGCGATTTAAGCTAATTACGGATCATGCTGCACTAACATGGATGAGTCAAAATAGTGAAAGAATGCCAAGAGTAACCCTCTAGTATCCGAGCTTGCAATCTTTTAACTTCTCCATAGAACATACAGTGGGAACCAAACTAGGAAATGTGGTTGGTCGCTCTAGACCACTGACTTATATCCAGAGTCACTCACCCCAGTAGGTCTGAGCTGGAGGGGAGGATATTTGGCAGTATCTAGGGAAAAGTGGTAGAGGGAATTTACTTGGGACCCAGAATCCTACACAGTCGTTTCCCTTCTAAGTTCACTTTAGAAACTACAATTCCTAGCAAGCAACACAGCAGGTTTCAGGGTTTCAGGACACACCTGACTCTGTGCTAGTTGACTCTCACACCCTGAGACAAAGGCAGAGCGACCTGGTAAATGTGTGGGAGGATAAGGAAGCCTGTCTTATGATTTTGTCTGCTGTAGTTATAAAACTGTGTACGTTTCACTGGTAAATGAGGTAGCTGCCTGGAATAGTTAGGATTCAAAGGTCTGTTTAGCCAGAGCTCCAAGAAGAGCTAGGATTTGTCTTTGCGTCCGTTATGTTTAATTATTTCATGCAAAGTTTCTTTGATTTCTTACCCTATAAAACTGGGCTAAAGACCCTTAAACAGATAAACGTGTCACAATATACAGTATATATACACATGCAGGTAGATATATGTGTGCATGCATATATATTACAACACGGCTTTTCAATTAGTGTCACCCAGGTTAGATAAAGAACCCAATGTGATTGAACTCCTTTTTACATAATATATTCCACATATATGGCAATTTGTCATGCAGCCGTGTCTATATCCTTATGCGTGGGCATTACAAGTAGAGCGTAAGCCTTTATGGGAAGGGATTAATGTGTCTGTTAATTATTGCACTATATACCCTGCCAGTGTTATTTATGTAAATATAAAGCATTATCTTTTCATTTTAATTAGCAAGTGTTTTCAGCTTTCTTATGACACATTAGGCAGCGTTATTAAGTTCTCAGTGAACACAGAAAGAAATGTAGAGACAGGTCTTTAAATGAGCATATTAATGCCTGCTTGCTGGTTTTGTTCATCTGAAAAAAAGTGTAAATAGAGAAGGTCTAGAAAATTATCCCCGACAAGATCCGAAATAGCAAAATTATATCTGTAGAACTAGGTTTATCCTCTGAGAATGTCTAATTTCAACAGATGAGTTACCTTGTGCACAGCTGTCATGTGTAGAATACTGAGACTGCCTCAGAGTTGCTATGAATACCAAAGGGCCCGTTCATTAAACTCCGATAAGTGCTTTTTCTGGTGATTTTCACACCGATTTGCATCTCTATCTACTCATTAAGCCCTTAACGCATGTCCGAACAGTGTGCAAAATTGTCATTTTGTTTGCTGCACTTTGATTCCAGCTCTGCAGTTCCATGCAGTATGCAGATTGTGGGACTGGTTCTACATGTGTCGAAGAAGCTGATCAGGCCATATTCAAATGAAATTTATCATTGAAGAAAATGGGGAATCAGTCGCTTTGTAGGCAAACCCTTGAAAGGACATATTCATGGGTTATTCATTAATCTGCGAGTTTGCAGATTGCTCAGGAATCTTGGCTCACTCGAGGAGGTGAAATAGGGCTGGATGGATGGAGAGAGAGATTTGTAATAATTTGAATACATTTTACATATTTAAATTGGCACAGTTCCCAGGTATCTCTCTCGCAAAATCCCCATTTCACCTAACTGAGATTGCTGTACTGCAGCAAACTGGGCGAAAATAGCATGCAAATGAGATATACTGTGCAATCTTATGCATAAATCATTCTTAATGGATACGACGAATTTGGCGGTATTTTTATGGCGTCTACTTGCATTCTGTTTTCAAGCAATTTTTGCCTGGACAATGCAGTCGGAGTTTAATGAGTAAGCCTCAATTCATCGGTCTCCCCATTCTCCAGTACAAATAGTTGTTACAGTGGTAAGAGCAATTACTCGCATAAGTCCAACAGCCATTCTGTATTTCCCGGGGTTGTTTTCAGTAGAGAGAAACTTTCATCCAAGGTCGTGAACCAGACAAACCAGTTTAAAATTAAAAGATGTGTTTAATGCAAACAGAAGACACAAAGCGCTACATCAGTGGTTTTCAACCTTTTTTTGGTTAAGGAACCCAGAATTCGATTGTGAAATTCTGGGGAACCCCAAACCGCACCTTTTGTCTCTCGCCCCCCGACCACTTCCTTGCCCTCTTGCCTCTCCTCCCTCCCTCCTCCTCTCGTCTCTCCCACCCTCCCTTCTTTGCTCTCCTATATCTGGCCCCCCCTCCCTTGCCCTCCTGTCTCTTGCCCCCCTCTCCCTTCCCCTCTCATCTCTCCCCCCTCCCTCCCTCATCCTCCTGTCTCTTGCCCCCCTCACTCACCCTCCTGTCTCTCCCCCTCTCCCTCACATCTCAATTCTTGCCCCCTCCATCACCCTCCCGTCTCTTGCCCCCCCTGCCCCCTTCCCCCTCCCCTAGTGTCTCTCCTCTCTCACACTCTCCCCCTTACGCTTCCTCTCCCCACACTCACTCTACCCCTTTCTCTTCTATACACACACACCCTCTCACTTACACACACGCACACACTCCCCCTCTAACTCACTCACACATACTCCCCCTCACACACACAAACTCCCCCCCCCCCCCACACACACACACACACACACACACACACACACACACACACACACACACACACACACACACACACACACACACACACACACACACACACACACACACACACACACACACGTACACACACTTTCTCTCTCTCCCCCTCCCCCACACGGACACACACTCTCTCCCCCTCCCCACACGGGGACACACACACTCTACCCTCTCCCACACAGACACACACACTCTCTTTAATGGAGCCGGTGGTATGAGCTTTCTCTCCCTCCTGTCATCCGGAAGTTGACTGCAGAAGCAGGAGAGGAAAGAAAGCAGTGACCGGGTGGTTACTGTTTGACGATGCCTGGTCAATGCTATGTGGGGGTAGTGCAGTACCACCGGAGCTGGGAGAGTTGTTTCAGCTCTCCCCCCCTTGGCGGCTGCGGGACCCCAGTGGAAAATCACAGAGCTACATATTTTAAGACAGCATTTTGAATAGTTTTGCATATCTCTAGGTTTCAGACAATTAAAAAAAGTGAATAAACTCTTGTGTATTCCTTTTTTTAACCCTTGTAGAAACAAAACTTGAATGGCTTTATGTTTAAACACGTCTCCGTCCCAGAATTATTAACTGGATCAAGTTTGTTCATTTAAACCAATTTAATAACTAAAATAAAATTATTTCTCACACGTTTTGGTCTCTGAAACCAAGCTGTTTATTTTTAGTGAGGATCGCGAGGAGCAAGATGTCTTCTAAACATTTCCTCCCAGAGAAACACGCAAGCGAAAGACGGGACACTCTCACAGTGGAAGTGGAGGGATAAGCCACTTATCAAAGCCTTTTACCGCTATGGTAGTGAAGGGGTTAACTCCTCTCGCAACCTTCCAGGTAGGCCTAATCACCCACCCTGGGACTACTACCCCCTTCTGCCCCAAGAAACAGGCTTCTGAGGTATAATTCCTTCATTGCCTTAGTGGCCAGCCGCTAAGTTAATGAAGCTTTTTTAATATTAATTGTAATACTAGTGTAGATGAGCAGGGGGTCTCCGTAGCAGAACCACGTTGATTTGAGGTCCGGGGACCCCCTGAATCCCGAGATACGGGCCCCGTTATGGGGTGCCGGTATCTCCTATGCATTTAAATGTCCCGCGTCACGTGACCGTTTTGTGAATTTTGCTATCACAGGTAAACGAAGCTTTGTGAATACCATGATAGCAACGCTCAAGGAACTGGCGAATTAAACGGCCCAGTGATTTTTTTAAATGAAGGCTTAAAGCATAGGCCCCGCGTCTTACCAAGCTTAAAATGTAATGCCATTAATTAAAATGATTTGAAACCTAATGACTGAATAAAGAAACCCCACCCAGGCCTATGCCCTAAACCAGCTCACCCCGACCAACTCCAGTCCTCAAGGCCACCATCAGGTCAGGTTTTCAGGATATCCCTGCACAGGTGAATCAAATCAATTGATTCAGCTACCTGTGCTGACGCAGGGATATCCTGAAAACCTGACCTGTTGGTGGACTTTGAGGACTGGTGTTGGCCACTTCGGCCCTAAACTTTTTTTTTGGCTCACTTACAGTAGGTCTTTAGCCACACCGCTATTTCTCAATAAAACAGACAAAGGAACGAGCTACAATCAGATTATTATTATTATAAGCAAAGAATGAGCTCAGAGAAACATTGTCACACATTCACTTATCACATTCAAATATTGCTTCGGTAGTTAATGCAAAAAAAATATGCTGGAATTTTAATGTGTTTGTGTCCTGTTATCAAAAAGGACGGCATAAATGTATATAGAGTTACTCAATTATTCTGCTTTTTCCATGGATTTTCATTTCAAGAGGTGCATCATTTGAGGCTGCACTAAGGGAGAAAAGTAGCTGTGTTATTAAGCATAGTTCCTGCAATTATACCTGGTTCTAAGGAAAAGTTGGAAACAGAGTGAGTCATTCAAAGATCGATGAGGTATTCACCACACATGAAAAAAGGGTCTGAAAATGAAGTGTATTGTTAATCCTTTAGCTCCGTGTTGCAGCAGAACGCTGCTTACAGTTGCAATCTCTCTCATACCCAAAACAATTGTTGCCATGCCATCTGCGGCTACTAGTCTGCTTCCCTCCTGGCAGTAAGCCCTGGTACAAGCAGGGCTTACCAGTAGTTGATATAGGGGTTTTCCCCCTCCGAAGAGGAGGCGGTGACATCAGGCCTGGGCACGACCAATCATGGGACAGACCTGATGCCTTCCTCCTGGCAGTACTTAATGGCAGTACCGCCTCAAATTCGGTAGTGCCTTTCCCCACTTGAGGAAGGCAGGTCACACAGTGGAGATGCTGATTATTGGGCCTTCTCCAGTCCTCTACCCTCCGGGGGAGTGTTAGTGTGCTAGAGAGGCAGGGAAGAGCTAGGATGGCTGTGGGTGCCCTTGGCCTGTAGTGACGGTCCAGGGACCATCCTTCAGTGGAAGCTGAGAAGTACTGCATCGGGCAGAAGCCTGCCCTATTAATGTGCTGAACAGAAGAGTAAATAAACCATTCCTGCTGTTCTAACTCCTAGCCTGGTGCGTGACCTTACTGGGGGGAGAGGTAATAGTTCTACCGTGGGAAATCACCTTCAGTTCCTGGCGCCTACGGCAGATGGAGGCGCTGCACTGCTAAATAATATGTAGGGTATGAACCCCAGAAGCCTAGATCTGTGTCCCCACTACAACCAGCGGATGACTCAGCCCTCCTGTTACCAGCAGGTATCATGCAGCACACGATCCGTAATGGCCAAATCTCCCTCCGGGTGGGGGAAACATATTGTACTGTCACATATAGCAGTATTAATGGAGGTCCAAGCCCTAATGAACTATTCTTGTAACATCGTAATGACAAATGGGTCAGCTGCTTTTACCCAAATGGATTTTATTGAGGATATTTATTGTTACTGGGCAGAAAAGATGGTTGAATGAATTAGGAGGCTATTATTGCTTGAAGTTTAACAAAAACAAAAACATCTGTTTTCATTATGCTGTGAGTCTGTTTTCCAATGTTTAGAACTTTAAGATGAGATCCACTGTATTCTGATGAAAGGAACTCAAATCTTCTCCAACACAGGAAATTGGCTTCACAGCAGAATGGGAAAAAATAGCCTACCCATGATGGCAGAGGCAGATTCTAAGTTAACTTACAGTATGTAGCCAGGTACCCCATGACTACTAATTTTATGGCCCCTCCAGCACCGTAAGGCTGCGCTTATAGTGCCCGCGACGGGACGTCGCTCCGAAACGAAACAATGGACTTCGTCGCGAGCGCTTATAGTAAGCGCGACGGGCGACGGAGCGACCAAAAATTTGGAAGCCAGGGAAATTTGATTTTTCAAAGATTGTCGCCACATCTAACTGTCTCTGAATCAATCAATAACCCCGTCACTAGCAACATCGATAAAAGTAAAATTATAAATTTCGCGGGTGGCAGGGCCTGGTTATGTATTGTATAGGAGGAAGGCTTACAAGCCACTCCCCAAGGAAGGAGGGGGTTTTCCTCTAGAGCAGTGTTTCCCCACTCCAGTCCTCAGGGAACCCCAATGGGTCAGGTCTCAAGGATATCCCTGCTCCAGCACAGGTGGGTCAATTTTGTCAATTCAGTCATTTTGACTGAGCCACCTGTGCTGGAGTAGGGATATCCTTAAGACCTGGCCTGATGGGGTACCCTGAGAACTGGAGTTGGGATACACTGCTCTAGAGGTTAGAGCAAGTGTTTCTGGTAGTTAGTTCTGTGCTGACCTCTCTGCGTGGAGACCAACGCCTCTCCTGGATGGGAGTGGGATGAGGCCTTGTGTGTGTTGTGGTAGCTACATGATCTCCCTTAGGGGGGAGGGGGCTGGGGGGGAAAGGTGCTACATGTATATCAGGGATGGGCAACTCCAGTCCTCAAGGGCCACCAACAGGCCCAGGTTTCAGGATATCCCTGCTTCAGCACAGGTGGCTCAAGCAGGGATGTCCTGAAAACCTGATCTGTTTATGGTCGTTGAGAACTGGAGTTGCAAACCAAACCCCTGCTGTATATAGAGACTCAGTGTAGCCAGACTTCCTATTCTTAGAGCTGCGGTAAAAAAAGAAGAAAGAAGCAAAGAGCCACGGCTTGGGAGAAAGTAACAGCCATGGCGCCCTGTGAGGGGCCCATACTTCCGTATCGGACTACCCTCTGTGTTAGTCACTACTGCCAGGATATGCCGTGGTTGCATTTCCATGGATTTCCAAGGCAGCAGGCACAGAAAGACTGGCTACATCTGTACAGTTTCTCATGTTCATATCCCTGCCATATATATCTACAATGTACCACAACGCACCAGAAGACAATCTGACTTGCCCATGTCATAAAGAGTCGACACTGGAATTCAAACCAGGCTCACCCACTTCAAAGACAGTCACTCCACTTGGAGACGACGTTCTGAAATAAAATCTGACCTCTAAACCCCGTTTTAATTACGAAATAAGAATATCTGTTTATTTTATTTATCTGTGAACGGCGCCTTAAAATATGCGTCCAAATGCATTGATGAGCCTTCTAATGAAACGCGACGTGAAGACATTTACATTGATTATCATCTCGAGATCCCAGGATTTAGTTTACCCTTCACAAAGCCTTTTTATCTGAGAAAACAAGGCAAAAAACAAAAAAAATAAAACACTTTTGTTAAGAATGAGGACAAAAAAAAAGCAAAGTTTGACATAAGAAATTCTGTTTTTCTGATGTATTTTTCTTTGGAAGATGTGCACACTGGGTGACAGGTACTTCACAGAAAACTCTGCATGAATCACTTAATTTACCACATTCTCCCTGCAGACAAAACAGACCTTTTCACAGAGATCAGTGGCACCTGTAATCAAGTTCTCAGAGAAAAAGGAAAGGAAATGTAAAAGCAGTTCTTCGGTTCACAGTATCACTGTCGGCATGTTGGTTTTTCGTGTGTGCACCTGAAACAGGTCCAAGATCCAGAATAGTGAAGGTCAGCAGAATAGCACAGAGACAGGAGTTGACATATAAGACAATCTTGGGCTCAGTGTTGCTTATGTTTAGAGACCCCCCCCCACCCCCTACCATCACCCCCACCCCCCGTCTCACCAAATAAGATGTCCTGTTCACAGCTGTCAAACTATATTTGACAATTGAAAAGGTTGACAGCTCCAGTGTGTTCTTATCATCTGCCTGAGCCAATCACACCACACCATTTGAATATTACATTTCTAAATACAATTTGGGCGCAATGTGACAAGCTCATAAGTTGTGTCTTAACTTCTCCACTGCCCGACTCTTGCGTTCTGCTGAGGACGTCTTCTCTCTACCCCTTTTGTTTCTAAGGCCCTCTCCCGCCTAAGACCCTTCTCACTGACTGCCCCACACCTTCCCCTCAATATCCAACTGGCAACCTGTCTATCCAACTTTAGGACCTTTCTTAAAAGCCACCTCTTTAACGAAGCATATGGGTAGCTCCGTGGCTGGTACTATACATCTCATATGCACTGACCCTGGCCCCTTGCAGACACACTTATCAGAACACCTTCCTACTGTCTCTGTAAGTTCTCCCCACTCTTCACTTAGGTTGTAAGCTCTTCGGTGCAGGGACTCCTTTTCCTGTTGTTTTATGTTTGAAGCGCTTATTCCGATTGTGTTATAATATTATGTCACTTGTTTTGTTAAGCGCTATGTACCTGGATGGCGCTATATAAATAAAGATATATATTCATACATTCATACATACATACATACATTCATACATACATACATACATACATTCATACATACATTCATACATTCATACATACTGTACATACATATCAGTGTCACCAAGACATCACTTCGTAACCTTGCAGTTCTTAGTTTCTGACACAATGTGACAGAAAAGATATGTTAGACTGAAGTCATTACCACCTCTATCACGCTGGCATTTTGAGTTTAATGTATGTCCTAATCTCCTCCTCATAACTGCAGGAGAGGTCGTGTAACAACGGCTATTGATAATCTATTAAAGAAAAAGTGCCCTATTCTCATCCAGCCCCAGAGGACAATGTTTCTGTAGCAGACTTTCTGCAGGTAATAGTATAACCCAAACAAAAAGCCAAAGTGGGTTATGCTCTAAAGCAGATAGGGCAAACTCCAGTCCTCAAGATTTAACAACAGGTCAGGTTTTAACGATATCCCTGCTTCAGCACAGGTGGCTCAATCAGTGTCTCATTATTTGACTGCAGGCTTAGTAGCCTGCAGCTGAGCTACTGATTGAGCCACCTGTACTGAGGCAGGGATATCCTTAAAACCTGACCTGTTGGTAACGCTTGAGGAGTGGAGTTGTCCACCGCTGCGTTAGAGTCTAAATGAAATCAGAAGGGTCTTTACAGCCCCCCCCTAAACCATAGTTAATGTAGCAAGTGGATAATTTTATTAAAAAGGTTCAGAACAATGTGGGTTCCTTTAGATGTTTCATTTAATGCGTCCACCGCACATGAAAGAAGCACCTCGAATAACAAAAGGATGGAAATACTGTCTAGCGCTCTTCTTTTGAATGTTTAGAGATATATGGCTGTTTACTGTATGTCAGGTGTCCTTAACCATGTATAAGATCAATATTATCAAAAAAAATTGTGGGGTAAAAATTGCACCATATATATCATATTTAAAAGTCTGAATTATGTAAATGGAATTTGTAGCTCTGATACATATGGTACAGACTTTGGGGCCTATGCAGAGAGCAGCGCTAGAATAAATTGGAGAGTTTAAGAAAAAGTAGCTTTAATGGAGAGTTTTATTCTCCATATGCAGAAATGGGCGAAATCCGCTGTTTTTAGCATTACTGCATGTGGAGAATTGTAAATGAGGAGATGCGCGCAGCTGAAAGGGAGAAAAAAAAATCGCGCATTTTTTTTTTCCCCTATAGCCGGCGAGCTCCTGCTTCTTGCCAACTTTAGTTGGCGGAGAAAATTGACGAAAATCGCGCCAAAAACAGCCGCTAGATGGCGAGCGCGCCTTTCTGAATTTGGATATTTTTCAGACTGGCGAGATGTAGGTTCTCGCCAGCCGCGCGGCGAGATTTCTAAATAGAAAAAAAAAATGGCGCTTTTTTCATACCTCGCCATTTTCGGCTGTTTTTAGCGCGATTTTCGCCGGAAAATGGCGAGATTGTTAATAGCGCTGCTCTCTGCATGAGGCCCTTTGTCCTAAAATTGCTCCACTTTTGCCTTGATGCATATGCCCCATCTTAGGCTTAGTCCATAGACACTTCGCCCGTGCGGAGGCGCGCTGAGGGAAAGCGATGCTTTCCCTGGCCTTAGAGCGCGCGCCGTTCATGGGTGTGTCTGGGGGGCGGACCAGTGACATCACGGAGCTGGTTCGCCCTCATTGGGCGAACCGCTCACGTGACCGGCCCTGCGCTCCGGCGAGCTCAGAAACTTAAGATTTCTTAAGACACACGCTTCCGCAAGCGTGCGCGAGCCCCTGCTAAAGCCGCTCTCATTGCGGCTGCAGGGGCTCACTGCCGAGCAGCAGCGTGCCTCAGCACAGGTCAGCGCTCCATGCCCGAGGCCTTATGCTTATCCTACAATAGTCTGAATACACGTGTAACGGGTCTTCCCTATGACTACCTCCGCTACTACGTGCTGTGCAACCTGTGTGGCTCTCAGGAGCCTAAGCCTCCGCTTGGGGAACCTGGGGTACATCTTTATCATACATCTCTAGGTGCAACGCCTCCACCTGGGAGGGATCCCAACGGAGTGGGAGGAGGCCCTCACAGGAACAACCACACAACACTACAGAATATAAAACAGGACGGGCTTTACTGCATGGAAACACACAAATCACGTAACAGCATAACATCAAAACAGCATAACATCAAAACAGCATAACCGCATATTGCGCCACGGCGGACGCTAACCACACTATGCGTCACGGCGGACGCTATCACCTCTAGGCGTCACGGCGGACGCTAACCACCTCTAGGCGTCACGGCGGACGCTAACCACCTCTAGGCGTCACGGCGGACGCTAACCACCTCTAGGCGTCACGGCGGACGCTAACCACCCACAATGTGACCCCACCCTGTGTCCAGTAACCCCCACCCAAATGTCTCGTGTTCTCAAAGTCAAATACCACTGTACATGTGTGTGTGTGACTGCGCAGCCACTATGTTTGGTGATAGGCCTGGTTGGTGCACGTGAGATGCAGGTTACCTGCCCGGGCTCCAGCCACGGGTACCGCGATATAAATCCACACGATCCAACGGGGTCCTCCACACCGCGTGGGTTGAAAGTCCAGCGCAACAATGTCACTCCTTGTCGCAGGGTCTTGGGTGGTGTTCTGAGCCCAGAACCCACCTCACAGGGCCGCACGGCTTCAACACTGTGTCCCTGTCTATTCAACCAATAAATGGGGCAGTGTCCCTATCTAGGGCCTGTCCCTAAGCTCCACAAGCTAATAGATGGCTCAGGACCTAACTGGGACCTTGGGGGCTGCTGGCCTAATGCAGAGGGTCACTCACCCCTGCATCTACCTCCTACCCCTAGCTGGTCCGGATCCTGAGTGAGTGCGTGGCTGCAAAACCCCGCGAAATGTATCTCTTTGCTAGCAGGGGAATCTGGCCTTCTGATAGGCTCCCTGGCATCAGGTGTCTCTGCCCCTATGCACCCTGGGGGCTGGCATGCTCATCTCGCGCATGCGCGAACTATCGGGTCCTCCCGCGCTGGGTTGGGGCACTGCGCATGCGCAACAGCCCTAACATGGCGGCGCCCTGCTTCCCGAGCCGCCGGGCCGGTAGCAACGCGATCGCGGCCTTAGCGACGGCCCGATCGCGTCCCCGGCAACCGGCCTGCTCGCCGCTCGCGTCCCTAGCTACCAGGGATCGCTCCTTCGCGCACCCGGCCCCCCCCTCACTCCCTCGTACACAGCGTCTGCCGAAAGGGAGAAGAGGGTCAGCCATGACAGGGGGGAACCTGGCTACATCCTCCCCCTGGTGAGAACTCCAACGTCCTCGCTTGAACCACATAACCTTCCAACAGTGTACAACATTTATATAATAAAAATGCAGTGTTAAAGTACAACTTAACGATTACTCTAAACGAGATTGTACAGTTCAACAAACATATTGATAACTGAGGCTAGCTTGGCTTTAGCTTGCTGCTGAGACTCATAGTGAGGTGCCCCTAATGAATCATAAGCCACTCTAGTGGGAGGGCGTCTCACTCTCTGACTCCTGCGAGTCTCAGACTCCATTTCTTCCTCTTGAGACAGACCATCGTAGGCTTGAGGCCTAGACTCTCTGGCAGAGGGTGAACCAGTTTGAGGAAAGTCTCTTTGCAACTGAACATTGTCTCTTTGAGGCACAAAACTCGGAGTGGTAGGATCTAGTGATTGATTACTTGGTGAAAATTCCAATGGCGGTACTTTGTCAGCTGGCCCCTTACTTGTTGCGCCTTCGGGAGGTGCCCACCAGTCTCTGTTGGATGTTCCCTCCAAAGGATCCTGAATGGTCTCATCTATGGGGCCGGGATTCGCAATAGCCTCTTCAGGCTCACTGTCGTTCATTACTGTTTCTGTTTCAGGTTCACTTTCTCCCAGTTGGGAGATAGGTAACAAGTGGTTTCGGTGCCAAACTTTTACTTTGCCATTCACATCACGTATGCGATAAACAGGGAGGCCCGGCATTTGGGACTCTACTTGAAAAGGCCCTTCCCTCCAGCGATCAGCTAACTTGTGCTTGCCTGGAATCCCTAAGTTGCGTAGGAGAACTGCGTCTCCTGGTTGGAGCGCTCTATAGCGTACTTTGTGGTCGTACCGTCTTTTATTATTGGCATTCAATCGAGCGGTGGCTCTTTCAGCTAACTGATAGGCACGGTGCAGACTGTCCTGGAGTCTCTGCACATATCAATAATGAGCCATGTTGGGTATCCCGTCGGTAGATACCCGTAGGCGGATGTCGATTGGCAGTCTGGCTTCTCTCCCGAACATCATGAAGTATGGGGTGTATCCGGTGGACTCGTGCCTAGTGCAATTGTAGGCATGCACCAAGGCCTCAACATGTTTACTCCATTCTCCTTTTTGGGAATTTTTCAGAGTGCCTAGCATGTCCAGCAATGTCCGATTAAATCTTTCAGGGAGCGCATCTCCCTCCGGGTGGTAGGGAGTAGTCCTGGACTTTTGAATGTTCAACAGTGTTAGCAACTCTTTGATCAGCTTGCTCTCAAAATCCCGTCCCTGGTCAGAGTGCATCCTGCTGGGCAGACCATAATGCACAAAATACTTCTCCCACAGCACTTTAGCCACTGTGGTAGCCTTCTGGTCCTTCGTGGGGAAAGCTTGAGCGTATCGAGTGTAGTGATCTGTCACTACTAGCACATTTCCTATACCCTTTGAATCTGGCTCTATGCACAAAAAGTCCATACAAACTAAATCCATAGGCCCAGCACTTTTGAGATGGCCCATTGGAGCAGCACGGGTGGGAAGGGTCTTCCTATGAATGCACCGTAGACATTTTCTGCAGTGTTGTTCAATGGACTCCCGCATCCTAGGCCAGAAGAACCGGTCTCGCACTAAACCCAAGGTCTTATCCACCCCCAAATGTCCATGATCATCATGTAGTGATCTTAAAACGAGACCTTGCATACGCCGAGGTAGAAATAGTTGTCGACGATCAGGATGATTGTGGAATTGAACAACCCTATAGAGTAGGCCGTTATCCATCTCAAACTTATCCCATTCTCTCATGAGAAGACCCACATCCTCGCGAGGAGCCCGTTTCACCAGTGCAGAGTCATTTTTGTGTAGGGCCTCTCGGACAGCCTTAGCCGCAGGATCATGTGTCTGAGCTAGTACCAGTTCCTTCACCGTGAAGATGACGTCTTGTGTTAGACCCATGCCATCAGGGTGGCAGTAAGCTTCTGGAAGGGCTTGAGGTCGACACCCTAAAGAATCCACTACTCGTAGCTCGGAGAATGCCACTCGGTCGTTTACAATAGCAGCAGTGGAACACATAGCTCTCATTCCTGGTCCTGGAATTTCTTCCCAAGGGCCATCGTCGGCGGTCTCGCCCAGTCCCGATCTCCTAGATAGAGCGTCGGCTCCTATATTGAGAGGTCCAGGCTTATATTTCATAGAAAACTGGTAATTGGCGAGGGTGGCCAACCATCTGTGACCGGTCGCATCTAATTTGGCCGTGGTTTGTACATAGGTCAGCGGATTGTTGTCTGTTCGGACCTCGAAGGTGACCCCATATAGGTAATCATGTAGTTTGTCAGATATGGCCCATTTGAGGGCGAGGAACTCCAATTTGTGAACTGGATAATTCTTTTCACTGGGAGTCAAACTTCTACTTGCATATGCCACAGGACGAAGCCCAGTGGGGTACTTCTGGTGTAGCACAGCTCCCAATCCGTTGAGGCTGGCATCCACGTGCAGAATGTAAGGCTTCTCCGGGTCAGCATATGCTAGAACGGGAGCCTCTGTTAAACTATT
Organism: Ascaphus truei; assembly: GCF_040206685.1. Taxonomy (NCBI): domain Eukaryota; kingdom Metazoa; phylum Chordata; class Amphibia; order Anura; family Ascaphidae; genus Ascaphus; species Ascaphus truei. The sequence goes on from NC_134483.1 coordinate 526,652,734, forward strand.
CTTCAGCCTCTTAAATGCTTCCTCACAAGCCGGCGTCCACCGATCCCCGAAGGGGGTCCTTGGGGGGGTCCTCTTCTGCTTGGGTTCCTCTGGATAGACCTTCAGCAGATCGTTCAGCACAGCTGCCTTCTTGGAGTATCCATCCACGAATCTTCTATAATATCCACAGAACCCGAGAAATGACCTCAGCTCCATCACATTCTCGGGTCTTGGCCAATTCACCACCGCCTCCACCTTGGCCGGGTCGGTGGCCACTCCGTCTGCGGACACGATATGACCCACATAAGTGACCGATGTTCGACAGAAGCGGCACTTATCCAATGAGAGCTTCAGGCCTTCTTTCCCTAAGCGATCCAATACTTTCATCAGCCTAGTCTCGTGTTCTTCAAGGGTGGCTCCGAACACAATTATGTCGTCTAGATAGACCAAACACTCACGCGGACACATATCTCCAATCGTCTTTTCCATAAGCCGTTGGAAAGTGGCTGGAGCACCACAGATACCTTGGGGCATCCGAGTGAACTGATAAAATCCCAGGGGACAGACGAACGCCGTCTTTTCTTGATCAGTAGGGCTCATCGGAACCTGGTAATACCCAGATCGAAGGTCCAACACGCTAAACCACTGGCTTCCGGACAGTGCGCTGAGAATCTCCTCTATTCGGGGTAGCGTGTATTGGTCAGGCACAGTACGTCTGTTCAATGTTCTGTAGTCCACGCACAATCGAACAGACCCATTCTTCTTTCGTACCACCACAATCGGTGAGGCATAGGGACTCCGAGATCCGGTCACTATGCCGGCCGTTTCCATCTCGTTCAGGACACCCCGCACATCCTCCACATCTCTGGGAGCTAAGCGGCGCGACCTTTCCCTAAATGGCGTGTCATCATTCAGACGAATCGTGTGCTGAGCGCTTCTGCTGCATCCCACGTCCATCTCACTAGTAGAGAACACATCTCGTCTCTCTCTCAACTGAGCACATAGCTTCTCTTTCCATGCTTCTCCCAGGGGAGACTCTCCGAAGTCGAATTGTAGTGCCTCGGCCTCTTCTCCCACACGGGCAGTGTGAACGGTCACTGGATCGTCTACAGGATCCACAGGATAAATTCTACCCAACCTTTGTCCTACTTCCAGCGGCACGGTATGGAGAGACATGTTCTGGATAGACACGGTAATCTTCCTAGGGACAGTAGATGGCCAATCCCGTACTTCAGGTATCATTCGGTATCCCCACTGATTCTCAGACTCGGGGAGGGTCTCTAGCGAGAAGTATCGGTCGTGTTCGTGCCTACTGGGGTACTTGATCAGCGCTGTCACGTGCCTCACTCCCCCTGGTGGAATCTGCAATAACCCTCGCTCTTGATTAAAGATTTCACCATACTGTTCCTCATACGCCACCCTATAGCATTCTTCCCGCAGGCCAGGGGCTATATTCAGGGATGACAACGGTAGCTCACCGGCTTCTTGTAGGAATGAGCGAATCACCGACCTCACAATATCGGCATTCGTGCCTAGTATGATGGGGGCACTGGGATGTTCTCGAGCCTCTGGACAGACCAAAGCTTCCACCAGCATGGGATGCGACTTGTTAGTGTTCAACTGCAAGATATCCAGCTTGACCGCTACTATTCCGTCTATGGGATAATCATCTTTACTCAGTCCCCATAACTTCATCTTTTCGGCTGACTGCAAGGGAAGATGGCTGAGGTGCTGGTCGTAGAATGGACGGTAGATGATGGTCACCTGTGATCCAGTGTCCAGAAGTGCTGAAGAGTATATCCCCTCCACGACGACTCTTATTACAGCGGTGGGCCCTACTCGGCAGTAAGCATCGGCCGGGGGCGTCTCCTCCGTGGAAGGCCCCCCCGACTCCTCGGCAACATCTTCGGGTATGGTTGATAGGGACGAGCTTGCCTTCCGCACGGTCACGGTGTAGGTCTGGGCCTTAGTGGGGTTTGAACAGTTCCTTGCAACATGGCCCTGCTCGCCACAGTTGAAGCAACGGAAGTCTGGGCGGGGACCCGGACCGTCAAGTGACCTGGGAGCGGACCTAGGCACCTCCGGGGTGGCCGTATCCTTACCGCTCTTGCTCCCCTTTGCTTTGGGCACTGTTGCTTCCTTGGTCTCATCCTTGCGCGGGTCTTTGGCCTTCTTGGGCGTATGCAACCTAGTATAGGCCTCATGACCCTTCACCTCATCCAGTAGGTCTTCTAGAGTAGGGGGGTCTCCCTTCTGTAGCGTGCGTCTGAGCATTATCACGATATGGTGCGTGGGTATGGCTCCCCGCAGGAATTGAGTGCGCCTATACTCATTTACTTCTGAGGCCTTGATGACTTGGCGGGAACGTAGCTCCCACAAGAGCAATTGGATCCGCTGTATGAACTCGGATAGGTCTTCCCCCTCTTTCTGGCGGAGATTGTAATACTTAGTCCATAGTTCACTCACATCATCTTCCTTACCATATGCCCGGGTAAGCGACTCCATCATCTGATGTGCGGTAACCCCCGTATGCTGATCTTTATACATCTTGATGGTAGTGGACGCAGGCGGGCGCAGGCACTCCATGATTCGTTGTCTTTTCACCTCATCAGGACAGGTCCACTCTTCCAGTACCTGTGAAGCATATTCCTTCCAAACATCAAAAGCCTCTTCACCAGTGGGAGTAGGGTTTACCCCTGAAAAGAGCTTTAACTTGCGGTATGGCTGAGGGGAAGGGGATTCGTGCTTGGGCCTACCCAGTTGTTGGATGGCCTGGGCTAGTAATTGGATTTCTCCCATTCTACTGGGGCTGGAGCTCCGTCTGCTTGAGCGACAATTAGCACAGGATAATACACTGGCCTCATCCCCGCATACACTTTCTGGTGGGGACAGGGACATGCGCATACTAGTCTCTAGCAGGTCTGTTCTGGGGCTACAGGGTTCGGGTTTTATCGGCATTTCAGGATATATAACAGGACACCCTGAGCTGAGGGCCCCGTGGAAACGCAAGTTGGATGGGCCTTGCTGTGGCGACAATTCACATCCCCCAGTGATTAATACGGTGCACCATGCCCCGTCGGGGTCGGAGCGGCGACCCAAGATTCTGGCATCTTCTAAGCCTGGGTACTGCATTAGGATTAAACATAGTTCATAGGATGAGGCATTGGCGGGAACTTGTCCTACAGCAAGGGTTTGTGAGGGCGGGACTTGCCTTTTTACCGCCCACGTGTACACCTCTTGGCGGGAAGGTAACGTGTAACCTAACGACATTTTTACTGAGTTCGGGCACCCCAGGTCTCAATCTCAGCAGCGCCTCCAAATGTAACGGGTCTTCCCTATGACTACCTCCGCTACTACGTGCTGTGCAACCTGTGTGGCTCTCAGGAGCCTAAGCCTCCGCTTGGGGAACCTGGGGTACATCTTTATCATACATCTCTAGGTGCAACGCCTCCACCTGGGAGGGATCCCAACGGAGTGGGAGGAGGCCCTCACAGGAACAACCACACAACACTACAGAATATAAAACAGGACGGGCTTTACTGCATGGAAACACACAAATCACGTAACAGCATAACATCAAAACAGCATAACATCAAAACAGCATAACCGCATATTGCGCCACGGCGGACGCTAACCACACTATGAGTCACGGCGGACGCTATCACCTCTAGGCGTCACGGCAGACGCTAACCACCTCTAGGCGTCACGGCGGACGCTAACCACCTCTAGGCGTCACGGCGGACGCTAACCACCTCTAGGCGTCACGGCGGACGCTAACCACCCACAATGTGACCCCACCCTGTGTCCAGTAACCCCCACCCAAATGTCTCGTGTTCTCAAAGTCAAATACCACTGTACATGTGTGTGTGTGACTGCGCAGCCACTATGTTTGGTGATAGGCCTGGTTGGTGCACGTGAGATGCAGGTTACCTGCCCGGGCTCCAGCCACGGGTACCGCGATATAAATCCACACGATCCAACGGGGTCCTCCACACCGCGTGGGTTGAAAGTCCAGCGCAACAATGTCACTCCTTGTCGCAGGGTCTTGGGTGGTGTTCTGAGCCCAGAACCCACCTCACAGGGCCGCACGGCTTCAACACTGTGTCCCTGTCTATTCAACCAATAAATGGGGCAGTGTCCCTATCTAGGGCCTGTCCCTAAGCTCCACAAGCTAATAGATGGCTCAGGACCTAACTGGGACCTTGGGGGCTGCTGGCCTAATGCAGAGGGTCACTCACCCCTGCATCTACCTCCTACCCCTAGCTGGTCCGGATCCTGAGTGAGTGCGTGGCTGCAAAACCCCGCGAAATGTATCTCTTTGCTAGCAGGGGAATCTGGCCTTCTGATAGGCTCCCTGGCATCAGGTGTCTCTGCCCCTATGCACCCTGGGGGCTGGCATGCTCATCTCGCGCATGCGCGAACTATCGGGTCCTCCCGCGCTGGGTTGGGGCACTGCGCATGCGCAACAGCCCTAACATGGCGGCGCCCTGCTTCCCGAGCCGCCGGGCCGGTAGCAACGCGATCGCGGCCTTAGCGACGGCCCGATCGCGTCCCCGGCAACCGGCCTGCTCGCCGCTCGCGTCCCTAGCTACCAGGGATCGCTCCTTCGCGCACCCGGCCCCCCCCTCACTCCCTCGTACACAGCGTCTGCCGAAAGGGAGAAGAGGGTCAGCCATGACAGGGGGGAACCTGGCTACACACGGGTCACTCTATATACAGCAATTAGAGCTTGTTGGTAACAGAGCAGGGCTGCCAGGGGGAGAATCGCCGGGACAACTGTCCCAGGCCTGATGGCTGACAGAAACCCATCCGGCCAGACCCAGAAGTTGTTCTAGAATGGAAGTAGGTCGCGTGGGGGCCCCCTCCTTACAAATGGAAGAAGCAGGTGGGCCCTATCCCCTGGTCAATATCCCCTGCCCCAAACTGCACAAGCTGAGAGCCCCCAACCCTACTGTGCCAATACGTTCCTGTCCCTGGTCCCATACAAACTGGTGTCGGACCTGAAACAAAGTACAACTCATTTTGTTCAGTCGTACAATTATCTTTCGTTATTATTATTATTATTAATAATAAAAACAAATGTTTTCCATTGAAAATGGGGACTGTGTGCTCTGAAAGTGTCATCTTAGTGTGTGCCTTTCAGACGTGATGTAGGAAGTGGAGAGTTCAACAAAAGCTGATTTTATTAAAAGAGACAATAATTATTACTAAAAGAGCATACAGAGAAGTGCACTCTCCATAATGTAATGTTTTAATGATCAGAGTGAAATATTGCACTCACAAAAATAGTATGTAAAGCCCTTTAAAGCTGCAGTTCAGTCAATATCACGTGTTTTTTTTAATAAATCAGTTCTGTAGTAAGAAAAAATACTTTTAGCATTTTCTGTTTTTAAAAAAACAACTTTGAAAGACCAATTTTCTTGTATTCTATTTTAACAGCCATTTGCTAAGGTACTGCCCCTTCATGTCCTGTCACAAGCCCTGGCACACCCCTTTGTCAGCCCTGCCCTCCCTCTAGCACATGTCAGTGCAGGAGTGCTCATGAATATTCATGAGCTTCCACTGAGAGACAGAAGCAGAAGAAAAACAGATCCCTTCACTAATTATGTCACCAAATTTCGTCTATCAATACATGGAGAACGAATTGACCTGCAGCTATACAGTTCTTTAGGTAATTAGAGATTGCACACATTAAACTATTGAATTTAAAAAATATATTTAAAAAAAAGACTGAACTGCAGCTTTAAGAGAAGTGTGTTTGCACAGCAAGTATTCACCACAGAGCCAGGACCCAGAATCTTCCAAGGTCCCACAGGGCAGACAGAGAGAGACACTGTTGCAGCGTGTTTGCTAGGAGCTAGTGCAGGGCTTCAGCTCCATAAATGTTACTGTAGCTCTGCCTCCTTCGTGGTGGGTGCTGACGTGTGAAATGCATTCAGATCAGATATTAACTGTTACTAAACTTTGGCTGATGGCCATTTAGGATAGGGAAAGAAATCTCAGGCCTGAGGGTATGAGAGCATGGTACTGTACATACATGATCTGGAATGATAGCCTCTTGTCTCTTACAATAGGTGTGACAGGGATTTACCTAGCCCTTTGCCTTTCCAATGCACTGTGAAATTATCCAGAACTCTTCTGTTTTGGAGAATTATTGCTTTCCTTACAATACGCTTTATGGCTCCTAGTCAATTTGCTATGAACATACTGTACTAATCCGATTTATGAGGGAGATTTACTGATTTTATTTTTTAGCTGAAAATATAGATATATATATATATCATTTCCCAGCCATCTCCCTCCTCTCGCATTTCCTTCCCAAATGTCCACGAAAGAAGCTTTCAAATGTGGCTCAGAGTGACTATAACACCGTCTTCTCCTTGCTTGGGAATAGTCTTACTCATTTGAATAGTGTTGCGATTTTACAAACCAGGCGGGGGGAGGAAGTATAACCCACCACCCCCGGTCGTCGTCCCCCCCCCCCCCCAACAGGTCAGGTTTTCAGAATATCCCATCTTCAGCACAGGTGGCTCTGGCTCCAAAGTCTTCGAAGATTGAGCCTCTGAGCCACCTGTGCTAAAGCTGGGATATAATAATAATAATAATAATAGCATGTTCTTGTATAGCGCTGCTAGTTTTACGCAGCGCTTTACAGAGACATTTTTGTAGACACAGTCCCTGCCCCGTGGAGCTTACAATCTATGTTTTTGGTGCCTGAGGCACAGGGAGGTTACCCAAGGTCACAAGGAGCTGACACTGGGAATTGAACCTGGCTCCAAGGGGGGTAGGGGGGATTATTGTCTCCTAATCAAAGTGTCCCAGCTACAAAACCCGGGACAAAACCTTTGATAAAGAATGATGCCATATTAACTGAGGGAAAATACATGAGATTTCCGCTTTGAAAGATGTCTGAAGCCGGGATAATTTGATACAGTAAATAGGCTGGTATTACTTTCAGCCATTAACGATTTAACTCGTTGTTTAATTGGACTGCATTTTCTTGTCTTTCTTTTTTTTTTTTTTTAAGTGACTGGTAATTTAAAATACCTGATTTTGATTTTACTAAAATGATTGAAACATTTTTACATATGTTTAAATACTCAATGTCAGCGGGTGAATGATAAGCGTGGAACAATTATTAAGGTAATAGCTTCAAAGATAAGTCTGGGTGTTCACGGATCTTGTTGATGAATGTAAAAATAATTTGAGGTAATACCTATGTGAAAAGTGTATAATTTGGAAGGTAATTTAGCCATCAGCCAACCTTTAACCACTGTGTAGCTCCAAATTTTTCTTATTCAATGTGACAAAATATATATATTTTAAACTGATTTCATTATCACCTCAATCACGCTGGCATTTTGATTTTAATTTATGTTCTAATTTCATACTCTGACTACAGGAGAGGCTGTGTAAGAACGGCTATTGTTAAACTTGTACAGAAACCTTGCCATTTTCTCATTCAGCCTCAGCGGACAAAGTATCTCTGGCAGACTAATTTGGCAGATAATCAAACGTGTCTTCGCTGGCATACAGCACCTCAAAACAAAAGCCTAGGAGGTTTTAAACCGTACAATAAACACTTTTTCCAGTGCATCTTTTTTTACAGAGACCTAATCATTCCAGGCCTTAACACTCAAAGGGGGGGCTATTCATTGAAGTGGGATAGTGCGTCACATGAATGCTCTCATTGACTTCAATGGTACTTTGTGAGGTAGTGCCTAATCACACGTCAATAAATAACCCCCAAAGGCCCATTACTCATACAGTACCGCAGAAAGTTCAAGGAGTATAAGGCAGAAAGTTAATTTACTGAAAGTGGATTAGTTGGTGATAAGTGGTATGTACGATGAAAATTTAAATCAAGTTAGCATGTATTTTCCTATATATATATATACACACTACTTATTTCCCTTGGCCCTATCAGTGTAAGCCCTGTTAGGTACAGGCAGCTGGTTGGGTTAATTCCTCCGTAAGGCCTTGTTTGCTATTGTAGCCTTAGATGCAGTAGCTACAGTATATCTAAAGGCGGGCCTAGCAACTGCCAGAGAGTGTCAGTCTGGAGGAGGTACTGGCTGGGTGTCATGCTGGTGTGACCCGGTTCCCCCATGGGTCCCGCACCATCCCCTTACCTTCCGCTGCTGCCGGCAGCGGAGGATGGGGAGAGTGTGGGGAGGGTTGCGGGCAGTGGTGGCGGGCGACGGCATCGCCAGAGGTTCTCGGCAGCTCCCTGTGCAGGGTGCTGCCATATTGTAGTACGCACGCATGTGCAATAGGTCGTGCATGCGCAGTGACAAGCCCGCGAGTGGCAGCCAATGGGAAAGGGCTCCTAGCAGGGACTAAATGTCCCATGAGCCTCTGCATAGGCCAGGTGGCCCCGTACAGCCAATAGAACTGCAGCTTTCCCCCAGCAGAGAGATAGATACATTTTTGCGCGCTGCATCCACGCCAGTCGGAGTAGGGACAAGGAAGGGGTAGGTTGTATGTGCAAGTGTCTGTGGCACCTGTACTACGTGAGATTTCTCCTGGCAGGCACCAGCTAGGCCCCGACTCACCTGTGTAGTTTGGGATTGCTGCAGGGACAGGCCCATAGATAGGGACACTGTCCCTGTAGAACCAAACCATAGGGACAAAGCCAGGATGAGGCTGCATCCTGTCTCCGGTGATCTGAGACCAGATCATCCATCTGATACCGCAGAGACTCTTAAAGGTTGTACCATCTGCGCGGGACCCACCCAACATAGAGACGGAGGCTTTGCGGAGGACATCCGTGGATCCCATTATTGCGACATCAGCATGCCCGGTTGTGGGATCACCCGGCTGATACCCAACTCTGCACGTGCACCAACCAACACTTTAGTGGGCAGCGCTGTACCACACATTGGGTGGGGTATTACTTTGTCGACGCAAGGGCCGTTGGGTGCCCAAGGGCCCCTCAGTACATTGGGGACTGTGACTCCAGGGATGGGAACAAAGTATTGGAGGGTACGGCCATGCTTGGCCCGGTTGGTGGGACTGTATATATGTATGTTATCTTATATTTTGGTTGCCTGCAGTAAAACCGTTATCTTATACCAAGTGTGTATTCCTTATGTCCTGTAACGGGGTTATTCTACATAATAGAATCACGTACAGGTAGAGGCGCTACCGAGCATCACTCAGGTGCACCCCAAGTTCCCAGCAGCAGAGGCTCAGGTTTCCTGTGAGCCACAGGTATCGCACCGTACCACACACACCGTAGCCACACATCTCCCAGGGGGTGGGGAAAGTGCGCTACACTGGATTGTGATGACCTGTCAGTATCACACCTGCTCTTTTATTGGGCAGGGTTACAAGCCCAACCCCAGGGTATAAATACTGTCTCTCCCAAAAGTGGGTGTGTCTCTTTCCTCACTCTGTGGAGTGAGCAACAACTTCCCTGTGTCCAATAAGGGGGCATCAGGAGGAGCACCATGCTGGAGGAAGCTTGAATGGGCCTCAAGCCTTGAAATGACCTTCTTAGGGGAAGCAAGGAAAGTGATGTACCTGCTGTGTAAGATCCTAAACACCGCAATAAATACCATGAAACCATATACTAGTGTGATTCACTGTCTTGGGCTAAAGTAAGGTGTCAGCCTGGGCCATCCTACAATCCAGAGGATCCACGCTGATGGGAGGCGCTACAACCAATGAACAAAGGTACCCTGTAAATCCTGTCCTGATGATTCCCCACACCACCGCAGAAGTACTCAGCCCTCCTGTTACCTCACGGGTATGCACCATTTTTCACCAAAAACACTAGTAGTGGACCAAATCTCACTTAGGGTGGGATAAAGGGGCTACATATATATTATATGTATATATATATATATATATATATATATATATATATATATATTTATTGGCTGTGTTTTAAAGCTGTGTGAACGGCGAAGCATCAGCTTAAATGGGCTCCATGTGAATGGATGTTCCAGGCAAAAGGTGACACATTGTGTGCTCATTTGCATGTCATTTCCCAGAATCCCTTGCTGCAGTGGTAGCACTGTATGTGAGGTGATAATGGTTGAAAGGCAGGGTTGCAGACATGTGAATGTGCCCACAAGTGATATTCTTTATTGGCTATATATATATATATATATATATATATATATATATATATATATATATATATATATATATCTCAATCGATCAATCAAATAAAAATATTGCTTGTGAATCTGCTCACATGTCTTAGACAGGTCTGCAACACTGCTTTTCACCATTATCACCTAGCATACAGCGCTTCCACTGCAGCAAGGGATTCTGGGAAATGACATGCAAATGAGCACACAGTATCACCTTTTATCTCAAATCTGTATATATATATATATATATATATATATATATATGTCTCTGACATTATCCATCTGATTTTATTCTTTCATTCTAAAATTATTCTTTCATCCTAAAATGACTACATAACAAGGCACTTTGACAACCTTGCCTTGATGCCTATGATAAAACGGGTTCGTGCAGCCATTATTCATGCGAGTCATTTGCTTTAAATTAAAATAGCACCATTTACTATCATTTTAGACTTCTGATGGTGATCTGATTGAACTTGTACAGCTTGTAGATTTGTGTAGCTGGAACTTATGCAACACAATCTATATCAGATTCAAAACACTTATCTGAAAACAAAGTTATTCAATTACAGCTGCAGCTCCACAAAGGACCAAAGTAAATAATCACATTAATATGTGTTTAATGATTTTAAAACTTGCTGATTGATTCTCTTTTCTTTTGCTTTTTCTTTTTTTTTCTTGCGTGTAACATGAATAAATCTATTTATATGATCATTGGGGTGGAAAAAAACAAGTTCCTCTGGGTATAAGAAAACTCGCAGACTTTCAAATATAGTTTAATACTTGTCTGATTTATTTATTTCTTTGTAAGTACTGCAGTCAGCACCAAGATGTTAGAAAAGCATGGTGTGTGTGTGTGTGTGTGTGTGTGTGTGTGTGTGTGTGTGTGTGTGTGTGTGTGTGTGTGTGTGTGTGTGTGTGTGTGTGTGTGTGTGTGTGTGTGTGTGTGTGTGTGTGTGTGTGTGTGTGTGTGTGTGTTTTATTTTTAATTTTATTATTATTATTATATGTTTTTATTTTGGCTCCCACCAGATTTTTTTTGATCTCTCATAAATAAAATATTACATGATCTCATTATTTGCAGCTTTCCGGAAATGGATTTGCACACATCACTTTGCCTTCCTGAGAACTGGAGAGGCTCTTTTGGTGAAGGTGTTCGAGACTGGAGAATGTTGAACAGTGTTCCCAAATAGCAGAACACAGACCGTCCCAGAGAAGCTTCCGCGGGAGGTTACAGGTTGTCTCACCCTGAGAGTTACCTTTCCTTCTTGACTCCAGTAACGGCAATCCGTTTTCTCCCTGGATCAACATCTTTCCCATGTTTACTTATTTGGTACTGAATATCCCTGTATACCTTTCCTTTCTTCTGCCTATTAGTAAATATCCAGGAAAAAAGATCAGGCCACTCCAAAATAGTAACAAAAAGAGGTAATTTAATGCTGGCTAAACATACAGGGAAAAAGGGGGACTGAATGAACGCACCTACGTGTTTCGTACAGGAGTACTTTAAAGTACTCCTGTACGAAATGCGTAGGTGCGTTCATTCAGTCCCCCTTTTTCCCTGTATGTTTAGCCAGCATTAAATTACCTCTTTTTGTTTCTATTTTGGAGTGGCCTGGTCTTTTTTCCTGGATATTTACTACAGGATGTCTGGGGCTGTGCTCTATCTACGCCTATCGCCTTCCTGTATCTACATCAGATGGAGTGCACGCAGAAGATTATGTGAGTGCCCCTTGGACAGTACAGGTAAAGTGCCGCAGTGCCTTATTCAAATCCTGTCTCCCATGGACATTGTTCCTCTTTATTACTATTACTGATTGGGTGTTTATATTGTGTACATCACTGTGGATGTCTAAGCCAACTCCACCAGTCACATTCCCCTTCAGTTGTGTTATATTCATTTGGGGGGCACTCCATTACTACTTGACTACCAATTATTGACGTATGACGTTATTACCATATGCATATGGAACTTGGTTCAATTGTTGAGCACCACATACACCACTTTTTTTCTGCCTATTAGTGAATTTTGACTCTTAGATCCTGATCCACAAAGCTCTGATAAGTCCCTCAGTGTCATGTAACTGTATAATAACACAACATTATGCTATAATAATGTGATGTTAAGTCTAGTTTAGACCAATAGGTCAGGTTTTCAGGATATCCCTGATTCTGCACAGGTGGCTTAATCAGTGGCTCAAAGACTGAGCCACCTGTGCTGAAGCGGGGATATCCTGAAAACCTGACCTGTTGGTGGCCCTTGAGGACTGGAGTTGCCCACTCCTGCCCTAGGAAGACGTCCCTTTAACATTCATTGATACAACTGCCTGAAAACGAATGCAGCTTTTGGTATGTAAATAATGTATGACAGCAAAACAGAAAATGTGTGCACAAGTTTGGGATCACACCTTGACCTCTGATAACATCATGTGTTAAGGGGAAAAAAAAGAAACTGAGATAGCGTCTAACAATAATAGTTCCATGAAAAGAATTCAGAACAGTAAAAATGGAAGCCGCGTTGCCAGGCTAAACAATGCTATCAGTAGACTATCAAGCGATATTAATGATAACACAATGAACTCTCATTTCAATGCCTAATAGGATGTGTCAGATAGATGTATTTGGAAGAATATAAATGTACTCAAGCACTTTGTTGAGTTCATTATTAGCATGAAAGCAAATACATCTGTAGTTTTAATTCTCTTCACCTCATTGCTGGAGGGGCCTGTTGCATAGTGAGGAAAATATTAACATTATATTTAAGCTGCAGTCCCACTTCGGACTATAATGAACTATATATAGTACATTTAGTATATATAATATAATGAACTATAATATAGTATATTTAGTATATATAATATAATGAACTATAATGGTAGTTACATGTTTACTGGGTTGGATCTGAGTGATCAATGCTATTTAAAAAAAAAAAGCGTATAAAGTAGTTTGATTTTGTTTTAATGTGTATTTCTGGTTTCTGGAGAGTTTTTATGATCTATATCAGATCTCTTTTATGATAACACTGCTTGTAGAACCTCATTTCCCACAAATCCTCCTTCGTCCCTTTCCGGAACTTATCATGATAGAATCAATAAGCACCCTTGTTCTGACTCATGCACACTGTGGCTAGTGAGTAGAGACAGACAGCTCAACTCAATCCCTATTCCATGCAAGGGGAGGCTTCTTTGTTTATTGGAGGAACAAAACAGAAATAAAAGTGGGATAAATTACTGGGGAATACACACTATGGGTTGGGAACATATGAGGGGAAGGGTGATGGCAATAGAGATAAGGATAGTTGGGAATGGAATAGGAATAGGTATAAAAACAAAGGCTTCTCACAGGGAAACAGTGGGAGAACCTTGCTGCAGGGAGGCACACTCTGAAAGGACAGGATATGACACAGAGAGAAAACAGGGATAGGACTGCACCAAATCACAAGGGGAGGAGGAGTAGCCCAACTCAGAGGAGAGAAAGGGGGGTTGCTAGGGCAACAGCAGAAACCAGGACGTGCTGGAAAACAGGAGACAGAACAAACCACTTTATTTTGGGGCATAAATTACTGATTAGAAAATTGCAATTTCTTTATCTCGCTGAAAAGTTAATATGTATGAAACAGGGAGTTTCTGGAGCTGGACTGCGTTCATTTGAGCTCTGGTTACCGAGATACCGGTATCTCGTGGAGGTATAAAGTGCTCACGTCACGCAAACCAATCGGAAGCCGCGATGCTTATCTTCCATGACGTGGGACATTTAAACCTCCATATTCTTCCCCAAGCCAGTTACATTGGTAAGTTGCGTAAAAAAAACCACATTTGCTAAGTGGGACTGTTCCCTTAACTGCTTGAGTGCCAGAGAGGCCGCAACACCAGAGTGCCATGGCCCCTTCAGTACTCCAGATCATTACTGGTGATGGAAGAGAAGGAGTCCGTCCGTTCCACGTTAGTGACATATCGTGGTCTGGGTGGCAGAACGTGGTCTCATGAAAATATGAGCAGCGTCTTTAGGACGTAGCTACTACATAATGGGGTCCTTGGAGAGCCAGACCTCATGCATAGTAGATACATCTACACTATAGGGCCTCCAAATGGTTAAGACAGAAGTCCCCAACTCCAGTCCTCAAGACCCCCCAACAGGTCAGGTTTTCAGGATATCCCAGCTTCAACACAGGTGATACAGTCTTTGATTGAGCCACTTGTGCTGAAGCAGGGATATCCTTAAAACCTGTTTTGCCGGGTCTTGAGGACTGGAGTTGAGAACCTCTGAGTTAAGACAATGGCGCCATAAGCGGTAAAACGCGTCGGAATCAAAGATTCGTTATATTTTTGCTTCTGGCTTGCAGCAGTTCCTCTGATTTCACCTAAAGTTCCCAGCACTGTCAAAACATCAGGTTTCACTTTAAAGATGGAAGTCACTGTATCAATGTATCATTTGATTTTAATCACACCAACAGTGTACGCAGCACTTAACAACATTACAATACAAGGTAAAGTAGAAACAATGGGGCGAAGTGCCACATGTAAATGGCAGCATAAGGTACAGGGAGACCCTGCCCCAGAGAGCTTACAATCCAAGAGGTGCAGTATGTTGGGAGGCTTACAGACACACCGGGAGTCATAGTGCACTGTGATGTGTGCGGAGGATCCCAGGACAGAGGTGAAACGATATGAACCTCCCATTGCAGCTTTTGTGCTGAAATCATTTCCACAACAAACACCCAGGTTATGAGGCAGGCGGCACATGTCATTTATTGCTTCTGCTTTTCCTTACATCACTTTCCTCCCCTTCCTACTCTCACTTAGGTAGCCGGCTTTCTCCATAATAGGGTCAGAGTTATCTGTATAAAGGTGGAACTTGCATCTCTAAGAACAGTCTGGAAGAATGTCTGTCGCAGCCAAATCAAAATCAGTCGGCACGCAGGGATTTTCATTGAGTAAATCCTATTGGTTTTCATGCCACATCCAAGGCGAATGTTAAAGAGGGTGCCTGCCTGCAATCGCTTTCTGATGCATAGCTCCGAAGCAGCGACCACGCTGAAGATATTGGGTAACTTGCATGCAATGTACTTTTCTGATTTTGATTTAGCAGCTCGGACTAAAAAAAAAAATGGACTCTCCACTTCATCCCAAGAAAGATTTCTAGCGCTCTCTTGTCTGATTACAATTCACTGGGTGCAGCAGAAAAGAGAACAAAAGATCCCTTTTCTTTGCCCTTTGGAGACTGATTGCCTTGTTGTGTGGGACACACCATGCGTACGTGAGAAAACAAAAGGCTCTCAAATAACCTTTCTGTGATCATTCCTGCACTGCTTGGGGGCCCTGCAAATTACATGCACAGCTCCGTTTCTCTGGAAGATCAAGCACCGTGCCCCTAATTAGCCGATTATGGGGTAGATGCTCAGATGTCCGTTAAATCTGGGCTAGTCACGTGACATTACATACATAGGTAATATCCGTTAGTTTGCCTGGGCTTAATGGATATCCCCAAAGCTAAATACATGGCAAAAACAATGGTCGTTCGTTTTCTCATTAGCTATACGCTTAACGGCATGCTAAGTTAGCACTGCCTTGCATTAGCTTCAAATAACATGGCATTAAGCCGGTCTTACCTAAAGATGGTGTTACGTCTATCAGGTCCCTGAATAGTTGCTTAATTATATTTACAAAAGAAAAGGAAAATAACCTGTTAAATAACAAATATGATCATTAAACCATACCTAACTATGGTCTTACACTTATCCGGACCCTGTTAAAGACCTATTTCAGGGTCTAGATGAGAGTAACACCACCTTTTGCTAACGTTACATTAAATCCTTGCGTTAACTATGTCGGAGCTCTGCGGATATATGTTGTTTGAGGGAAAACCTCTTTTGCATTGTAGTAGTGTAAGGGCTCGTTAATGCAACACAGAGAATAAGCGCAAACCCAAATCACCAAGTGTTAATATAAGCAAATAAATTCATTTCACCACTGGGGAGATGCAGCTGGTTTGAGGGAGTTTCCCAACACCCTTAGTTGCCTAAGGGCTCATTAAGGCTGAAAACAGCACTTAACACATCATTAACAAGTTCTGAAGATCTCTGTTAACACCTAACATGTTAACTGAAGTAAACGTATCGTTAAGTATTTCATGGACTTCTGAGGATCTAACCCTATGCTTTTTTGTTTCAATTTTACTTCCTTCTCACCTCTCACAATGGCCCCTATACAGGTAGTCCTCGCTAGCCAACGTTTCACTTTACAACGAATGGCATATTCGACGCTTTACAACGCATCCCTAGGGGCTGTTTTTTGTCGCCGGAATGCGTTATCCGACGCCTGAATGCGTTATCCATTGCCACTGATTAACATGGGACTCACTTTACTGCGGTTTCACTATCCAACGCTACTTCCAGTACGGATTCCGTTGGATAACCGAAGACTGCCTCTATAAATAGTGAGAGGCAGGTTACACAGAGTTAATGGTGCAGTTATTTCCTTTAACTTCTCATTTTACTATATAGGGGCCAAGTTCCCTTGTTCTTTCCTTACAGTATAATTATTATTCACAGAAAAAAAAACTCTCTGTATTTAATGCGACTGCATACAAACCATATATAAAGGTCCACATTTACTTTAATGATCACACAGACCAATTCACAGCTGAAGGAGAGACTATGGGGCCTATTCTGTAAACCTCCATAAGCCACTTATCAAGGCCTTTTCGGCCAAAATGCCTACTGCGATTCAGTAAGCCTCGATAAGTGGGCGATAAAGGAATGAATCGCCAAATTTTTCAGCCGTCCAAAACACATCACCGGATGAGCGGCGATAAGCCACTTATCAGCAGGTTCTGAAACTCGTGCAACTTTAGTAGCCTCAATTATTTCATCGAGGCTAATCACGGCTCTAGATTGGCGAGTTTCTCCCAAAATTCTCACACTAGGAAAAGTTGGCGTGAAGGTGATGAGAACCTGCTGAAAAGGCGACGAGAGAGGACTTAGAAAAAAAAAAATGCATTTTTTTCTGCATCGGATTCATGCTGGAGTCTCCGGAGCTGATATCCATTAATATCAGACCCCCGGCATGAATCCATGCAATAAAAATCCATTTACAGGCAACTTCATTACCTGACCCACTTTCACGTGGCGCAAGACATTTAAATGCATAGGAGATACCGGCGGTTTGCGCACCGCTGATCTAAGGTGCCGATCCTGCATCCCAGGGCACCTCATATGGTAGCCTATTTCAAAAGAGGAAGTGCTGTGGCTTCCAAAATAGTTGCTATTGCAATCCCAGGAAACTTAATACATTTAACACTCATTAAAAAGGGGGATAGAGAGAGGGAAAAAAAACCACATAGGTCTTTGAAGGTAATGCTGCTTTAACCCTTTGAGTGCTGGAGGGGTTGCGGCACCTGAGTGCCACGGACCCACCGACACACTGCTATTTTGCAGGATATGGAAGAGACGCGTTCCCGTGGTACACAGGGCATGAGTTAAGTGGCACAAAAACCTTCAGCTTGGTGTGACATAGTCACTAAGTCATGGGAACCCCAGAGTGCGTCTTGGGCACCCAAAGGGTCAAAGGTTGGATGATGTAAAAGTACCTTGATTTAATGTCACCCAATATATTTCTTGGATTAAAAGTAGGTGCATTTAAAAACAAGCAGACAAATAAAATCTATTTTTAAGCAGCAATTCCCTAAAACAAACAGCCATTCTTTTATAGCATTTGAACCCTGGGGTCATTTAGAGCTGAACCACACTAATGTAAGCTCCAGTGAAACTAAATTACCAGTATTATTGGTTGTCCAATAGGAAGATGCAACTGATGGTATTGTGGCATATTATCGGCAGCAGATTTGGCAGCCCTTTTTGCTTTGCCTGTAGGAAGATTTAAACCACGTTAATTCACCAATAACCATCTCAGGAACTGGGGGGTCCCTTGAGCTGAAAATAGTAAGGTCCTGCTCTGAAAGACCCCCAATTCCAATCCTTTAAAAACAAAAAGGGGTAAATGGTGATTGCTGCTTTTAATTTCCGATCTTCTCTGCTCTCTTCAAGGAGAAGGTCGTCAGATGTATTCATATCTTCTGCACATCAAATAACCCACAAGAATGACAGAGGGACATATTCAATATGCTGTGAAGCCACTTAAACAAAGAAAAGTACAAACATGTATATATATATACACACACACACAGTGGTGTGAAAAAATAAAGTACACCCGCTTTGAATTCTATGGTTTTACATATCACAACATAATAACAATCATCTGTTCCTTAGCAGGTCTTAACATTAGGTAAATACAACCTCAGATGAACAAAAACACATGACATATTACACTGTGCCATGATTTATTTAACAAAAATAAAGCCAACATTGAGAAGCGATGTTTGAAAAACTAAGTACAACCTTACTCCTTCCATAGGAATTAAGATGCTAAGTAGCAGACAGGTGCTGCTAATCAAATGCCCTTGATTAATTGATCATCAGCAAGTGTGACCACCTCTATAAAAGCCGAAGTTTTAGCAGTTTGCTGTTCTGGAGCATTCACGTGTGTGTTAACACAATGCCAAGGAGGAAAGACATCAGCAATGATTTTAGAGATGCAATTGTTGCTGTCCATCAATCTGGGAAGGGTTATAAGGCCATTTCCAAACAATTTAAAGTCCATCATCCTAAAGTGAGAAAGATTATTCAAAAGTGGAAAACATTCAAGACAGTTGCCAATCTTCCCAGGAATGGACGTCCCAGCAAATTCACCCCAAGGTCAGACCGTGCAATGCTCAGAGAAAATGCAAAAAACCCAAATGTTACATCTCAGACTCTACAGGCCTCAGTTAGCATGTTAAATGTTAAAGTTCATGACAGTACAATTAGAAAAAGACTGAACAAGTATGGTTTGTTTGGAAGGGTTTCCAGGAGAAAGCATCTTCTCTCTAAAAAGAACATGGCAGCACAGCTTAGGTTTGCAAATTTGCATCTGAACAAACCACAAGACTTCTGGAACAATGTCCTTTGGACAGACGAGACCAAAGTGGAGATGTTTGGCCATAATGCACAGTGCCACGTTTGGCAAAAACCAAACACAGCATATCAGCACAAACACCTCATACCAACTGTGAAGCACAGAGGTGGAGGGGTGATGATTTGGGCTTGTTTTGGAGCCACAGGACCAGGGAACTTTGCAGTCATTGAGTCGACCATGAACTCCTCTATATATCAAAGTATTCTAGTTAAATGTGAGGCCATCTGTCTGACAGCTAAAGCTTGGCCGAAATTGGGTCATGCAACAGGACAATGATCCCAAGCACACTAGCAAATTTACAACAGAATGACTGAAAAAGAAAAGAATCAAGGTGTTGCAATGGCCCAGTCAAAGTCCAGACCTCAACCCGATTGAAATGCTTTGGCTGGACCTTAAGAGAGCTGTGCATAAACAAATGCCCACAAACCTCAATGAACTGAAGCAACGTTGTAAAGAAGAGTGGGCCAAAATTCCTCCACAACGATGTGAGAGACTGATAAAGTCATACAGAAAACGATTACTTCAAGTTATTGCTGCTAAAGGTGGTTCTACAAGCTATTGAATCATAAGGTGTACTTAGTTTTTCACACATGGCTTCTCCATTGTGGCTTCATTTTTGTTAAATAAATCATGACACGGTTCTGAGGTTGTATTTACCTAATTTTAAGACCTGCTAAGGAACAGATGGTTGTTATTATGTCCTGATATGTAAAACCATAGAATTCAAGAGGATGTGCTTTCTTTTTCACTCAACTGTATATATATATATATATATATATTATTTTTTTTGCATAAATGATGTTTTATATGATTATCTTCTTCAGCTACTTTATGTACATTTATAGACAATATGATTTGCAATGACGTCCCATGACAAAAATAAATATTATTTAGGTATTATTTAATTGTAGTAAGACTAATGTCCAAACTAACTCCACGTCTATCGCGTAATCTACATGACCCCGTGCTGACCTCCTAATTATGCTGAAATCTCAACACTTCTGCGCTCTTGTCTAACGTCAGCCCAGTCTCATAAACTTGGCACAGATGGCAGCAGTAATTGATTCCATGCTGAAGCCTAAATAACCTTGCTACAATCTCTGCTCTCACTGTATGATCCTTTACTCTCTTCAAAACACATTTCCTGAGCACGTCTGTCTAGGCATGAAATACTAATATACAGAACATTTAAAGTCAGTATGTATGCAAAATAAAAAATCAGGAATATTTACTATTTCATTTATATGTTTGTACTGTAGGTACAATCCCACCGATTGGATTAAATATTTTCCTTTACCAAACAAAGGCTGGCATAGAAATGGCAGATTCTGCCAAATAAAATAGTATAGCCATCAGACTACTAATAGTTTTGGCCAACATGGAATAAATTAGGTTATTGAGAATAGACCAAAGCATTATGACTGGCAAAGAGGAAGCAGTGAAGTCGATATTTTATTCTTTCCCAGGTTGGTAGAACTATAGAGGGCTTTGGAAGACAATAAAGGTAAGCCTTGATTTTAGTAACGGAGATGACCATGGGACTTAGTTTTCTCTTCTTTACATGTGAATAAACAAATCCGGTAGGGGGATTGCACTTTTAAAGCAGTGTGCTTAAGACTCATACCCACAAACAAGATACGCGTGGAATTTATGCAGGATGTTACCCTGATTGTTCAATTTAAAAAACAGAGGTGTTATAATTAGACCATTTTTGGTATCTCCAATTTTAATAATGCCGTCTCTTATGAAAAACAAATTTGTTCTGCATTGACTATACTCCAATGACCGTCCTCTGAAGTCTCCAATGTTATATCATGCAAAACATTAATATCAGCCTCTACCCTACAACTACAGTAATAACTAGTATATAACTAACCTTTTTTTCTATACCCTATTTCTTCCCTAGCATTTACCCTATATCTAGTGATGGTTGAACGTAACAGGGGTAATCAGCCCACATACTGTAGGGCTATTTGTTGGAGCTAATATAAATGGGAAATTCCCCCGATTCAGTATTTTTTAATCCAATTTTTGATAAAGGAGACCACTAATCTGTAATTTGTGTTCTTGTTCAGAGCACATGTCTTCTCTTGAGTGCGAGCTGCTGTTTTACATGCAGCGCAGTGCACCGTATTTCCTGGGCTATTAGAACTGCCAAAATAACCACGGTCAGAAGTGCATATGAAGAGAATTTGTAAATGAATTAACATTATTTTAATGCAAGCCATGTATTGCTACAGGACTTTGGAGTCTACTAGATGTACCCTATGCTGGTATTATAAATGGAGATACTGATATTGAATGTATAGCTTTCATTTTGTAAGCAATTGCAGGAGGCCATCCTTTTCATTCTGCATTTTCTGTGTCTATATCACATAAGAAGTTGAGTATGATCCTCGGTGCTTTATTAAGATCACGATTCTCAGACTGCTTCTTTTGCATACTCTAGATGAGTGGATCACTCTTATTTACTTTTCATAATCAGATTAAAGTCATTGTGCGGGTGAATCGTTTTCCAGAGTAACATTACAGCACAAGCTATGCATATAGGATCAGACATACAGTATTAGATCTATTAGCTCTTTCAAATGACTGCCTGGCAGATGCAAGGGGGAAAGTGGTAATTATTATAAGGCTTAACTGGGATTAGTGCGGGGGGGTGACTCAACCCACCTGCCTTTATATGCGACTGTCAGTACAACATTTCAATGTCTTCAATGTCGTGAGTTCCAACACCAATCAATCTTTGAGCCATTAGAATGGGCCTTGCATTCTTCTACATCTACCCACAGCTAATCAAATTGACTGTATGCTTCCAGTGAAATACCTCTAAATGAATGTGTGCTACTTGTGTTTCTGAAATGTATACATACAGCAGAGACTGCTACTATTCTAACAAAAACCAGTGTCAATCGCCAAAAAGACCCAGGTACATGCTGGATACATGCCTTAAACTTGCCGTAAACTAGACCCAGCATTTCTGCAATGATTAATGGCCCATCAGATTAACAGTGTGGTTCCCTGGCAGTCCTATTCAAACTGAATGGGACTGCCAGGGACCCCTGCTGTGTTAATCCTATCGGTCATTAGTCAATGCAGAAATGCCTTAAACTTGCCTTAAACTAGCCAGGTTACACCCAGCACATACCCAGAATGTATCCGGGCTAGTTTAAAGCAAGTTTTAGAATACTCGTGGTCTCGTCTGTATGCAGCACTGCTCAGCATGTTTGTTGGAATATGGGTTGCTCGACAAATCAACGCCCTCAGCACATTGATAGACATGCCCCCTGACCAATGGCTGAGGGGCAGTAAGGAGAAAGGTCATGGGCCCAGGAAGGAGAGAGTCAGCGAGCCTACGGAGAGCAAGGTTTGCGGATGTAACAAGGGAGAGAGAAAAGACTTTCCCCGGTTAAAGAGGCAATAACAAATACTAACCGCAGGCGCGGAGATTTCCACAAAGACTGCCACACAGACAGCATTGCTTGCTACCCCTGCTGGGAGGGAAAGGTTTGCCGGTGGTACGAAGCAGTGTCCTGATCGCTCCCCATGGAACCAAACCGCCCAAACCGATAAAGGGAAGGACAAGCGTGAGTAACCAGAGACATGGGAGCGACCTGCGCAAGTACATTTGCCTACGGGGATCCCAGCATAGAAATCGCTGACCCCCTTTTTTCCACAACACATGCTTGCAACGTTGCTCATCACAAATGTATGCTACCCAGTAACTGGGGCCCCAGAGGTCTCACAGGGACACTACCTGGACAATTGCGCAAGCGCTGGGAAGAGGGAAGTGTTGTTGGAATAAACTGTGTGTTTCTTACGGTTAGAGGGTGGTGGGCTCTCACCCCATTATACCAGGGGAACAGCCTGACTCTTTTCAATTTCATATATAAAAGAAATGTCAACCCCCTAAAGCATGTGTCTGGTGTTTGGTTTGTCTGAATTTAATGCACTGTTACAACAAGATAGTCTGGGGAAGGCGGACTCAGGTCCCCGCCCTTGATATACATATTTGAATCATATAGAGTGAATTAAAGAAGGGTTATACCTACACACACACACACACACACACACACACACACACACACACACACACACACACACACACACACACACACACACACACACACACACACACACACACACACACACACACACACATACACACACACACACACACACACACACACACACACACATATATATATATATATGTAGCCCTTTTTCTGGCGCCTTTCCAAAGGGACTACTGGTACTGTTCGCAACCTGCGGCTCCAGGAGATCTGAGCCTCCGCTAGCTGGGAGCCTGGGGTAATACTCACACATTACATAGTGCAGCGCCTCCACTTACCCAGGATCCCCATGACGTAAGATTCCCCTGGGCAAGAAACACAACAACACACATACACCATATAGATAATAACTAATACTTTACTAACATACCTAGAAACATAACACATGCATAATAACATGTGTCCCTCTCACGAGGAGACACTAACCGTGACGTCCCGCAGGACGCTTTCCCAACACCCGGTGAATCCCACCCAGTGTCCAAAGAACCCCTTAGAATGTCCCGTACTCCTACAGAGAGTCAATGGGTGACTGCGCAGTCACTAATTACGCTAAGGGCCCGGTGGTGCACTTATATATATGATACCTGCCGAGCACTCCGATGCTCGGGTCAGCAGTCTTCGCAAAGGCTCAGTCGGCGATGACTCCTTCAACCGAACTCCTGCACGTGCAGACCGCTAGGGCGGTCCCACTCTGGAACACAGTCTCTGTGGACCCCAACGTGGGTCCAACCGCTTCACGGGAACAGCAACCGCCTCACGGAAACAGCAACTGCCTTACGGGAACAGCAACCGCCGCTGTGTCCCTATCTATCTAAGGGGCACTAACGTGACAGGAACCCTAACCTAGGGCCTGTCCCTGTAGTACCGCAACCTGTAGTGGCTTGGGGAACTCCTATGGGCCTGCAGGGGTAATGACCTGTCCCACTCCCCTAACTACCCAAGTCCCTATCCTAACTGTAACTAGCCTCGCAGCAACAACATGCAGCACTAACACACCGCACACGCAGTCAACCTGCAGACCGCAACACACGCAGTCAACCTGCAGGCAGCAACACACTGTATACACTGTGCTTACTTGTCAGCGCTCACGGCACTACCAGCCGTGATGCACTGACAAGCCTGCACCCTCTCACACCTAAGGGCAAGCTCCCTATCTCGGGCCGTCCCTTATCAATTATCCCCTACCCTAACAGGGATTGGGGCCTGCCTGGGACTTGGGAATACTTACCTGGTGCAGGAGCCACTTGCTCCCTGCACCCTTCCTTCCCCTTCCTGCTCCCAGCTCCAACTGCCTGCTGCCAAGCCCGCGAAATGTATCTATATCTCTTCCAGAGAATCCTGAGCCCTCATTGGCCACTATGAGGCACCTGGTGCCTGTCTCCCTATGCCTCCTGGGAGTTGTAGTTCCCAGGAGGCTGCTACAGCATTGGGGCCGCGTGCGCGCTTCTCCCACGCATGCGCGAACGCCTAATGGCCGCCGCAACCTCTCTCTCCACTTTCCTGCCCTCGCGCGACTTCCTAAGGGCTGCCTTAACTCCCGGCTCCTATCTGCGCATGCGCGATCTATCTGGGGCCTTCCCTGCGCCTGCCTGTCACTGCGCATGCGCGAACTAACGCGCAATGGCGGCACCCTGTTCTCTGAGCCGCCCGGACCTCGGCAACGCGATCGCGGCCCTAACAACGGGCCGCTCGCGTCCCCGCCAACCGGCCGCATAAGGGAACAGCGCACGGCCCCCACCCCCGCGTTGAGCCAGCGGGTCCGTCAGAGGCGTCGGTGGCGCCCGAGATCGCTCGGCACGCTACAGAGGGGGTCTCTGGAGCAGATTTAAGACTGGGGCTACATATATATATATATATATATATATATATATATATATATATATATATATATATATATGCTCAGCCTATGTTTAAAAGCTGTGTTTAAAGCAGCATGCATTGGCTTAAAGGTTGTTCATGTAATGTGAGCTTGAGACAAAAGGTGGCACTGTGTGCTCATTTGCATGTCATTTCCCAGAATCCCTTGCTGCAGTGGAAGTGCTGTGTGCTGGGTGATAATGGTGAAAGGCAGGGTTGCAGACCTGTATGAGACATGCAAATGAGCATACAGTAATATTTACAGTTGCTATATATATATCACTCCTGGAAGAAGCCTAACGGTGAAAGGATCGTCAGGGTGTGCTATCAGGACCTCTTCCTCGCCTCCTCCCACAAATCTTTTTTGGTGGACATTTAACATATACTGATTGGATGCCTTAATGGATCACGCATCTGACTGATTCTCCAGCTGCTTCACTGCTGAGTTTGGCTACCGCTGCTGCCGCAGCCGCCCTGATCCTCACGATGAGTATTATTATCTCATCCTTTTGATTTTATAGGACATCATGCTTCAGAGAGACACTATCATCAGCTCATATATATAAAAATATATATATATAGTAGATAATGAAGAACAATAGGCACTCCGTCTGCTAAATCACTGAAGTGGGTGCAAATCCTGTATGGTACAAATAGACAATACGATACAGTTTGAAGACGAATATCAGAGGCAGCACTCCAGGTAAGTAGTCAAAAGAATAGAAATTGAGAGGTACTCAACAGGTATTACAGAGTCTCTCATTATGTATGCCATGTATTGTTTAATTATTTCTATGTGGTGCACCTGTGTGTCATGGGTTTTGAGGGTATTTATATGTGTTCAAATTCACTCTGTAATCACATCACCTTGAGAAAGGTCCCGCACGAGGACCGAAACGTTGGAAAGATGTCTTGTTAATACAATATTCTTTTGACTACTTACCTGGAGTGCTGCCTCTGATATTCGTCTTCAAATGGTATCGTATTGCCTATATATAATATAATATAATATATATATATATATATATATATATATATATATATATATATATATATATATATACATATATATATATATATATATATATATATATATATATATATATATATATATATATATATATATATATATTAATCACCGCTTAAAAGCTATACATCCAACAGTAATCCTATTAGAAAATATTGATCAATACAACACATCCAGGTGAATTGAAGATATAGGTTATATGGCTCAAATAATTCCTGGGGTCTGAGTAACTTCTGTGGAATAAAGCAAGTTCCAAAGGATCTAAAAAACAAAAAGCAGAAGCACATGCCCCATAGTGTATTATGCCCCATAGTGTATTACCATTTAATATATGTATTAGATTGAAGAAACGTTAAAAACGCAGACTCACAAACAAATGTGTTAAAACCGCATTGTAATAAAATCTACGACAAGTAAGGGTTTCTGCTTAGCTGTAACTGCCGGTCCACACTGGAAGCAAGATGATTCAGCTCCCTGTTACAACCTCCGGTCTTGGTGGCCTCCGCTGGGCTCAATCACGATATAGCAGTGTCCCAGGGGTGCAGGGGAAGAAACCCCAATGGCGCCGTGAAGGGGAACGTACTCGGAAGAAGAGATCAGTGTATCTCGAAAGCTCGTACAAATAAAAGAATTTCGTTAGCCACAGAACGGTATCTAAAATAAAAACCGAATAGACGATACCGTTCTGTGGCTAACGAAATTCTTTTATTTGTGCGAGCTTTTGAGATACACTGATCTCTTCTTCCGAGTACGTTCCCCTTCACGGCGCCATATATACACACACACACACACACACACACATATATATATATATATATTAAAAAATATATATATATGTATGTAATAGAGCCCAATATATTCTTGAATGAAAATATCCATTGTTATTGGCATCCTGCTAACTTAGAGCCTTTTCTACTTTTCTTAACATATTCTCTTTCTTGTAAAAAGCTTTTTCATGGTTCTCTGCTTCTTGAAATTAAAGACAAAAACTTTAAGATCAGGATCTAAGTTGATCCCGGCTATGAAGGGAAATGAAAGTCCCTGCACAGATGGCTGCCACGAATCTTACTGCACCATCACAAACATCATCACACTGAGGGAGAGAGGAAGCCTACAGGTTTTCAGACTTCTCAGACTTCTCAGGCTCCCGTTATTTGCCATTTCCAAAACGAGCTGACAGTGAACGGAGTTGAAAAACATTTTGAATCTATATAAAACTTTTACGATTAGAACTTCATCAACTGCTGTGTAATCTTCCGTGTTACGCTTCCCTCTCAGGTCTGATTTATTCATTTACTATCTAAATTCATCCTCATATCCTCCAATACCTGGGTGCTCTCTCCTCCTACCTTTCTCTCCATACCCTCTGCCATGCATCCTAATATGCCCTCCCTATTGCTGTTTCTGTTTGCTGTTTCCTCACTCTTTTGTAAACTTTTCTATTCTTTCCAACTTCCACACTGTCCTCCTATCCACATCTCTCCTTCATTTACGTACCTGTATCCCAGCTATTTCTCAATAAAAAGCACTCACACTCATCCTCATCTCACTCTCTCACTCTCTCACTCTCTCACTCTCTCACTCTCTCACTCTCTCACTCTCTCACTCTCTCACTCTCTCACTCTCTCACTCTCTCACTCTCTCACTCTCTCACTCTCTCTCTCTCTCTCTCTCTCTCTCTCTCTCTCACTCACTCCCTCTCTCACACCCTCTCACACCCTCTCACACCCTCTCTCTTCATCCTTCTTGCTGCTGGGGATATCTCCCCTAATCCTGGACTCAAACACAAACACACCCAGATATTTCCTCTTTGAAAATCACAGGCCCTTTGGGGGTGATAGATTTGGCAATCTCTGTTGACAAGAGACATACTGGATCTTTATGCTGAACACCTTGGCACCTAACAGACTGCATGAGTATCTGGACACATGCACTATTAATAAATAATCAAATGTTTTTATTATTATTCACGGATATCTTTATTCACATTCCTTATCTACACAATCATATTGTTATGAACACAAGCACTAATAAGAAATAATCACGTTTATTATCATTCACTGATAACTTTATTGATATTTCTTATCCACACATTTATTTCACAGTATAATTACATACATATATTTGTATTGAATTGATTTATCCATTCACTATATATACATGTGTATAAATACATATAGATATATTATTTGTATTAATAAGACACTCCTTCAGCCTGTTTTTTTTTTTTTTTGCTATATAGTCCATTGAAACAGTATAAATAATACTCATTACATTTAAGCTTCACTTGTGACCCTATCACATGCAGGTTAGTATTGGTTTTATATCATTTTTAATTTAATAAATGATTGGTTTTCTCTCCCATCAATTTGTTTTTCAACCAATTTTATATTCTAGTTTTTTTAACATGTTTTTTAACAATATGTTTTTATTGAAGTCTTTTGTTGGTGTTTTTTATATGCTAGTGCGCCTTTACGATTTGATTGTATTTGCATTTAATACCTGTGATTTTAAATTGGAGACAGGTGCTTTAGGAACATTTACAGTTAGGTCCGCAAATAATTGGACACTGATACAAGTTTTTGTTATTTCGGCTGTTTACCAAAATAAATTCAAGTTACAGTTAATAATGAATATGGGCTTAACGTGCAGTCTATCAGCTTTAATTTGAGGGTATTCACATCCAAGTTGGAGGAAGGGTTTAGGAATGACATCTCATTAAAATGTAGCCCCTCTTTTTCAAGGGACCAAAAGTAATTGGACAATTGACTCAAAAACTGTTTCATGGACAGGTGTGGGCTATTCCTTCGTTATTTCATCATCAATTAAGCAGTAAAAGGTCTGGAGTTGATTCCAGATGTGGCATTCGCATTTGGAAGCTGTTGCTGTGAACCCACAACATGCGGTCAAAGGAGCTCTCAATGCAAGTGAAACAGGGCATCCTTAGGCTGCAAAAATAAGAAACCCATCAGAGAGATAGCAGGAACATTAGAAGTGGCCAAATCAACAGTTTGGTACATTCTGAGAAAAAAAAATATTTCCATTTGATATATATATATATATATATATATATATATATATATATATATATATATTATATACATAAATACTGCACCGACACACTTTATTCGAGCAAATACCCAGTATGTACCTGGCAGATACCTGGAATGCGCCGCTCCTCACCTCTGACAAGCCCCGTTGCGTTTGCCTTCCCAGCCTGGGTTCATGCCTGGCTGACGGGCGGCTGATCTGTTAAATGATAATGATTAGAATTTAATAGGCTGCAATGCTTCGCGTGTCTACCAGATGGCATAAATTCATGAATTGTAATGCAGTATATATATATATATACTGTGCAGTATTGCAGCCAGCGGGAATAAAATGCTTCAATCCCTGCCTGGAAAATACCTCAATGCACTCGGGCAGAAAACAGTCACAAACCTCAATACACCCGGGTATACCCGAATTCGTGGGACTAGCCAAGCTCGAATAAAGTGTGTCGCCAGTGTACATACATACATTCCTAAGGCTGAAGTGAATAGTTGAAGGGCTGAAGGAGTAGACTAAGCCTGCACTTACAGTGCCGACGACGGCGACAGCGATGCGACGTCACATCAAAAACAAATGCATTGCCGCCGTTGCGTGCACTTATAGTAAGCGCGACGGTGTGCTGGAGCGACGGCTTGGTCGCAATCGCTGGAAGTCATCTCAATTTGATTTTTCCAGCAACCGCAGCCTGACGTCACCGTCGCTGGCACTATAAGCGCAGCCCAATGGGTAAGAACACTGCCTTTGAAGTATGGTGAAGCCAGTGTCAAATCTCCCTGTGACATTCGGACAATTACTTTGTATCCCTTTACCTTGTGCACAAAAATTAGATAGTAAGCTTTTGCGGGTTGGGACTTCAAACTTATTATGAAAAAGTGTTTTTTTTTTCTAACTTTAAAAAAATCTGCCACCAGTCTAAGTTTTTTCCAAACTAAAGCTGTCTCACATTTTAATCTGGTCTGTAACTGTTCCAATTAATTCATATATTATCTGTAACTGTCCATGCAATGTCTGTACAGTAAATATAATGTATAACCCTGTTCATTTAATGTAACCATGTATTTGTCCTCATAACTGTATCCAGGATATACTTGAAAACGAGAGGTAACTCTCAATGTATTACTTCCTGGTAAAACATTTTATAAATAAATAAATACTTCCACTGCATTTGGGTAAAAACACATTGAAAGGACAACACATTTTGCAGCAAAAAGCTACAAAAAGTTATTTTTTTATGGACCTCAGATGTCTAACTTTCCATACAGTACTTAGAATGCCTTGATACTCCTCAAATAAGAAAACATTGTTTTTATAAAAAATACAATACAAAATAGCTATGGCTGAATTCCACTACTTTAAACTGGACGTGGCAAGCTGATGAGTTACACTGAGTACACCAGTACTTACCCATAACCTAGGTTATAGAACTCCTTATTTAAAACTGATGCAACACCTTTCTAATTTGGAGAGGTGCAAGGAAAAATCATGCGCAAATAATATCACAACAGATCAAAGGTTACACAGATGATATACTATCCTTAATGAGTGCAGCACCTGACGTAGAATTCAAACCAAATTCAATCAGCAAAAGAAGGAGAAACAGGTGCGCAAATCACATCAGGACATGTAAGAGAGAGTAAAAACACCAAATAGTGCAATATTGTCTACTTCAGCAAATTAGCTTCAATGCTGGAAGTTCTATAAAATTTGCACTCACGTGTTTAACGTGAAATCAGAGCGTTGTGGTTATTCAAAGTTACCAACTTATGTCTCCAGACAGGTACTCCAGATCCACATAGAGAGGGGGAAATTCCATATACAAAAAGAGGGGAAACGCAAAAAGGTATAATACTGTTTTTAATGTTAAAAACACAAAGTATTCCACTTACATAAGTGCCTTTGTTTGAGAGCATTCAGACCACACTGGGCCACAGGGTCAGACAAAATATTCACAGCAAACAGCATCCGCTCCACGGCCGTCACAGCAGGTACTGGGCTGATTAAAGTTGTCCTCCACTCCAGATGTCATCAACAAGGGCTCCTTTAGTGGTCACTGATATCACCCAACGCGCGTTTCCACTGCAAAGTCTTCCTCAGGGGCTAATCTAGAATGCTCTCAAACAAAGGCACTTATGTAAGTGGAATACTTTGTGTTTTTAACATTAAAAACAGTACTATACTATTTTGCTTTTCCCCTCTTTTTGTATATGGAATTTCCCCCTCTCTATGTGGATCTGGAGTACCTGTCTGGAGACATAAGTTGGTAACTTTGAATAAACACAACGCTCTGATTTCACGTTAAACACGTGAGTGCAAATTTTATAGAACTTCCAGCATTGAAGCTAATTTGCTGAAGTAGACAATATTGCACTATTTGGTGTTTTTACTCTCTCTTACATGTCCTGATGTGATTTGCGCACCTGTTTCTCCTTAATTTGGAGAGGTCCCTACAGTACCATGTCTAAGCTATAAGGGTCAAAGTTTTATTGTGTCATCTTGGAATTACTAGGTGAGCCATAAGTTGATGAGCAGGGTTAGAAAAATGCCATGTTTCACACCCCTTCAATTGCAGGCTGCAGTTGCTATAGGTTTGCAGGCATACTTGTTTGCATTTTCTGCATCTGGGGCCATCTCAGCCATGGGATATGTTGCTTCCTTCCAGTCATGCTTCATCTCTTGATTTATTTTGAGCAGAAGGTCGGGAGCAGTGTGTCTCTGAAAGACGGTATGGCCTTCATGGCGCCAGTGGCAGGATCGAGGCTACTTGTATGGTCAGGCAAGTGTTGGGTAGTTGGATATGAGAGCGGGGGTGATGAATGGCAGAAGGTAGTGCAGAGGGAGGTGGGTGTTATGCAGGTTAAATACATATCATAAAATCAACAGTAAATCTTGAAATACATGCAGTCATAATTAAAAAAAAAATTAAATAGTTAAATATATATATTTTAAACCTAGATAGTTTCCTATCCGTAAACAATAGGCTAAACCAGCTGTTCACTTACAGCACCTTCGATATGCATCCAGATGCAACCGTGACCTAAGTGCAAATACTGGATGTGAAAAATGTGTAGCCTTTTGTGAGCCATTGACCCTTGGTTTTGGGTGAAAAGAGTCCTATTTTGTAAAGTACCCACTGACTTGTATGATCACCAAAACACTCATCTATACAGTACATCACGTGGAGGGATATCTGTTAAAATACCTGGGAAATAGCATATTTTCATATTCAAATGATCTTATATCTCAGGTATCTCTCCACATGTTGTATAGAGATGTAGCCAAACTTACTGTCCCCGGAGCCGTGGAATAAAAAGCAGCACACTGCTGCTCCAGTAGAAGCCGCGGCTGGCTATTCTTCCAAATAGGACCCTCCACAGAGAGATATTCCAATGTAATAGGATGCCGCGGTCAGGATTTTGCGGCTCCCCCTGGCAGCGCAAACATTAAGTCTGGCTACAGCTGTAGATGAGTGTTTTGGGGGAGATATATATATATATATATATATATATATATATATATATAGTGGCGAGACTACCAAATATGACTCCTTTCTCGCTCCCTTCCTCTCCTGCAAAATGCCTATTTTAGGATCTCGTTCTCTCGTGGTTGTAACTTTTAATACATTCTCCCAGCATCTACTGCAATGCTGATGTTGTGATTTGTTTGGCTCTGTAAAGCTTGGCGCAATATTTTTCACGAAGCGGCAGAAGAAAAAAAGAAAATAATCGCAAAAACATTGTAAAACACAGCTGGGACAGTTTTGCACATTTTTAGCAGATACATGAGAAACAATGTATAATGGAGGGTATAACGAAAGCAATACAACAACATAGGAAATTTGAGCATGTTTTGAGAGACAATATTGTCATATAATGTATATGGTCATGTCAGACCAGTGAACATAAGCTATAGATTGGAATAGAGCAGTTATTTTCCACTGGGGTTCCGCGGAACTCCAAAATTCAGGTGTTCCGCGGCCACCCGGGGGTGAGAGCTGGGACAACTCTACCAGGTATCACAGACCCGGCAGCAGCAGTAACTCGGTGGCTCAGCAGCAGCAGCCGCCTGCGATCATTCCTCTCCCTGCTCCTGTCGGCACCGGAAGTCAAATTCAAGTTCCGGCTGACAGGAAGAGACAGCTGCACACCAACGTGCTGCCCAAAGGTGTGTGTAGTAAGGGGGCTTCAAGAGAGGTGGGAGAGTGTAATGTGAGAATAGAAGGAGGGGAGGGAGAGTGTAAGGGGGAGAGTGTAAGCAGAGGAGACTGTAAGAGAGAGGGAGGGGGGAGAGGGTTCGGGTTCCCCAGAATTTCACAATCTAATTCTAGGGTTCCTTCACCAAAAACAGGTTGCAAACCACTGGAATAGAGAAGGCACTTTTCATAAACTGTAAACTTTATCTACAGATATTGTTGAATATGGAGATACAAGACTTTCCTATAGCTTTCGAAACCGCGGAGGTTGTTTACGCAAGACTCCTGCCTCCAAACCCAGTGCAAAAAACAGCACATTTATCAAAGAATAGGAATTGCATTAGATGCAACTGGAGTTTTTCCTTTGAATTAAGCGTGTGTCTTTGTTTGCACTGCTTTTGCCCCAGATTTTCAGCCGGGAGACTTTGTTAAATAAAGCCCATACAGTATATTTAAGAGAAGCTTTAGATTGAACTGCACCGCCCTTAATGCATCTGTGTCTAATAAGATTGTTCTTGGGTTAGTTCATCTATGCTCGCCTGGGTAATATGGTTCTATTAGTGGAACTGCCCATCATGGCAGGTTTTTTTCTGCACTAATTAACTAGGATACTGGTAAACAAGTCTGTTGCCTTTGAAATGTTCAGTATGATAGTGAAGTCAATGATAAGAAACCCACAGGTGTTGTCCCTGAGCTTGTTAGTAGTTCTGATTTTTCAGTTTCAATTGAATATGTGCCTAGCGTCTGTTGCTGGATTGCTGAGGCACCATGGTGTTACTCTTGTTTTTACAGTACATGGATTTATTGGACAAGGTAAAGTCATTTCAATACACTACAATTTAAACCTCTACGTCACTGCTGCTTTAGAATAGTTTTTGTATTTGTAAACTACGTGCAGCTACATTTATTTAACACATTTACTTTATAAATAGTGTTACATAAATGGATGAATAATTTGGGCCAGTTCTGCCCATTCTGAAGACATATTACGTGTGTGTGTGTGTGTGTACGTGTGTGTACGTGCGTGTGTGCATGTGATCACCCAGCACTTCCACTGCAGCAAGGGATTCTGGGGAATGACATGCAAATGAGCACACAGTGCCACTTTTTGCTTCAAAAACCATTTTTAACATTGTTCCCTATAGGCTTAAGCTTGCTGCATGGTCACAGCTTTGAGCACAGCCAGGGTTAAGGTGCATACCCAGAAAACCCACCCACAGACAGCTGTTTCGACCTTTATGGGTCTCATCAGTGTGGAGTTGGTAAACTGGGTATGCAGAGAAGCTAAAGGATGGGTTTACCATACTGAGTTAAGTTATGGTGAGTAAAAAAAGTGACAAAACCCCTCCACAGCAAAGCAAATATGCAAATGTAAATACAACTGTATGCTCATCTGCATGTCTTAGGCCACTGTATATATATATATATATATATATATATATATATATATATATATATATATATATATATAACATCTTTATTTTTTTTTCTATTACCTAAAATCCAAACCAGAAAACTGACTCAGAATCCAAATCTGAAAAAAATCAGTTATAATAGTGGGACGAGGAGAATTAGTAGTGGTGTAGCATGGAGGTGAAGCCAATAGCATAGATACATGAAGCAGTGCTAAGGCAAACTGGAGGTGGTATCTCCTAGCATGCAAATTGTCCAAAAATGTACAAATTTTGGGGGGATAACACCTCCAGTTTTCCTTATCACTGCTAGTTTTATGTAGTGCTTTACAGAGACATTTTGCAGACACAGTCCCTGCCCTGTGGAGCTTACAATCTATGTTTTTGGTGCCTTGATGCACAGGGAGATGAGGTGACTTGCTCAAGGTCACACGAAGCCGACAACAGGAATTGAACCAGGCTCCCCTGCTCCAAACTCTCAGTGCCAGTCAGTGTCTTTACTCACTGAGCCACTCCCTCTCCTTAATAAAACGTATCTTTTAGCAATTAATCTATGAGTGACTGGCCTGACCCATCTATGTATGTCCAGTCCTGGGCTATGGTCCTGTAATGTTTCTCTGTCTAGTAAATCAATTATATAGCAGTGTATTAATATTTAATAATCATAATATAATAAGAAAACTGTCAATTATTTTCAAGGAAAGTTAAACTTTCTACACATTTTTGGCGGCAAATGAATCCGTCATTGGGTTTCTCATTAATATTCCGGTAGATTAATCCGCCGGCAATTTTTTTCTTCACATTCCGATATCGATATAAACACGAAATTATATATATTCTATTTTTGTGCAAATATAATATTTATATGCTACATATATATTAATTTGGGCACTTTTCTTCTTCATTGAGCGAATATTTTTTGATGTCTGAGCTGCAGCTTGAACCTTTGTTCTGGTACCCAGCATAGGACAACAGACAAATCTCAATTTCCTGCTGTTTTTAAGGTACAATACAACACAGCAGGCAAAATAATACAAATAATATTAATAATGTCAGTGTAATTCACTTCCTTAGAAAGAGTCCATCTTCCTACAGTAGAATTTTCACTGGCCAACTGTGAACAAATTGATACATTTCTAATTTCTTCTGGTTTGTTTCATTCTAACCTCAACTGTCTTTGTCTAATGATGGCAACATAATTAGATTAAATCAAATGGCAAAGTGGTCTGAATAAAAAATGTACTATATATATATATATATATATATATATATATATATATATATATATATATATATATATATATATATATATATATCAAATGGAAATATTACTGTATGTTCATTTGCATGTCTTAGACAGGTCTGCAACCCTGTCTTGCACCATTATTGCCCAGCACACAGCACTTCCACTGCAGCAAGGGATTCTGGGAAATGACACAAAAGGTGGCACTGTGTGCTCATTTACATGTCATTTCCCAGAATCCCTTGCTGCAGTGGAAATGCTGTGTGCTGGGCGATAATGGTGAAAGACAGGGTTGCAGACCTGTCAAAGACATGCAAATGAACATAACGTAATATTTCCATTTGCTATATGCTTTACTGTGGAGGGTTTTTGTCACTTTTTTTACCACTATAACCTTAATAAGTGTGGTATGTATATCTATATATCTAATGTAGCCCTGGTCTTATTTTGCCTCTGTAGCGTGCCGAGCGATCGCGGGTGTCGCCGGAGGCAGCGACGGACCCGCTGGCACAACGCAAAGGTGGGGGCCAGAGCAGGGCGCGCTCCGAGTCCCCGGAGTCTCTGCGGCATACCTGGCTAGCAGGGGCCGCCATGACAGGTTGCGCGAGCGTGCGCATTGGTCGCGCAGGCGCAGTAAGGGTAGCGCACGGTGTCCCAATGCTAAAGAGGTCCTGAGGGGACTACAATTCCCAGCAGCCTCTGGGGATTGCCCTTTCACCCACATCACGTGCAGCCAGCCAGCAAATAGGTTTTTGCAGCTTCTCCTGTGGAGGAAGGCTACAATGTTGCGGGGACCACGTTTGGCAGTTGAAGCTGGGAGCAGGAAGGGGAAGGAAGGGTGCAGGGAGCAAGTGGCTCCTACACCAGGTAAGGTAGGTCCCCAGATTCCAGGCAGGCCCCAATCCCCACCAGGGTAGGGGGTAGGTACTGAGGGAGGGCCCATAGGTTAGGGACTCTGCCCTTAGGTGTGTGAGGGTGCAGTCTTGTCAGTGTCATGGCTGGTAGTGCTGTGAGCGCTGACAAGTAGGCACAGTGTGTGCAGTGCAGTGGGTTGCTGCATGTGGAGTGGTGTGCAGTGTGTTGGCTGCAGAGGTTAGGCTGAGTTAGCCAGAGGGGACCGGGTGGGTACGGGAGAGGTAGTGTGGGTGCAGGGGGTCCGTGACCCACCTGCATAGGATAGGCTACCCCGCAGGCCCTAGGAGTTTCCCCTAAAGCCATCCAAGGTTGCTGTGCTGTAGGGACGGCCTATAGTACAGCGAGTGTCAGGATTAGTTCACGGAGTCAGATAGGGACTCCATTGACGCTGCACACCCGTGCCAAAGGTTGTGCGCTGCTCTTCGTTGCGGCTGCAGAGGCATCTTGGTGGGGTCTCCCCGGACGGTGGATCCTGGATGTTGGGCCGGAACTCGACGTATCCTTTGTGAAGCAGTTGCAGATCCGAGCACTGGAGTGCTCGGCAGGTACTATATCATCAAGTGCACCAACACCGGTCATCAGGCGCTGATCCTGCCTTAGGCTAAACTCTTTGTAGGAACACTGAGCGAGTGGTTACAAGACTGAGCCTATACCATATAGTACCGTACACGGACACGGTGTGGAGCACGCGGTAGCGGGACTGAGACAGTACTCCGTCAGAAGGTGGCTAAGCCACTACCGTTATAAGGACGGTACCAGTTATTAGGATATGTGTTATTGCTAATTGCATGTTAGAGTGATAAGGTTGCCATGCATTATCATATTACATAAAGTTGTTTGCATTACATGTGTGTGTATGTATTTCTTGCTATGGGGAATCTCACATCACGGGGATCCTGGGTAAGTGGAGGCGCTGCGCTAAGTACAGCACCGACATTGTTTATTGCACTAAATCACGACGGCACGCCGAGATCTACCCCAGCTGCCGCCAGTAACAACCGCGCGCCGCCGCGTTTCCCCCACGCACCCCCCCTCCACTTCGCGCGCAATTTACCTCCCTTCCCGACCCCGTACCCGGCTCCTGCTCTGCCCCTCTGCTTCCCCGCACCCCCGCTTACCTTCATTTGATCTCCAGGGGTGTCGGGGAAGCCTGTGGAAGCCGGGGAAGACGGGGAAGCCGGGCGCGCATGTTACTGTGACGTCACAGTGCGCCGCCACGCGACGCGGCTACCCGCTTCCCAGCCGCATGGAGCCGGCGGCTTTTGCTTCAATAAACAATGTCGCTACTGTAAGTGTATGAGTGTTACCCCAGGCTCCCAGCTAGCAGAGGCTCAGATCTCCTGGAGCCGCAGGTGTTGTACAGCGACCAGTAGTTCCTTCGGGAGGGTTCAGAAAAAGGGCTACACTATATATCTATATAATCAGTCCACTCACATACTGTGATATAGGTGGTAGTAGGGTGCAAACCGTCCAGGTGTCAGCAAGGCAGCACATCTGATAAAAGGAAACAGGACAGGCACTCCAAAATCCAAAGGTGAAATGTTTTCCTCAACGTTTCAGCTCCCAACGGAACCTTTATCAAGAGCACCAATATTCAAATATTGCAAAGCCAGTACAACCAACCTCACACTGATGAGACCCAAAAGGTTGAAACAGCTGCCTGTGAGTGGGTTGATTGGCTTTGCATCTAATCCCCTGATGTGCTTAAAAGCTGTGTGAACAGCAGAGCATTTGCTGATAAGGGTTCCATGTAAAAATGGATTTCCGGCAAAAGGTGACACACTGTGTTCTCATTTGCATGCCATTTCCCAGAATCCCTTGCTCCAATGTGAGCACTGTATGCTATGTGATAATGGTAGGGTTGCGGACCTGTCTAAGACATGTGAATGTGCTCACAAGTGATATTCTTTATTGGCTATATATATATAGAGAGAGAGAAAGTGGCATCCAATAGTAGGCAAATGCATGTATGTGCATGTCCCATAAACATTAGATAAATGTACGATACCGTTCACACGAAATCAGCAGACAGCACTCAGGTAAGTCAGCTAAATAAGTATATAATATACAGGGCACAAAAGATCAGCGCATCTCGAAAGCATTAAAAGCATTTCATTAGCACACAGAACCGTATCAACTATTTGTTTTTGATTATATATATATTATGTGTGTGTGTGTATAAATGTATGTAACTTGCTGATGTCTCCATGGTAATCCCACAAAGAGATTAGGTAAAGATTGTAGAAAATGCTCCAATGAGTGTGGTTACCATGGAGATATCAGGAGCTTAAAAAATATATTTGAACACACTTATCCCTTAGATTTTTTTTTTTTTTAATGGTGTAAGATATAACTACAGTATATTTAACCAACTAAATGTCACAGTACCACATAGGAGCTGCCCCTTTTAGAGAATGGTAGGGGTAAAAGATGGTACCACACGTGTCACCTGGTGGCCACTCTCCTGGTAGTGGCACAAAAATAACTCCAACAACAGCAACAGTGTGCAGAAATGGTGCCATCTCATTACTCATTGCTCAGCTGGCTCACACTGACTGCCCACTAAAGCCCCAACAGTCACTGCCACTATCTAGGGCAGGAGTGACCAAATTCAATCCTCAAGGGCCACTAACATGTCAGGTTTTAAGGATATCCCTGCTTCAGAGCAGGTGACTCAATCAGTGGCTCAGTCTTTGACTGAGCCACCTGTGCTGAAGCAGAGATGTCCTTAAAACCTGGCCTGTTAGTGGCCCTTGAGGTCTAGAGTTGACCACTCCTGATCTAGAGAGACAAACCAGTATTAACCCAGCACCAGTAATAAGC